>NC_134710.1:201449976-201786405 GCF_043290135.1 Rhipicephalus microplus | reverse complement strand
CCATAGACGTATAGTGGCATGTGACAGCTTGATTCGCATGATTATTCCTCCTGCTGGTGTCTCCGCCGCACTACCAGAACTAGACGCTGTGGTTAAACCATTGGTGTATATGTGCAAATGGTGACTGTAAATTTCAGCCAGCTTATACGCCAGCGGAGAAGCCGGTGTATCCCCCGTGGTGTCTGACCGTTCTACAAGTATATCTTACAATTCCAGGAATGCTGAAGAAATCAAATTTGCTTTCGTCAGCCCTAAAACATTTGAGCCGGTTCCTCTTGCACGAACGCAAAAAGCATCATACACCACTGAAACGTAAAATTGATATCGCCTGAAATACTAGATGGCGCCATCAATTTTCCTGTTCTCCTCACAGTCAATAGGCGTGCTTCGAATACGGCAGTTTGAAAGTGTTTCCAAAAGCGGTCATCTTATAATACGGACTATGGTGTCTCGCCACAACAAAACAGGACGAAATTCGTGGCCTCCGCGCTGGCAAACATGCTAAACGATTTAATGGTATATGTAGTTGCTGCCAAGTGTTGCGCTTAACGTCTCAACAACATAACGAGTTTTGACTGGTCGCTCCTTTGCAGTAACGATCGTTGCAGCTGTCCAAGATCATCTGTGAAGGCCAAAGCATGTGCAAAGTGCTTGGACTTGCACGCCTTGACACGTGTTGGTTTATTCGGGAAGACTCTATTGAAGAAATTCGGGACAAATGGCTTTATATAGCCACAACATTGATCGTACGGTTGGTCTCGACCATGCTTTGAAAACGAACCTAAATACATTTTCAATGCTAGTGAGCTTCTTCTTTAGTTAAAAGACATGTGGACTTCGGGTACAATAGCGCTCC
The DNA here is from genome assembly GCF_043290135.1 of Rhipicephalus microplus. NCBI lineage: Eukaryota > Metazoa > Arthropoda > Arachnida > Ixodida > Ixodidae > Rhipicephalus > Rhipicephalus microplus. The sequence goes on along the minus strand of NC_134710.1, from coordinate 201,785,549 downwards.
GCGACGACACCTCACTGGTTGTTCTTATAGGCAACTGATTGGCCCTCAATACACAGTAGGTAGAAGGGCATCGGCTTAGATGCAGATTCCACTGCTGCAATTTTTCTGTATATGCCATCACACCATGCCGAGGAAGGAACGCTTGAGGTTGGTATCGTCCAAATCCTTGCGCGGACTTGAAGTCATGTCACATATCAGTTTACAGGCACATCGCAGTCAAGTATAAGAATGGGCAGTGACATTATTCAAAATTACTGTGTACTTTTTTATTCAAAGCAAACAAAAGTTTTTGCTACTCTTAAGAGCGCATTTGAAATATAGCCTTGTCCCCCACACTCTGCGAAGCATAATGCAGTGTGCATTCACATCAGCCAAGATGTCAGTGGTTGTGGTGCCAATTTAATGTTTCTGCGGTTGCAAGTTCTTACATAACCTTAAAGCAAAATTTTTCAATATGCTATGGAATGCGAAAGTGGGAAAAATTAGGCACGACTCCAGGCGTGCCACGGGAAATTTTGAAGATGGGCTGCACCTGCGGCAGGCGTAATTGCGAATTTTATAAGGGGCACGCAGAGCACGCACGCACACACGCGCACACATACACACACACACAGACACACACACACATGCACACGCACAAACACACACACACACACACGCACGCACACGCGCACACGCGCACGCGCACACGCACACACACACACACGCACGCACACGCACACACGCACATATACGCACGCACGCACACACGCACACACGCACATACACACGCACACACACGCACACACACACACACACACGCACACGCGCACACGCACACACGCACACAGGCACACGCACACACGCAAACGCACACACGCAAACGCACACACGCACACGCACACACGCACACACGCAAACGCACACACGCACACACGCAAACGCACACACGCACACACGCAAACGCACACACGCAAACGCACACACGCACACGCACACGCACACACGCACACAAATGCGCGTGCCCAAGACGTTCTGATAACTTGTGATAAGAACCGTTCTGAAAGACCCGTTGAACGCAGAAAGAGCCGTAGCATTTGCGCAGCCTTCTCATATTTGTAATTGACCTAGGTGAACATGGTCTAGTACGCACTTTTGAGGTTGCTGCCAAACGCGAACCATATCTTTTTCACAATGAATGTATGCCTTTATGTTCAGCATATTTATTTTAGCTCTCCTGCAATCATTTCTCGGTAATGATTGTTTGCAGTTCGTCGCGATTGTTGCTGTTGAGTACAATGTCATCTACAAGGAGCATTTTGCTCGCGTATTATGGGTTAGCAATTCTTTCTACTTTTTACTAATGCAGTGGTGTGAATGCTATTTCTAAGCAAGCAGTGGTCAACACTGGGGAAGCAGTATTTCTACGTCTCCCCCATTTCCATACCTAAATCTCATTGTTCTTTCTGTTGGACTCTAACGTAACTGTGGAGTTTGTGTGGAGCTGTAGTGTTAGCCAAGGTGTTTCCGTGTGTTTTAAATACTCCTTGGTGACGTAACGCTTACAAGACAGCTCACTTCTCCGCATAGTCGAATGCCTTTTCAGAATCATTTAGTGTTATATTGAGCAGGTTTCACAATTAAATTAAACGCAATGAGAAAAAGGTTACTTTCAAGAAGTTAACCTAGCCCATGTGCTATGGGTGTAAGTTAGGAAGTTATGGTCAATAGTTGCCTATAGTTTTATTCACGCAGTAGGTTTACTCCTTTCAACTTGAAAAATATTTGCACGAAAAACGCAAATGTAATGTAGTTAAAACGTATACCACACCAAAAAAAAAAAAAATGAAAGATGCTAACCTTAAAACCTTAGCAAATGTTTGTTTTTAATTATTTGGCGGGGGTGGAAAGGAGGAGGTATTTCCACTAATCTTTTTCAATACGCAATTAGTAAATTACTTTTCATGTGTTCACAGGCCCAAAAGTGTATGAGAAATGTCCTTGAAGCTAGCAAGAGGTAAGTCGTTCTTAATTTTTTCACATTTGCCCCCGTAACTGTGCAATTTCGTCTTTGCGCTTGCTTTTGTTTTTATATATCAGGCAGGGGCTCAGCGAATGTGGGAATGTGAAAAGTGTGGCACACACTACTAGTCAACTTTGAGAATTCGAAGAGCACACTGTGTCAACTGGAATCAAGGCCCCATAAGCTTGCAAATCTCTCAAGAATGCCTTGTTTTTGCTACAGGGGTACATGCCCTATACCCTATGAATTTATAATAAAGTGCGTTCTAGGTTGCTGACAAGTACAGTATCCTGATGACTTCCAACGCGTAATACTTTTTAGTTGAACTACTGTTATACGTGATCTCTCAAGATAACCAGATGAAATCACAGCAAATGCCGTCTATAATGATACTGTTGACTCTGGTCTACGCAATTACGTCGAAATAACACCGATGTGACTCACACTGATGTTGGCAGAAACGAAAGTCATGCGAATGACTCAGCCCCAATATGTTCTGTTTCAATCTGTGAAGTACTCGTTACGTATAAACGATTTCAACTGTCTTATTTTAAACCAATCGGTGCCAAAGCACCGATTACCTAAATTTTGTTTAACATGACATTGCAAAATAACGTGGTATCGTTTCGTTTTTTCTGTGTTACTGTTGGTGAGAAATTAAATAAAATGAGCCATTCGTATTTTTTTTAAGTGCTGATTGTCAGATTACGCGTATACGCAGCTGACATTGAAAACAAGATGCAGTTATAGTCGGCCCTCTAATCGTTAGGGCCATTAAGTGATGCAACCCTTTCATGCAGAAGCAAACAAGTGCAACAGTTTTAGCCTATGTACCATCTTTAGTTAAGGAACCTACCCCGAGGTCACAAGACCTGTTTCAACTGCCGTTGGCAGGGCCATTCAGCGGGTCGTCGCCTGCTGCCACTGGTGAAGAACGCCTGGAGCTGTGTCTTTTCCCAGCACCAGTCGTGCCGTCTGAGGATGGCTCTTCTCTTTCTTTTCTTTTTTTGTGTGCTAAGAGACCTGACTGTGAGCGCCTTGCCGAAATGGGCTGCTGGTCCTCAATCTTGTAGCCGATCGCAGAACCTTTAAAGGAGGCGCCACTTCTTTCACAAGACCTTACGAAGTGCGTTAATTTGTGTGCCCTCTCCCAAAGTGGCTACCGACCCCCACGGGTCATCGTGGCGGGGAAGCGCCACCGTAGCGGAGAAAAAGGGGGTGTGAGCCGCCCGTTGGTCATAAAGGTCGGCTGAAGGAGCATCCTTCTGAAAGCATCAATATAGCTTTATTTCAGCGTTGTCTCACTCGTCGACTTCCCGTTCTTCAACACTTGCTATCCACTCCTTTTAGCATGCACATCGATTTGCTCCTTCATGTTTTGTCGGTATGCATAAGATGGGCAACAAGGAAGGTTTTGCCTGTTTTTGTACAGAAAACAGTCAGACATTGTTTAGGGAATTTTATGCACTGAGCAGCTCCGAGAGAGAGAGGGGAGGAGCAGACCGTATAATTTCATACAATACTATCTAGAGGGTAATCTGGCGCTAGTGTCTACGCGGTCTTCTTCAGCGGCGCTTGTACCCCCATGGGAATTATGGGAAGTACAGGCTTCAAATATGCTTCAGATGGATCACGTTCTTGAGATTCGCGACGCTTCTTTCCTGAGTGTAAAACAAAGTAATATGAAGGCATGTTTAATTGAAACTTGCTTCAGTTTTTTTTTTAGATGCAAACTTTATTGTCAAAGGTCTTTGTGACTAGGCAGTAGAAGTAAAACCTAGACATATTTAACCATCAGGGTATGCATTGCTCTGCCGTTGCGTTCCAGATTTGGCATCAAGATGCAATGAATTCTTCTTTACAACATTTCAAAACAAACATTGTTGTTTTGCCCTCGAAAGTACGCCATATCTATTTATGGAAATAACAGCACAGTATTAAGTGAGGAACACTTAACGTTTCGTCTGCTGCGATGCCAGGTGCGTCTGTTCAAGTGGTCTCCCCCAACGCGCCTCCCGTTTTGTTGTGAATTCGAGTCAGGAGAGCGTGGCGGTATATCTCCTCGTTGCCGCCATTTTGTATTGTATTTAACGGGTTTTGGCAAGCCGCACCAAAAACAAACGTGAACTCGATATAATATCCTGCATTGGCATGGGATGCTACATCTATGCGCAGTGGTGAGGGGACGACGCTTCGCTTAAACTGCCAAACACGACTTATACAGCTGCAGTGTTGCAGTAAGTTGAGAGGACTAGCCATTCTCAGCTTCTTTGAACAACAAAGGCGCAGCTTCAGTCCTTTGAACCCACCCCACTACCCACTCTACGCGAAGAACGAAACTGAAACTGTAGAAAAAAATCTGTAGACAGTTCACTGGCTAACATGATCCAATCCGAAGCCTGTACTTCCTACAATTCCCATGAGGGTACACGATCACACGCCAGATTCCTCTCTAGGTATTATTGTAGGAAACTATATGGGCCAGACGAAGATTTCATTTATTAACAATTTCTGGTGTAGTGTATTCCAGGACCACGATATGATTGTGTGGTGCGCCATAGTGAAGGGCTCCGGGAATTTCTGCCACCTGGGTTTAGTTAACGTTCACTGACATCGCACAGTAAACGAGCCTCTAGCATTTCGCCTCCATTGAAGTGCGACCGGCTCGGCCGGGACTGAGCCTGCGACTATCGACTCCGTAGCCCAACACCATAACCCCCATTCAACTGAGCAGGACGAAGATATTACGTTGGAATCTGCTCATTTGGCTTAGTCATGAGCTGGCCTGCGCGATCACTTCATTGCGTACATAATCCATTAACAAAATGTATTGGAGCTTATTAACTTTAGAACGTCATGATGTTTTGCGTGTTTCTCATCTGAACGTATTTGGTGGATTCTAAGATTTAATTGTGATGGTAGTATTCACTGAGTTACCAACTTCGACGCATTTATATTAATGCATCTACTTAAGTTATGTTCAAGGTGCAATAATCCAGTGTATTTGTTCTTTTCTAATAAATAGCGTTCCGGTTTTGCATAGGTGCGATAAACTCGAAGTTACACGAACAGTGGCATGACGAAACCATTATATTGCATTATTTTTCGCAGTTTTCAGCAATGATCTGGCATGTTTTGCAAATCTTTATTTGTCACATTGTCTTCTTCAGTAATCTGGGGAAAACATGTACACATGAAATATTCTGCGTATGCCATTTTCCTTTGTAAGAGCAAGGGAATAAACATACCGTAATTGAAACCCATACGCTGCCAAAATATAAACTGTACCAATCTTACAATGCCAAATTTGGAGAAAAACAATCACCTTCTACATAAAACAGCGTGACTTCCAGAGGGACAGCTGTAATTAATGCGGTAGTCGAGAATGTCATTTCCATGTTTTCATCGTCTGAAGGAAAACAAACAAACCAAACAAGTTTTTTAATATTTTACGGACATCATTGTTTTGGAAAAAGACTTTAGTTTCATACAAATTCAAAAACATGAGTCATTATCACCTATACATCAAGATGAACGAATGAGAACAGCTGAGAAAACTTGGAATAAATGGAACAGTAATATTGTTCCTAAAAATTGCATCACCACAAAAAATTTGCTTTCAGACCGAGTTGCGTCCCACCTTTTAGGGGGGCGCCAACCATGGACGAAGCAGGGGGAGTCGTGGTGTTGTGACGCAATCAAAGATCGGTGAAACTGTGTGTTCACCATGACCACTCTTGTGGTTGTGGCACTAACCTCTCTAAAAAGAGCGCCCGACTCTGACGGTATACTCGATAGGGTGAACAGAGAAAATTTTCATCAAGCCCATGAACGTGGCCTGGCGACCTTAATGAATGCTACTCACAAAAGCCGGAGGCTAATAATGCCCTATCCAAGCATATAGCGACCAAATATATAAGGATGACCTCAAAAATCTAGGAACACTTGCACCAAGTTCAATGTCGTGCAAAATAAAACTGAATACATGCATCTTTCAGAGTGAATGATGGATATCACTCCTAGGATCTTGCAGCGCGGCTGAAAAAAAATTTCATACCAACAAATGAGGATAGCCTCGGGGTTCTATCAATGTATAAAATCCAGGTGATCGCACAGAGTTTGCGCTTTCTGCGTCAGCGGACCACATAGTGTGTAGGCTCAACAAGGAGCTCTAACTAAAGACCAACTGTATTACTAGATTCATAAACGTCGTAACTTGCGAAAATGCTTTAAAAAACGCTGAACCGGTTTTACTGAAATCGAGATAATTCGTAGTTGCTCTGGTAAACATAAAATGCAGGAGCTAAAGCTTTCCCTGAATTTTAGATATGTAGCACGATACGATTTTCTTCTAGAATATTTCCAGATTTGCAAAAATATTATTAGCTATAACAGATATAAAAACAGTCCACCGTTTTAGTTATGTTTTTCACACAATGGGAACGTCAATGCCGTTATTCTTGCATTTTATTGTACATATATGACGTTGGTAGCATTGAAGAGAAGACGTCTAAGTATAAACAATGCAAGAAGCGTGTTTTTTATTTAGGTTATGAACTTTTTCTAAACTTTTTTTAACACTACAGAAGTCCTACAATCTCCAGTATCCAGTTCGGGACTTACGCAGGAATCAAAATTTTATCAAACTTCCGTAAACAACGTCTTTTGAAGAATAGAAAGAGGAAATACCTTAAGTATATATTACAGCATATGCGTGTTTACAGCATACGCGTGTTTCTATGCGAGACATGTTCAGTGAGAAGCTGTTCACTGCACATATGCAGCCACTTGTGCTACGAACTCAATACAGAAGTAGTAATTGCATTGATGATAGTCCTGACTGCGTTAAAAGGTAGCTGTAGGTTAGTATTTCTTCTAAGCAACTATACACTACCTGACCTCAAAAACAAAGGCACGTTATCTGAATTTGAAACGCATCCAGCGTAAGCGAGCCAGCTGACAGGCTGGATAGGAAGGACAATTTCAAGCACAGTGCTACTCTGAATAACAGCTGCAAAATCTTAAAAAGCATTTTCCGCTGGTTTTATTCAAAATAGCCGGACATTATATGACCGGCGCTCACCTGGTCGGTATTCACGAGACTGCGTACCATTGCACTGTGTAGCACTGTTCAACTTTCAGCATTAGCTTTAGTGGAGATATATTAAGAGATAGGTTGCAGGAATTCCATCACATCACACACACAGAAAGAGAAGGTGTGAAAGGAGGACAGGGAGCACGGTGCTTAAATTAGTGAATAGTGTAGCATTGCAGACATATCACAAGAAAAGAGGCAACACAGCTGGTATTGTTCTTTAGAAATAGTCATTTGCTTTGCAGGCATATGCACAAGTTTACTGACTCTATCCGCTGCCAATTTCTCTTTTTTCAAGCTCACATGGCAGTCATCGTTCTTGCAGTGTGCACTACTAGCGTGGCACAGATGAAAGAAGCAAAAAACTCCAGTTTAAGCAAAGGAGAAGAAACGCAGGACGAGAAAACTGATGGTGTAAGTCGGTTACAATATCTTTAAGGAAGCATGTTAACTAGGCAGGAAATGAGCACTAGCTAAAATATAGTAGGCTGCAGCACAGCCTACCCAGCCAGCAGCATTGATGACCAAATACTAAAATGTGCTCTCAAACACTAAATATGTCGTTTCTAATACTGGTAAGCAACGAGTGCCTCAACACAGCGTCCCCAGAAGTACGAAAGGTCGTGTATCACCGCAATAGGAACTTTGAGAGCATGTTTGAGGATGAAAAAGTAAACTCTCATTCGTCTGCCCCCATGACACCTTACTCTCGACCAAGATGTAAGACTTGCAAATACCTTGAAGATGAAAGTGGCACAAGTGATTACAATCACCTTATAAAACCAGTTTTACTTGAGCTAGTTCAAACGTTATTTACATGATCAAGTGTTTGTGTGGTCACAAATGGTACAATGGTGTCACGGGACAGCTTCGTAAAACGAACGAAACGTATAAACGGTACATTGGCGAAATGGACGGCAAATTAAACGGGCATCGTGCAGACACAGCGAAGAAATTACTGATCGCAGTGGGCCAACATTTAATGTATCAGCAGGCAACAACTTTTATGATCTGAAAATTTACATACTTCAGTCGAACTTCCCGTCCCCACGAGGCAGAAACTATACAGTCATACCTTATTCACAAGTTCGATAAATTCCAGCCAGAAGATACGAACGTTCCCAAGGGGGCTCTTGAATCCATCCTGTATGGTACATACATTTCAAAAACCAATGAAAGTTCATTTTTGTAGGAATTTCTAACCTACTATTGCCAAATGATGCCTCCTATGATAACCGTAATGCAGGGGAGCATCTGAACCCCTTCATCTCAGCTTTTTTTTCTTTCTTTCTTTCTTTTTCACGGAATACCGTTTATTACGACTCCCCCAATTTGTCCCGGTGTCCTCTCCCTCTTTGCTCCTTTCGCAGATGTCATCCCTTTCCTATGCGTGAGTTTGATGAGAGGGTACGAAGCATGTACAGACAAGTGCTAAAGAAATCAGTTCCAACCTTGACGCGACAAGTACACTTGCTGAAACGTCGGCTCCAGCGTGCACACACACTCAATGAATTTCCGGAGCCTTCCGTTACGGCGTCTCTCATAATCATATCGTGGTTTTGGGACGTTAAACTCTACAAATCAATAAATCATCAAAACACACACACACACACACACACACGCACACACACACACACACGCACACGCACACGCACACGCACACGCACACGCACACGCACACACACACACACACACACACACACACTGTTACGGATTTTTCGCATCGCAAGCTTCCTTTTTTTTCTTTCTTGCATTTTTTTATTTGTATATAGAGCAATATCATATTGCATATCCTTCAATTTCAACAGTAGCTAAATTTTCCCGCTCAATTTTGATCCAGCCACCACTCAAATTGATCCAAGTGCTGGTCATATTAATTCAAGTGCCTCTGAAATTAGTATAACCACCAGCCAATTTAATTCAGACGCCAGCAAACTTAATTCTGACCAAGGTGGACGATTGGGCCACATCACGACCTCAAAGCGACCTAGAATTTTCGTGAACGTGCGGAGTGAATAACCTTAGAGCAAATTTAAGGAGAAGTATTATCAAGATGTGCAGAATAAACAATAAATGAAGCACTAGTGATCAAGTCGCTTGGCCTATTCTTAGAAGTAAAGTTCCGGCTCTTTCAAAGACGTTTCGTTTAATATGCATGACGGCAGGTTAACACATTGCGTGTGTGGTAGATATGCGTGATGACGTCACCTGAGTCACTTGTGAGCAGGTCATTGGCCTGGGCAATAGGTGTGAAGTTATTACTGTGAGGACGGCGTTTCCTTTGATATGCATGTGGAAGGTGGGAATAGTGCATACGCGGGTGATAGGCGTGATGAAGTCACACGAGTCACACAGTGTCACTATTGACTCATTCACTGTTTATTCTACACATTTTGATAATATTCCCCCTTCAGTTCACTACAAAGCTATTCACTCCACGCGTTCCCGGAAATTATGGGTCGCCTTGAAGTTACTATGTAGTCAGGAATTCATTCGCTGGCATCTGGATTAAATCGGCTTGTGGTTCGATTAATTTCCGCGGCACTTGGAGAAAAATGATTGGCACTTGAATTATCTGAGTGGTGGGTGAATTAAATTGACTGGCACCTAGATTAATTTGGCTCACGCTTAGATTAAAATGAGTAGCAAAACCTGTAGTAATTCACCCAACAAGGCTAAACAAAGGGAAATAAGGATGGCAACGAGTCGTAATAATTTCAAAAGAATTTAGAATAAACTTCAAAATAGCGAGCATTAGCTATCGGTTGACTTTCTTACAGTGAGTATTTTCTAAACAATGAATATTTTTTTCAATGGCAAGTGGACGCCGAAGTTCACTTTTTACGTGGTTGTTATCGTGTCATACTTCAAGAAATACCGAGCAGAATGAGAAGTCAATGGAGGGAGGGAGGTTCAAGAAAGAAAAGAGTTCGTGACTCTGCTGGTGGATATGAGGGGCCAAAATAAAAAAATCACGCATATCTACGAAGTGAATGCTGACTATGGGGCGAAGTACTATGAAGCATATACCGTCAATCATGCGAGAAATGAGAATGTTAGATAAATGTTGCCGCACTCTCTGCTCCAGATCTGTTTGTTGGCGTTGCCGTGTAGCTGCAGCTTCATGATTTCTCAGCTCGAAAACGAAGTAGCGGCTTTGCCGCCGAGCCGCTGCATGGAGCGTCTTACGTTTGCTTTCTTTCATCACAGCGGCACCACTGCGGGGAGCGCACGCTCGTATCAGCGACCCCTGACAGAATGGTGCTGTAACGGAGTTAATCGATGCGGTTGCTTTTCGCACTGCGCCGCACAGATGGCGCATCTGCGCTTTGACTGTGCACTACGGCCCACAGACAAATTGAAAAAGCAGGGTCATTACTAGGTCTGAAGATGCTTCGTCGATAAAAAAAAAAAACAAAGACCAAGGGTAGAGAGAGACAACGCCAACGGCTCGCACAGAACGTAATGCGCAGCAAGTCTACAAATGGTCACAGAATCAGGTCTATTAGGGTGAGATTAAAGTAGTGGTGAAGGTAGACCACTGTGCAGGCCTGTCTCGCCGATGAGTTTTTCGCTGAGCCCTGGCTTGATGCACCGGGCCGGACTCGGACTCGCTTATTAAGGCATTTATGTCAGGCATTCAAGTTCACGCAAAATTTATGCACTGCATTGTCCAAGAAATCCTACGCCAAGCTGACGTCACACGTGCCAATAGCAACTGCTCACTGTACCTTTGCAAAGAAAATAGAAAAGCATATGAACTTCTAACTTAGACTCTTTTCAAAATAACAACAACAGAAAACGAATATTGTTTCCTCATGAGGAAAAGTAAATTATCCGAAAACATTTTTCGGACCATTCCCTCGTAGTTTTCATAACATCCGCGAGCTCCAGCATATAGCGAATTGGTGCAGCTGGGCACGTAATGCAGTAGAAGACATTTGTCTAAGCGAAACACCTGGACAATCTCCTGCTTTTCTACAACAAGGTGTAATTTTTTGCCTTCTGCTGGCATTTTCCTAGCGCTATTGTTAGGATATTGCTTTGCAGTGTAGTCTTTGGGCACAGCGTTATATTTTAAGTGCATTTTATGCCTTTTTTGTAAAAAAAATTTCGAGAAATATTCGTGAGATAAAAAGGTGTGTGGCTTGTACTAGTGGCGAAGGCTTGAACCAACAGCGGAGCTGCTCATCGACCTCCCTTCTTGTAAATTTTGCTTGTAACGTCAAGCTTTTGCTATCGATTCAAAATGTATCCGCACGTTTTAGCGAGAACATGTGACGTGACTAGATACCACGTGATATTAGTCACATGACTAGTTGTAACTTGAAAATACGTGGTCCCGTGAAGCTACAATTAAGATGGGGGAGGTAGCTGCAGGTCTGCCAGATGGTTGCTATAGTGGTAAATAAAATAACAGATTACGAATCAACACACTTAGCATAAATATAATTGAATAAATTTGGTACTTCGAGCTCCAGAAAATCAACTGAGAAATTACAGGAAAGTCATACGGCGTTGCACGTTAACTTGCAACAGGTATTTTTTTTTGAAGTTGCCGTCACTAATCGTTCTACGTTTCCTTGTTAAAAGACCAGCTTCTTCACTGAGCACTCTCCAAGTGCATGTGTTGTAGGAAACGGTGATATTATAGAAACACCTTGCACACCAGCTCGTATTTGCGCAGTAATTCGATGCTAATGTTCATGTCCTCTGTGAATATTTATACGTAACACGTCAAAAGTAATTGGTTATTTGTAATTAAGTACATTTTTTGAATTTTTTCAGTTATACTTGATTATTTTCTCGAAACTATGCTCTGAGTATTTAAATAGAATTTTTTTGTTACTGATTACTGGTAATCAATATATATATTGAAGCATTCCGCTTCAAAAATGTTCTTTCAAACAGAGGTTCCTAGAGAGCGTATTCTATCACCTTGGTCTTGGCTTCACGTGATGCACCTTGCCTGATTGCCAGCAACAGCGAAGTACGATGCTTCATACATGGCATGTACACTGCGATCGAAGCACTGTATACAACTGTGAGCTGGTGCGGAAGGTGTCCCTAGTTTATAATACAGCTCTTCTCTCCAGTGAAAACACTGACATGTGTAAGTGCACAGTGTAGTAGCTGAACTTTTAGCGAGCCAACGCAGAAGAATCCGTGACGAAAATTTCAGAAAAGAACTCTTGTTGAGAGTTAACAACGTGAAACACTATCACTGAGACAACTGTAAGCTTTCCTGACTCCACGCAAGCCTCCACTTCTCTCTTTACAAGCCTTCTCTCTCTCTGCTCTAGTGGACCCAGAGGCAACCCAAGTTCAAGACATTTGACTGAGCTGGTGCTGCCACAGCACTAGAAAATACTTTTAATTGCATCATGTTGAAATAAACGAAAGAAGGGGAGTGAAACAAGGGCTTGCTTTTTTGTCTATAGAGGTTAAGAAAACAAACATACAAATCTTTATTATTAGTGACAAATTATTTGTAGTATTTAACTGTAGCGTAGCAGTTATCACATATATAGAAGGAATTGAAGTGGACAAAAAAGAAAATTTGCTGCTGTAAGGCATTGAACCTACCACCTTCGACTAAAGCGTAGCAAGCGTTATGCCACCTTTCATAAATGACCAGCATCGGACCACCACGTCGGATGCACTCGCCCTCCATCACGAAATCCCGTGATGTTACATGAATGGCTGTCTGCGAGGAAGAGAAAGCGTATTCGCCTAAAATTTGTTTGTACTGCTGAACATTCATTGACACTGACCATCTAAAGGGGCAAATTAAGTTAGGCAAAAGCACATGTTTAACCTACATGCTTCTTTCTACAGCTGCAGTTCTTGATCACTTAATAACCACTTAAAACTAATCACGTAATAAATTATTGCGTCACATACCCCACCATGTAGTCTTTTTAGGACAACCACTCTATGGTTTTTGTATTTTCCGTTATTCACCGTCTGCTCATTCCTTCAACAGATATGGCCGCTCAAGTTTTCGCTCAAGTCTATTTCGCTGATCAAAGACATGCGATGCTACACTGGTGTGGGCTGTTTCCGCAAGGATGACAAGTACAGGCTAACACACCCGCTTTCGCTCCCCAGGCGGCCAAGGTACGTGAGGACTAAGTTTTACATCTACTCTCGTAACAACACAGGCGGCCGGAGATTGCGAACGAGATTTCTGCGGCGAGACGGGAAGCCATTTTTCCAAGAACGTAAGGATCTCATCATCATCGCACATGGCTACACTCAAAATGTCAACAGTAGCTGGCTCCATGAACTCAAGGAGGCTCTACTGCAGGAGGTACGCCAAACAGCCCTCGTTTCAGAGCTCGTGTGCTCATGGCATTTTTTTTCTTCCCGCTAACGCCGTCAACCTAAATGAATGCCTACCAGCGTGCGTGTGTCGCCGCTCGTGCATTTTCGTTGCTCTGTACCACTCTGTACCCACACGTACGAAGCTTGAACAAATGAACGAACCGTCTTATAGGGATAGAAGACTGCACATAATCATAGAGAACTGCATATGACCATTCTGCCGACCACAATTCACCCTACAAAGACCCATAGGGGGGGGGGGGGGGGGTTGCAAAGCTGACTATTCTTGTGTCTCATGTGTGTCTGCGCACTTGTGTGCGATGGTGCGTGCATGTGTGTGCATGTGTGTGTGTGTGCGTGTGTGCGTGCGTGTGTGTGTGTGTGTGTGTGAGAGAGAGAGAGAGAGAACCCCCAGCGCGCGCTCGGTGACAGCTTTCTTTCGCACGATTACAACAGATAACACGTTGAATAGCACACTTGAATTACCTATGAGCCTGTTATCGCCTTGAATTATATCTAAAAAATAAGCATAGCTTGCGCACCACAAAATAAATTAAAAAGCTAGTGAATGCAGCTAGTCAGTAGGTTTCCATAGTTCAATGAGCGCTAAGTATAGATACGGACAATAATAAACAGAGGCCCAGCGCTGACTGCGAACTGTTTCGTTTAATGAAAAACGCGCAAATACAGATTGAAACGGTATAATCGGGGAGGGTGAACATATTAGATCTTTTGGCAGTGCCTACGTTCAGTGGCACATGATTGGCCTAATTCATTTGGTTTATTGACTATACATTCACTGCGCTAAATGTGTCTGCTTACCGCGCTTTTAGGAAAGGGGGGTTTTTGGCCCATACAAAGAGCAGACTGCACGTGAAGTGTATGTGGCTTTCGCGACGACGCGTGAAAATGAAGCATATGTAAGTGCGCCTTCGAAAACTCTAGCAGGGAAGTAGTCAGCCATCAAAACTAATCTCTTATAAGTAAACAATGTGTGGCAGTACGCAGGTGCCTCCAGAAGAATTGATATGTTTTATTTCCCCGAGTTTTCCAATTCAATGTATAATCGCCTGTTTTTTTTAACAAATCAAGCAGTTAGTACTCAGCGCTTTTCATTTGTGCATTCTTGTCTGTGTCTACTTAGCGCTGTTTTTAACTACTAACAATAGGACCGCAAGGCAAGGACATGGGGAAGTGACCATTGCATACTGTGCACGTGAATAGCCAATGCACGTTGCTTGTTCTTTAAGCGTGGTCATCATAAGTTGACAATAAATTCTGCAAACAAGGACAGTCAATTCTCCCAAAGTACATCAGGTAGAGAAACGCTCATCAAATCAGAAATAGGTTAATCAAACCAACGGTAAAAAATAGCAGGGGGTTTCGTTCGTGTGTACTTTTTGTGATAACAGTCAGGTAGATACACTCAATTAAGGTCACTTTGTGTAACAGTTTGTAGCAAATCTTGTTGGGTTGGCGATAACTGTCGCGTCATTTTTCTCATTCCTATAATCCACAGTGCCAGAATACTTCAGTTACACCCTCAAACTGCCGTTAACCTGCCCTCCCGACCATGACAAATTCTTCATGCGCGTTGCACTGCATATTTTATCAGTTGCGGCAAGAATTCGCAGCTGTTAGTATTTAAATTCTTGGTAATTTTAGTCAGCCTAGAAGATCCCACCGCCCATGACAATGAAGATCTGAAGACTGATGTTCTTGTTATGGCATGAGAAAACATAGCTTCCTAAGTATGAAGCCTTCTCATTCAGTATTTTCTCCTTAAATTGAAGATCACGATTAATCTTCAGATGGCTTCTCTGTTCATTTATGGACACTGCATTAAGGTTCTTGCTCACCCTTTGAATGCAGAAAGACTGCAATGTGGTGATCGTAGACTGGGGTCGTGGCTGCCGGTCACCCTTGTACCTAACAGCTGTGGGCAACACGGCCCTGGTGGGCCGGCAGATATCTCTGCTTGTGCAGAAGCTGTCCCGGAAATTTGGTGGAAATGTGACGGCCACCAATGTGCACCTCGTCGGCTTCAGCCTGGG
Source organism: Rhipicephalus microplus (assembly GCF_043290135.1). NCBI lineage: Eukaryota > Metazoa > Arthropoda > Arachnida > Ixodida > Ixodidae > Rhipicephalus > Rhipicephalus microplus. The sequence goes on along the minus strand of NC_134710.1, from coordinate 201,770,071 downwards.
CGCCCAAGTGTGCGGCTTCGCGGGCCGTCACTACAAAAAACAGACTGGGACAAAGCTAGCAAGAATTTCGGGTAAGACGCGTATCCTTTGACGACGCGTCATACTTTTCTCACCAGGTGATTCATGGAGGAATCAATGTGACACTCCAATATTAGCGTTTACTGCGAAGGCGAAATTTTGCAAGAAATCGTGTCCTTATTGTTCAAACCATTATGGGGACAGGCTAGAGCTTGCGCTCTATAGGAGAAGTACGACCAGAGCCTAGCAGGTGTAATTAGCCGCTCAGTAGCACTGCGCTTATCTGCGTTACATTGGTAAATAATGACGAGCACCATGTATCCTTCGCTGCAATGTTATTTACGCGAACAGTGTATGTTTAAACGCGTTCTTCTCGTTTTCAGCAATTTCTTCAACTGCGAAGCCCCAGTAATTGCACTCATACAATGACGTTGTACAATGAAAATGTTCATCTAATGCGGCGACGCATTCTGAAAACGATAGCGCTTGTGAACACGGACTATATACTAGAAAGGCACACGGTCATACAGACGGAAGCGCTTCACGGCGAAGAATTGACTAATGGTGATACAAACGGCGAAGCGTTCGTCGTATAGACCCTTTCACTGTTTACCTTGATGACATGCGGTTTCAACAACCGATGTGCCCTATTAGCATCGGTGGGTAAGAAGAGCGTTAGAAAATAGCCCGATGATTTTCTACACATTCCTTCCCTTACTTGGCAAAATATATTCAAATAACTCTTTGTTTGAGCTACATAAAAGTTTAAAAAGATTCTTTTAAACATTACGCACGATCTTTTTATCTGAAAAAACTAATGGGAGACTTTCCTTACTCTTGAAAACACGTGAAAACGTCCTCTAAGTTTCGACTTTAGGAGCTGGTAAATGAGGTTACTGAAAATTTAGCTCGGGCACAACGCTTGCGATCTCGAAACCGTCAATACAAATGCATCAAAGGAAGCGAGTGGTTTATATGTGTAAATGTAATCGGCGTGAAAACCCTGCATTGCGGTAATTTTGGGTTTGGATAGCATGCCATCAGAATTAACCAACAGTTTTACAAGTCGTCTTGCTGCAATCGTATTTTCTGGCCATCAGTCAAAACGTAGGTGAAAAAAAAAAAAAAAACGGATCCTTCGCTATATTTTTCGCCTGGTGGACGCTACGCCAATTAACCCATATTTGCATTCATGTTGAAATCGTAATGCGCATGAAATACAAGGCAACAGACACACTAATAAACACGATGCCTGCCTCTCTCTCTCTCTTACACACACACACACACACACACACACACACACACACACACACACACACACACACACACACACACACACACACACACACACACACACACACACACACACACACACACACACACACACACACACACACACACACACACACAGAGTGTGTGTGTGAGAGAGATAGAGTCTGTTTACTTCAATTAAACTTTTTTTTTCTTTTCGTGCCACTGTGTGCTACTTTTGACAGAAATAACATATTGCACCTTGTACTGGCGTTCTTTTTCTTCTATCTTGAACTTTCACCGTGCCGTGATAATCCCGTTTAAGCCGTAAATATCCTGCTCCTGGGATACCACCACCGAGATATAAGTGATGATCTTTAGTCTACATAGCCTCGAGCCGTTGTCGCATAAACATGAGATTCCACGATGCTCCTAACTTCTATTGGTCCTGTTTTCCTGCTTCAGCTGTTCCGCGTCCGTGTGTGCCAAAATTAGAAACTAGGAGCATCTTCAGGCTTCTGAGCACGCTCAAGGACGCCATTGACAGCACTTGCCTGGAACGGTTTTTTTTATACAAACGAGTACCAAGAGATGCAACATTGAAACACAAGGGCTCTAACTTTCCCATCCCGACAAAAAAATTAAAAAATGGATAAAGTATCGCTTGTATAGCTATATATGCTGTAAAGAGCTATTCTCTATTGACTTCGACCACCCGTGGTTCAATAAGAGGCCGCCAAGATCTTTCTGTACGGCACCATTTGCCGCAAAATAAAAATGAAGCCACCAGTGCCAGAATCAAGCTGTTGACCTCGGAATGAACATATGTAGCTGCTGCTTTTCTTTAGCTGCCGTTCGTCTTGTTCATCATATGCGCTGCGCGTGCATGCAGCCCTGGATGCGGCACGGCCGCTGTTCGAGCAGTCCGAGGTGTACGTGTCACGCACCGATGCCGTCTTCGTCGACGCCATCCACACAAGTTCGGGTTGGACAGTGCTGCAAAAGTCTCTCGGCATGGGCAAGCCCTACGGACACGTCGATTTCTACCCAAACGGCGGAAGAGATCAGCCCGGATGTGGAGGTCTTCTCGGTGGGTGTACCTCAAAAGAATGGCTAGTTGGGCGAGTTGGTATGATATGATCCATAATGTACTGCGCAAAAAACGGACGGAGACACGAAAGGAAAGAAAAGGGCAGACAAGCGGAAATGTTTTTTGCGCAGTACATTATGGGTGTACCTCGCCCACACATTTGTTCACGTAAGCGCCATGCAGTCTAGCTTAATTGTGCGATTTTCGTTCAACCTTTCTGCTACTTCAAGAAAAACGCCCCTGTGAGTCACCACCCACCACCAGAAATTCTTTAGAGATTTCTCTGTGGAACGTAGCTTTCTTGCACTGTGTCAACATGAATGTCGGCAACTAAATCTGGCCAACTTATTGAATACAGGTAATAAAGAATCAGTGTGCGAAAGTCACGTATATAAAAACAAGAACAGTCGCCGGATGTAGTTTAGTCCAGCGGTAATACAGGCCTAATGTATTCTAGAAAAAAAAAGGCAGTTCCGACGTTGCATGGGAACTGATGTTGTGCATTCCTTAGCGAACTTGTGAGACTTTGAGCAGATCCATTCATCCATCCATCCATCTGTTCGACCGTCCGTCCGTCCGTCCGTCCATCCGTCCATCCATCCATCCATCCGTCCACCCACCTACGACTTTTGGCTCTCCTGGCCATCTCGATAATGGTATCAGTACTAAAATTGGCATGGAATAACATGACGCTATATGGAGCGTAAGTGAGTGGTCATAACATACAAATCATGACATGTATGTGATGAACCTCACGATTTACATTTCATGGTGTTGCTGCTCTAGCGGTGGTTTCGTTCACATGACATTTAGCAAAACCGGTGTGGTACGACATGACTGCATGGCGAACATAAGTGACAGACAATAACACAGAAATCATGAAATGCATGTCATGATTTTTTGTAATGACCAGTCATGACTACACGCCATGCTAATGGTGTGCTCGCGGTCGCTTTGCTAGCTGCACATGTAACAAGTTGGGTTTTACATGACGTTAATGAACGACGAAGGTAAACGGCACGTCCAAACATGATAATCTTTATACGCATGTCGCATACAACATGACTACATGATACGCTCATAGCGTGCTCGCGGCCGTGTTGCTAGCTCCGCATATACCAAATTTGGTATCACATGACCTAAATAGACGACGAAGCTAAATAGCACGTCCACACATGATAATGGTGATATGCGTGTGATGTACAACATCACTAAATTCTACGCTCATAGCGTGCTCGCGGCAGTTTCACTGGCTCCTCATATCACGCTACGTGAGGCTAAATTTCGTATCACGTAACGTGAATGGATGACGAATGTAAATGACACATCCAAACATGACAATATTGACATGGAAGTCATGTAAAGCATAATTCACGTTCGCCTCGTACCGTTGTGCTCATTTTAAAGTTACATATTTTCATGTAGGTGTTGGTGTTAGGCGTACCAATATGAACCTTCCTCATTCGTGCTTCGCATGTCATCGATTCCCCCAGTACGTGGAATCTGCGAATTTTTCATTGAGTAAAACGTTACGAAATCAGGCTAGAGAGATGTAGAAATGTTGTACGCTCAGACATATGACCGTCGCATATGTCTTATATAACAACTTGATTCCACTTGCGTAACGACGCCAACAGTCAGTCAGTCAACAAACTTCATTTGGTTCCTAAGAAGCTATACAGCCTCGTAGTTGCGGGCGGCAACCCACGTTGTGGCCGGAAGACCATGGTCCTCCGCCCGCTCTTGGGCCATTTGGACAGCCCTTAGTTGTTCATCTATATAGAGATCACCGTTCTTGAAGGTTTCCTTCCAGTCCTCTTATTTATTAAATGAGGTATTTAGTAACACTGAACATATCCACGGCATGTGAGCTAATGAGCGATACTCTTAACGATGCCAACAGTGACATAGTCATTACCGACACCAGAAGTGGTATGCGGCAATCTGTAGCGCTTGTGCCTGCGAAGATGGCAGCGCTGGCTAGTGCTACGTAGACCATTTTAAGTGGAAGGCGCTTTAATGTACAATTGAGGTTAAGCCGACGTGACGCCTGTGTGATAGGAGTACATATGTAAAGTTTAAAAGGATAGCCAGCAGAGCAACTACAATTGACGTTTCACCAACATTGCCTCTTCAGAAGGTGTTTTTCAACAGCGGTTTCGAGACCTGGCGTGGCTCTGTGATGCAATACTTGATAGCCACGCAGAATGCTCGGGTTCGGTTCCTGCTGGGACCTCGATATGTAACCTTTGCATTCGTAGGGTAAACGCTGCCGATATCCGCTTTTTTACGTTCTCGCACATACATTACTAATGTCTGTTCTCACCGTTCATGAGTAGTTATGAACTGCCAATCAACTGTGGTGCATGCCCACATACTACGGCCTGTAGTATACGGGTATGTACCGTACATTCCTGTACAAAAAGACAAAAGAGGTTCACGAATTTAGCGACAAGATTTTTGCTTTGTTCATCTCAGGACTCGTCAAACGCAATCGTAAAACTTTGTTACTTTCCAATACTAATTTTTGTCTACCCACAGTTAAGGAGGTGACAACGAGAGCACCCGGATGTAGGCGGCTAGATATAGAGATAAATACGTTGATAAAAAAGCTGAATGTACCTGCACTACGCAAAGAAATGCTTCCCACTTAATATAAACTTCGAATCCCCTGTGGCACATACCCGCCTACCACGGCCGTGGTACACAGGTATGTGTCACACGTGTCTGAAGGAAAGGGTTCGAGGGCGTACGCGACAGGATTTTCACTATATTCATGTCATGACCAGCCAGGAATGAATATCCCTGGCTGGTCATGTCAACCCTCTCACCCACTCATACTTATTTTGGTCTACCCCATGCTTAGGACGCAATCACGAGGGCAGCCAGACGTAGGCGGCTGGGGATAGATAGATAGATAGATAGATAGATAGATAGATAGATAGATAGATAGATAGATAGATAGATAGATAGATAGATGCTCTCAGTGTCCTTGCAGTTCCCTAAGAAATACTTCGCATTTAATGCAATCTGTTGAAGCAAGCCTCCTGCTCTCTCAGTATTTTCGTCCTATAAGTGTAAATTTTACAAGAAACTCACATAATCATTATATACAGATAGTTACTGAAAACGTATAAGCATGTTAATTTGCTAAGTGTAGACTAAATTGACTTTTAAACTATAGACCCTTAGTCAAAAGAAAAAATCTAAGCCCGGACACAAATTGAGCACAGTGGTCCATATTTCAGGTCTTAGGGATCAGACAGTTTCCGGACCGATTCAATTCAATGATTGCTGTCCTCAGCTCATGACACTTCGTGACTCTGTGGATGTTTAGCTGACATCTACAAATAAGTCGCGATTCGCATTTGTGTTTGTTTCTATACACGTGAAGCTCAATGTTAAAAATCAGGTGTTTACCAATGATTGATGTAAATTTGCAGTCGCCTCAAGCTGCTCCTGCATAGATAAAAGATCACTATCTGTAGTCGACTGCACATTTCGGTTTGGCCAACCACCACCACGCAAAAAGTAAACTCATGACGCGTGATGTAGCGTAGTTTATTACTTGCATGCGCTTGAAGTTGGTCAATTTGACAATATCTTTTTATTTTAAATAAAAAATAGCCCCAACGGCATCAGACATCTTTTAAAAACAAAACAACCTGCATCCAACGGCTTGTACGGTGCACCTACAGAAATAATTAATGATTTAGAAATTTCTTATTAATAATGATCAGCAGCATATAATATCAGCGACAATCGAGTTAAGTTCATTTGCACGACGCGCTGTATTCCAGCAGTCTCCAAACTTGCACTATTTTGTGCGTTCTATTCCAGAGATTGACTGCGATCATGGTCGGGCCCCACTCTATTACATTGAGTCTCTCAAGTATCGTCACCAGTGCCGCTTCCTGACATATAAGTGCAAGGGCGGAATCGATGCCTTCCGCAGCGGCCTTTGTGATCCTGGTCAACCCAGTGGTGAGATGGGTTACTACAGCAATCAAGCGCCTGGAAGGGGCCTTCAGTTCACCAAGACCAACGAGGAATCACCATTTTGTCTGCCAATGAATATGTGATGAGCTGCCAAACGAGAACACACGGCAAGAATAAACAGATGACCCGCTTCGCCGGATAGACTGCGCTGCTTAAGGATCAATGTTTACCTTTCGTTTAACCAGCGCCTCCTCTATTTTTCAATGCCCCCCAAATGCACCTGGTTAAGCCATTCACTCACCTCAAGCCCTTTCCTACTCTCGCCCATCACCTAACCTTTGCGTGTGCCTGGTTCATGTGGTAAAGTACCCTTTAGGTGGTACTTCCCGACAGAAATCAGATGAAGTACTATTCCGTTTGGTTGGGTACAGGTCCGTGGGGCGGCGTCTTGCATTCCTCATGTTTACCATATTGATGGTCACACTGGCTCTGTAAGAGGCACGTTGTTTTTACATAGCACGTGTCCATTCGGGGTGCTATGCTGGAAGTTAATGGAGATGCGTCACTGTGACGCTGCTGCATGCGATGCCCTAAAGAAATGTCACACGAGTGCTGTGAGCTGGCGACGGCATTGCTTTGCATCACATAGAAAGCGCCCGAAGGAACAAAGCTGACAGACAGAGAAAGAAAGCACGCCTATCGTATCCCCGTGTGAAAGCACTCGGACCCACGTGTGATGCAAGCCGCCCTGCCCCTTCGTGCGGTGTCGCATCACGACCACTCCCTGAACTGAAGCGGACTGACGGCTCCCATTGAGGAGAGAGCATTTGCACTGGCATTGAAAAAAAAAATACATCAGGCCTGCGCGGAAGGCGCAGCACAGTCACAGTGAAAGCTAGAAGAGCGGTCTTTCATAGCCTTTTGAAAACCCTCATTGGGTAACTACTGCAAGCAGACTTGCTTGATACCCACTAGGGCACTAATAATAAAATTTTCGGTAGCAGGCTGGCATTCGCTATTCTATTTTTCGGCATTCTTCTGAGAAGCGCGGTATCCGCTAAACACTTGCAAGGAATTGCGAAACACTTCCCAATTGCCCATGCAGTGGCTGACGACGACGAGGAATTATGGCTGCAGTGGGTATGCGGCACGGTTAATAGGGAAACAAGAACAAGATTTTGTAATGGGTTGGAGCATCGGATGGCCCACTTCTTATGCTAATCGCATTGTGTGATGAATGGTTGTTCTTTCGCTGTTTTAAAACGCTTTTTAAGTCATAATAACGCGATAGCTTTCCCGACATCAAGCCTGCCTAAGGCAAGTTTGACGATAAGTCACAAGCACCAGTGTAGCTCATTGGTAGAATATTGGGCTGGCACCCACGGGACTCAGGTTCAAGCCTCACTATGTCATTGGTGCAAGTTTTTTTTTTTTCCTCATTTTGCGCGATGTGGTCACGGACACCGGTAGCGGTGGTGGTGGTGGCGGTGGCGGCGGACAACACGCAACTGCGCGTGACCCGAAAAGTGATCTCATAACAGCTTTCGCTGTAAAAAAAAAATAGAGAGAAAAGGCGTGTTTAACCTTCGTCTCATATCTCACTGACTGCATCTATTTCGTATGGACTGAACAAAAACGCCATATATGGGTGGTGAAATTTTATTAGGAGTCCTGAATGATTGTTTCTTTTTTTCACCCTTTATTTTTTTGCTGGCCACATTTCTACGCAGGCGGATCACGTGTGTGCTTGTGTGGAAGAATAAGTGTGCCGTACGGTCACGACACTGTTGGAGGACAATTAACTGACATAGTTAAACTGGGTATAGTTGAACAACGATTATGCAGTAATTTAGTTTAAATTGGCCATTTCATTGCTGCACGAATTATGTGGTCTGAGGGGAGTGCCGTGTTTTGCTCGATTTATTTATTGCGGAAGAACTTTCTGAACGGAAAAGAAATACAGAAATGTGTGAACACCCGTTGCGTCTCTGGAAAGACTACGCTTCCTCTCGTGGTCATTTCCTCACGCAACGGTGCACTTATATGCATAATAGAAACGCACTCAGCTGTCGTGGAGCGAGCTGAAAGCTTGAAGGCAGCGCGCGGAACTTCCGCCGACTAATTCGCGTGCAGCTCCCCTCCGACCAAGTGGTTTACATCGTGGGGCAAACACGTGCTTTCCATCGTCAGGAGAGCCCGAAGAATGAGCACTATACAGCCGCCGTTACGTGACTGCTACGCCTGCGGATACTTTCACCGTATTGATGCATTCATCGACAGCTCACGCTGACGGTCATTGGATCTCATTTCCATTAACCTTACTTGGACGGTGTGCATACCCAAATACGAGATTCGCGTCGCTACATCCGAAAGCATGCGTAGCTATCCAATGAGCGTTTTACGCGACACCAGGCGGACAAAAGAAATAAACGAAGTCTTATATCATCTTCTTGCTGCCACGAGCCTCGGTTATTGCTAGAATCACAAATATAAAAATTCTCAATATTCTTTTTTTAAGCTCGCTCGCACTTACAAGGTGGCGTTCACAGAAAATTTACGCAAGAATAGCAGCGCAGTGTTGGCGATCTACATAAAGGAGCTGTTAACGTTCTTCTCTTGGTAACAAGAAAATTGCTGGAGCGGTGCAGTGACTATGTATATTTTGCTGCCAAGCTTACATTTGTGCAAGTAACGTAAAAAAAAATCACTCGATGTTTCCGGATGCGCTTAAGGAATAGAAGCGAACTCTATCTGCTGGATAGGATATTAAAATGAGCAATTGACTTCTCAGCAATTTGTGCTAGCAGAGAGAGGAGTTCAAAAAAAAAGTCCATTTTTAAATGGCACTACTCCTTCTTTCCTGGTGATGATGCCCGTGCGGACACACGTACAGAACGAAGGGAAACACTGCAGTACTTTGTATGAAAGGAAAATAAACGTCCCTTCACTTCCACGCTTGGTCAGTTTGGCCGAGCTAGCGGAGAAGTAGCTGAGGCGACGACAGGGGAACATTCCGGCAAGAGCGAGACGGAGGAGGTGCGCCCGCGACACACTGTGCGACGACTCACGTGCGCGCCCGGCTGGTCGGCGATATGCAAAAGCCTCCGAGTGCGTGCTCTAGAAACGGCGATCATCTGCGCATCTTGCTTTCCAAAAGCTCGCGCCCTCTCTGGCCCAAAAGTGGCTCCGGAGGTCCGGAACGAGAACTAGCAGGGGCCGCCTTTCCCCTCTCGCCCCTTTACCTGCAACACACCTCGGGTGATGCTGGCGGGGGGTACGAAGGGGGAAGGGCGGGAGTGCCTCTTGCACTACCAGCGCCGGCCGTTTTATACCGGTCCCCCTCGCGGCTGCTCGCCTCCCCCCGACGGCGGTGGCGCACCGGCGCAAAGTGGAACGACTCCCCTTGTCGGACAACGGCTTCGGCAGCACACTAGGCGACCAGCGAACCGCGCACGCCGTTCTGCGCCTGCAAGCCGCCGACCAGCCTTCGGGTCACGCCGCCTGCTCTATCGCCGCCGCGAGCCTCGGTTGTCCAACCGCGAGAAGTGCCAACCACTGTGGATTACGACACTGCCCGGATCCTGTTGATGCGAAGGTGAGCTCTGACCCCACGTGCTGATGGTGACGCTTTTACATCCACGCTAAACAATAATGCGCGTGCTGAAATGTACAAAGCGCCCAGTGTCCGTGTTTGGAGAATCAGCAATCGCCGATTATTTGCGGCTAACAAATTGAAACTGTGTGTGTTATGTCACATGAGCCGCGCAATTTTTACGCGTCTCCGTGCAGAAAACGCACCTTGGAGTGTGAACGCCACACAGTCCAGGGTGTATGCTGGCAGTGCACGAAAGAGGAGCCACAGATTTTCAGAAGCACGATGATGTTCTTTAGCACTGTGGGCATTAATCATCGTACCAGAAAACTTGGAAGAAAATGGCCGAGGCTCTGTAATGCAGAATAAGAATTGAAGTACTAATAAACTTTTACCAGGAGGGAGAAGAGCTACATTCCACAAGTATTTTATCAGAACTTTCAGTAAGCATACGACCGCACTGTTCACTACGAACTAGGCAACCTCGAACAGTGCTATCATTCATCACTCATGAGGCATATTTGATGTTTGACCGCTATAATACGAACGTTAAGTATCACGAATACGTCACGTGGTGAGGATGTGGATGCGCGGCGAGAGTGTCATGCGTGGAGAAGTAGGTTAAGCCAGTGTATCGTTTACTGAGGCTTTATTGTTGACGGAAGTCCGAATGCAAGTGCAAACCTTGCATCTTTTCTATCTTTATCATCCTTCTACTTAATACGCAATCTGCAGACGATCTCTCTGCTTAAATGAACGTCAACATTGAGTCTCTGGTATATTATTTATGTTGTTATCTCGGTAGCACGCAAAGGTGATTTACTACATACCATAGCTTCTTTGTTTGCAAATTTATTACCATGCGCACCTTAATGGCGTAGCTGGAAGTAGTTTGTCAAGTAATCCGTGTTCAGTTGAGCGCCAGTCACCACTTTGTTTACGTTCCAGTTATGAAATTGTAGTGCCAGATCTTCAATTTCGTACCGATCCTTCTTCCAGCGAGTGGATTCTCCGCGGTCGACCGCGCATGACCACGACTGAATCCATTGAAACGCGTTCGCATTGCGTGCCGCAGCGGCAACTTTCGTAAACGGATCCGTGAGAAGTGCATTAGAGAGGAATCTCGCCCCAGGACACACCATGAAGTGGGCTGCAGTGCATGTCGCCTGAAATTGGCCGAACTGGGCTGGGCTTCCATTTAGTGGGATGCCGCGTAAACAACCCACATCGTCTTCTATTTTACGGCTCATCATGGAAACTCGATGGCCGCCAGGTGGAACCTTATTGTGTTGGGTCACCGTTTTCTTCAAGCAACGGCCAGCCACACCGGGTACAACTCTGCGAGGCGTGCCTTAGCACTCGTGACTGCAGACCTTCCATCTAATCTCTGAGGATTTCCGTGCTTCTCTGTCCACTTGCACGCCACCTCTAAAGTGCGCCATTAAGTTCCGATGCATAGTTGCGCTAAGACATTCGCATTAAAGCAGCAAAGCCTTGAAAACGAGTGGTGTTGCAGAAGCTGCTGCCAGAGTAATGAAAACAGCAACGCCATTTGGTGGCAGACAGTCACCCAAAAGACAGCGTTTCATGCCCTCCACCCAGGTAAGTGCGATATCTCGCGAATAAATTTGAAGTCTTATTTTGTCTGGACCATGCCCGCGACTCCAATGATTTCAGGCGACACGTATGAAATGGGTGGCGACCCAAACCTCTCATCCATCCTGTGTATCACTGCTGCAGACCTGAGAAATTGAACACCCGAGCGCATATCGAAATGTAACAGCCCATTAAGATAAATAATGCTTTGGTTGTTATCGCTGTTACATGTGCACTATTTAAATAACTTAAGATTGGTTTAAAGGGCTATGAGCTGGCCATTTACAATTACACTAAAGATACACCAGCGAAATCAACCTAGCCGGCATTATCTAAACAAATATTGTTATATGGTTTGCAGTAGGGGTTTATATCCTCCATGAAGACAGACTGAACATTGCTGACGCGTTTAAACACAAAGACTGCCCTTGGAGCTATCTGCCCAGGCTTGGCTACGCAAATACAGTTGATGTAGACACCAGAAATGATTCACTAATTCTTGGTCTTTCCAACTAAGGTATGTCTCATTCCATGCCGTTTTATTACATTGTAAGAATACCCATAACAGGACCACCAATTCTTAAATTTTTTGTTCTTAAGAACAACTTTGCTTTATCTGGCCTGTCTTATTTAGTATTTCCTCTCATATCATGTTTGGCTGGGTATGAGCAATAATAATCATACTGCCTAGCAGTTTGTAATCTCACCGGACATGTATTATTGTGTTCCGGTTTCACAATATTGGTGTGATATTAAAACTTGCGAGTGTTGACGAGAGATATAGAAAGAAGCTGGTTTTCTTTGTCTTCTCTTTTAGCTGAACGGACAAGACAATCAACGGATCATTTTAGCAACGGTAATACTTGAAGTAATACATTAGAAATGCAATAGCTTCAAAAATATATTGACCATTTTGTTGAGTTATAGAGTTGGCTTAGCTTAAATTGCTACTTATAGTATAAAGCTTTTGCTTAATATGCCAGCTGGCACACATGAGTGCAGAGGATACTTCAAAAAAAAAAAAAAAAAACGCTGCACCATTCTTGCTTCAGAGTCTAAACAACGAGAAGTGATATTGCGTAAGGACACTTGAATTTATGAAATTCTGAATCCTAATTCATATCATTTGCATATACAAGTCACCTTTATAGAGATAAACACTTCAGTGTTTCAAACACTTGGAGTCACAGCGAAGCTATTTTTCTCATGCAATTTTTTTCAGCTGTGCAATTTTTCTTTGACTGCCACCCAAGTTACTCCTATATTACAAAAGTTAAATTCCACTGGCTTAAACATTCAGGTCAGAGTATGAGGGGGAAAAATTGTTAGTAGAATTTCTAGAGGGTTGGGGAGAGACAGTTTCAGTGTGTCGCACCTCAGGTGCATAGATTTAAATCACAAGTTAGTGTGCTTTGCTTTAGGTGAATCACCCACCACAGAACGTTCAACATCAGCGCTGACATTTCTGACAGTTCTGACAATTGTTTTGCTTGAATATGAGCTACTGGGTGCTCACGTTTTTTAAAAGCAGCAGCCAGGAACTTTTTGAAGCTGGACGAGCTCAGAGTTCTGCAGTCGGCGCGGTCAGAGATCAAAATGTGTACGAGCCTAACATCTTCGGCAGCAGGCTCTATAAGGAAAATGAAAGATGCAGAGCTTTTCCTGCCTAGTTACTACCTTGAGAACAATGACACGTGCATGGAAAGATACTATTGAAAAGCTATAAAAGAACGGAGGATATCCGTTTGAGAACTCCTTCAGGCCGTCTGCGATGAAATGACCGACATATCTGATAAATGCAACCCGAATAAAACTTGCTAACAACCAAGCATACCAGCGTAAAATCTTGTCTCGTCCGCACAGTTTCTCCGAATTTCGCTTGGGCGTTAGTTACACTTATTACATATGAAGGTACCCTTCCAGGCAACAAATGGCAATGCACAATGAAGTGATAAAAATAAAGTACCACACAACGCCCAAGATGGGCACAAGCTAGTGGACATCGTTATAGTAGAAAGACTCCTCAGAGTATAGCATGTGGCCACCACAGAGTATAGCAAGAGTTTATTAAAGAATACAGCCACTTCCTCAGTGGATATATGAACAATGAGGTCATGGCCACTAAGATCGATTTCGTGGTTATGCTGGATAAACATAATGACATCTTCAATACAGGTGTATAAAATATAAGCATCACTCTCGTTTTCGATTTAAAGAATAGAAAAAAAAATCCTAAGAAATAACGTGAAGGAAACAACGTTAGGATGACTTTTGCACGCACGCACGCACGCACGCACGCACACACACACACACACACACACACACACACACACACACACACACACACACACACACACACACACACACACACCTACCTTTCAACTTTCCCAAAATTTACTGTGTCATATACAAAAGTTGCAAGTTTAAGCAGTGAAACTTCAATAAAAATATCGTAGTGCATCTCGGAAATTATTCGAATTTAACAAGATCATGAACAGCATGCTGTCGGTCCTATTCGCGTCTAGCATGCCACATTTTGTAGAGCCGTTCATGCGACGTTAGACACGTAGATTACGTAATAATAAACTATACAGTTTTACGCTGACCAACACCGCAATCTCATTATTACGCATGCCTCACTAGGGGACAGATTGATTTGCACCTGCTCCTTGAACACAGATACCCGCAGGTCGCAAGTTTGAATCCCGGCTGCGGCGGCTGCATTTCCGATGGAGGCGGAAACGTTGTAGGCCCGTGTGCTCAGATTTGGGTGCACGTTAAAGAACACCAGGTGGTCTAAATTTCCGGAGCCCTCCACTACGGCGTCTCTCATATTTATATGGTGGTTTTGGGACGTTAAACCCCACATATCAATCAATCAGTCTGAACACAGATAAACATGGTTGATCCCCTCCTCAGAGGAATCGGTAGAACACGAAAGTAAAACTTGTGTTTACAGAAGTACTTTAATGTTTACTCTACATTGATATGGGTGAGATTGTTCAATATATATTGGTGTGTGACAGCTATGCACCGCTTAGCCTGGATGCATTCATGTTGACGCTTAGTCATACATCTATATCCCGATGACTAACATCTATCATTAATGTATAAACAAACCCTTATGGTCATAGGTGCTTGTGGTATCTGTATCAGTTAAAGGTGAGAGTGCAACCAGAAAAAGCAATGCGACGGCTTGAAGATCTTGATTGTTTGGAAGCCTAACTTCGGGTAAGACCACATACTCGCAGCATGTTGAACACCACTGCCAGACCAGGGGGAGACACAACGCGCGTCGTTTGTTCGCCTTGGCCGGTCTTGATTATTTGGGGCGCTAAGTGGGTAACGCGGAGATACATCCAAGCGAAACAGACGCGTTCCAGAGATTGCAGAGCTATGGTTCGCGGGGATGAATGCAATGAGAGACGCCGACGCTTGAGGTAAGGTCGCCACCTAGGGGTCTGTTAAGGCATTTACAAAATTGCACTTCTCCTATTGGAGACGCGTCGAATTGGACGCACGCTTAGAAACGATGCTCTGAAGGAAATAAATGTGAATACTATGGTCATGATGCATTTCTGCACTTTACCAAGAACTCTGAGAGAGGATATAAAGAAGCGTATTTTTAACGCTTACAAAACATGTACTCGCGGCGCAGGGGATAGCATGCCCGGCATCTACCGTTGTGGATACATAGGTGGTGGGTTCGACTCCCACTGATAGAGCTTCTTTTCTTTGTCTTCTGATCGTGCGTATTTTTCCTTAAAATCTTGGTAGAGCCCGGCATAAAACACTTTTGTGTTAATAGAAGCTTATCAAAACATAAGAAGCTTAGTTTATGTACCTTCTACAGACAGACTTTTCGAATTGATGCCTAACATTTGTCTGCCTCCTTACGGAGTGTGAACGTCTTGTAATAAAGGCTTGAAGACCTTTGTGGGCAAGAGGCCTTTGAGTGATACCAGACATACGACCTGTGCGATGTGCACAAAGGGTTTGTCATGCAATAGAGTAACATAGGGCTGACTTCCGAATGTCCAACTGTATACCTAGTCATTGCGTTATAGAGGTACACTCAAAATCACCTGACGAGGCTGCAGCAGTAAGTCTGCAGTTACGTTTCCAACTGCATAGTCCAATAGTTTGACAGTTTGTTAAACGACTTCGTCTCCGGAGTGCAGGCACAAGCATCATTTCAGTCGTGGTACAATACGAGTGGCTTCAGAAGCATTACAGCTGAGCTGTTATGATCGACGCTTTCTGTGTATCGCAGATAGGAAATTATCATTATCATGAAGTGGCGTGAGCTCTCTTCGTCCTCATCTTCATCGCCTTCATCTTGTTCCACATCTGTTTCCCTCCCAGAACACGTGTGCCAATTTGTCCAATTTCGGCGAGAAAACTTGCAGAGGAGAGAGATAGACAGGTATAGAGAAAGAAAAAGAAAGGCAGAGAAAAAGGGAAATACCGGGACTTGAACCCACGTACTCATCATTCGAATGCGTGCGTCGTAACCACTCGGTTATTCCATCTTGTTGTCCTGCAGAGTAGAGCTTAACGTTGCATAGGATAGTATGACAAGGGGCAAAATGAAAGTGAGGGTGAGGAGAACAAATGTTATGGTGAGGAGCAAGAAAAGGCGGAGAGGAGACTGAGTACAGAGCGAAAATAAGCAAGAAATAGGAATAGATAGAAAGAAAGAGCAAGATAGAAGTAGGTACGTAGAAAGAAAATGAAGGAAACGTATGCGGCGAGAGAACAACTACAAAGCGAGAAATAGACTGAAAGAAAGGATTAGACGAGCAGGAAATGGAAATATAAAAAAATTACACAAAGAGAGGAAAGCAAGACAACAAATACATACAGAGAGAGAGAGGAGACAGAAAGAGAGACTGAAACGAAAAACTGGCAGATCCCACGTACCTTAAAAGTTGATGTTATGCGAAGCGTACGGAAGGAAGCTTACTATGGTGAAACTTTATTTGAGCAAGACGTAATCAAATGACGTTAAAGATACACACAAATGTTATACGTACACACATATGTTGAAGAGTCACAAATGCATTACATAACCAGTTGCTTACAGTTGTCTAACAATGCCAACAGCGACAAGGGTATACTACCAACGCCAGAAGCGGTAAGCTGATATGTGGCGCTTGTGCTTGCGAGGACGGAAGCCCTGACTAGGGCTATGCAGATCAACTTTAGTGAATAGCGCGTTCAAGTATACAAGTGACGTTAACCTTACGTGACGCCTGTATCGTAAGTGAACATATGCAATCTTTAGAGAATTAGATAAACAGCACTGCAACCACAATTGACGTTTCACAATAATTTCGTCTGCCTAGGATCTTTTTCGAAAGCAGTTTTCAGACCTGGCGGGCCTCTATGGTAGAATACTTAAATGCCACACATTTCGCTTGGGTTTGATTCCAGCAGGGACCCGGATATTTATTAAAGCGATATTGTTAAAGGGCTTACTTCGCAGAAATTCTGGCATCGGCATGAGCGTCATTGGTTGTGAGCAAAAAATCATCATTTGTGCGTGACCTAAAATTCGAGGAAGTAAATTCTGGGTCTAAGTGAGGATTTAAGCCGGGGCTTTTGCGTGGCAAGGAAGTGGTTTACCGCACAGCAACGCTTTTCATATGCTATTTATGACAATGTGTGTAAGAATGAACATAAGATAGCACTAATAGTATCAAACATACATATACAATCACACAGCGACCACAAGCGCTGAGCGTTACTATGGAAACACTCGAGAAGTAAGCACAGCCACACTCTGCTTGATAATACAACGAAAACAACTTCCTCTGCTTGGAATTGCATTGGAAGTAACTTTCATGCCTTACAAACAAGCGTCCTGTATGCATGCTTCATGATACAACATGAAATATTGCAGTAGTATTGCGTGGTACAAGCATACATTGCCATCGTGCGTCCGAACATGCGATTATCATAATGATTTCACGGTTTAAAGCCAGTCACCCATCACACAAGTCACACACGTCACTGCGCCTATTCCCTTGAGGTCACGTAGTGTTTGCATATCAAGTTTTGAAAGATTTCATTCAATAATCTTGTGAAGTACAAATTATAGGGGGCAGAATATCACTATCTCGGTCAACTCTTGAAGGCGAAGCTTAAGGATCACCCAATTTTTCTTTGCTTCTCTGCATTAGCTCAAATCTGCCAATGTAGGTTTTTCATAACACTCTCGCACTTAAATTACCAATGTCTTTTCTGCTTTTCCTCTGTAGATATAAACGGTCAGTCACCTGTACGAGGCACCTACCCGCATATCACGCACCGCGGTATATGGGAATCGGCCGCACGTGTATATAGGAATGGGTTTGACAGCGTGCGCGACCGGATTTTAACGTAGTTCAGACATCTGCCTCCAACCATCTTACCCTCTATAGCAAATTTCGCTCTACCCCAAGTAGGCGACTTCGAGGGCTGCCGGGCGTGGGAGGACAGACAGACACAGATAGACACAGACAGACAGACAGATTCAAAGTGCTTGCAGTTTGCAAGAAATGCTTCGCATTTAAAAGTCGAAAAAAAAAATGAAAGGAAGCATAGCCACGTATTATACAGCACAGCAACAGATGGGAAGAATGCCGGTAAAAGTGTAAAAGCTTTGCCAAGCTATGACCAGGGAACCCATCAGCTCTGCTGTGGCCCAGCCTTGCACCGCAAGTCACGCAATTTTTTTTTTTTTTTTTACAGAACATAACGGTTGAACGAAGTTTTCTGATGCCGTGGTTCGGCTTCTTTATAAGGCACCTTGTATTTCTTGCCTATAGATATTCTCTGAAACATTTTCGGTGAAGTGTCTTAGAGAGCAGCGCGACTGCAATTAGCATAAATGAAATGATGAACGTTTTTTTTTTTGGTGGCCCATGCAAGTCATGTTGCAAAGGTAATCCGCCTTTATCATTTTCCTGCGCTGCTGGCTGCATTTCGGTAGGGTTTTGGTAAGAACCGCGACAACTGGTATCGTGAGAAAGAATAGCTCCGAAATCCAAGATTCGGTTTCCTACTTTTCTGCTAAGGTGACCGTCACATGCACCATGGCATTGTGAAAGAGCCAGATTTCATCCAAGTGTCTACGACGTCCAGTAAAGGCTTTTCAATCACTGATCATGGGCGACCAAGCGATATTGGCGGCCCAAGTGACTGAAGTTTATCAGAGGGAGCTGGAGTACCTCCCAGGACCTTGGGTAACTTCACGTCGAGTCCAATGAATGACGGTTTTCCGTGCCTGAAAGGAACGCTGTGGGAAAAAAAGTTCTGCTTGAGTTCAGGGCGCAATAGTTCTTTTCTGTTAATATTTTGAGTGCTAAGTTGGATAAGTATACCTTATTTCATGATGAGGGTGAATACCTGCTCGAGGGCGAATACCGGGTTTTTATCGAAGGAGAGAGAAAAATCCGCTATTCAATTTTTCTCTCTCTCTCTTGATATCGTCTTCAGTCTTACGTTGCGTGAGCCAGTGTACTTACTTATTTACTTATTTTTCATCACTGTTTTCCACTAAATCTCGATCACCTCTGCGACTTCGCTTAACGCTCTTTCTTGCCAAACCGCTAACACTGCTAGTCGTATACATCCTGGTGAGTCTCCTACTGATTTTCTTCACTGTGAGTCAACACTTTAGCTATACAAATATTGTAAACAAATATTGTATTAACACTTTCTCTGCCCATTCTTCAAAATCCACAACCTCTGATTGAACCTCATTTCAATCAGATCATTTCTCCATTAAAAGTAGTTTATCCAATACGGCTTTTTACAGCCACATTAATCCTCTCCTCACAAGTGACCAATGCGAGGCGTCCCACATTGGTTTCATTCACGTCTATAGTCCTGACGGCACCTCTTGATGCACATAATAACCAGACATTGGGGGCAGTAGCTGCCAACGGTGGGTAGCACTCCAACATACGAGTGTATGAATGTAGTCAGATGGTTTTTAATCGCATAATAACTTTCACATTTCCACAGCACTTCAATCGCAGGTGCTGAGGTGAGCTTCATTCGTAAGTGGCTTTGAAATGTATGACTGCAGATGGCACTTGCGGCAGAAATAGGTGTGATAAAGAATAGGTAGTTGCATGAAAAACACATTCAGACTAGCTAGGCTGACCCCAGTTTGGGTGGCTACAAAAGAAAGCCTCTATGGAAGAACCACTTATTACGTCCCGCAATTTGTATGCACCAAAGAATAGTATTAGCAAGCCCATGTTAAACGAAGCCTGCAAACAACTTTTACGAACTGTATGCGAGCTTCTCTCACCGTATATATATGATGGACACAAAATTCGTTCTCTTAAAGCAAGTGCGCCCGCCAGGCATTTAGTAATACTTGCCGAATGCCAAATCTTTAGGGTTGCGCGAGCCACTATTGCTGGAATATCCATGCAGCGTTGAAGGATGCGTGCTCTTGGGAACAATGAACGATGCGTTGATATAATACATCCGCATCATCTCACCAGCGCTGCCAATTGCGCGTGCTCCGTGCATTCGATGGGTACCAGAGGTCACTGCGAGCGCACCTACCTCGACGCACGTGGATGCGCGCGCGTGGAGAGAAGAAGAGCAAACAGGAGCAGCGCGCCCGCAAACGCCGCCACTCTTAACCTTCACGCCTCCCTGACAGACAGGCCGGTTGGTTGCCGCGGTGGCCACTGCACTTCCTGCTTTGGTGGCCGCCCCTGTGGCGCGTAAGCGGGGAAGGGCGCGATGACAGAAGTAAGACACACACAGGGCGGGGAAGCCCGTGACGTCCCAGACGAGGCGACCGGAACGCACTGAAGCAGTTTCGTGCGGGGAAACGCGGAATTAAGGCGCTTCCGTCGTGCATATATATACACAGTCGCGTGAGCATTCGCGGGCGTTCTCGCGTCGCTGGCTCGCTACCCACGCACTCTCGTAAGCTGACCCAATTCAAAGGACGAAGCAGACGCTATGGTGATCGCTACGCTGCTCGTGAGCCTCTTCGTGTGATGTTGCAGCGAACTGAAGCGAGAAATAACTGCCGGAGATGGCCTCAGTTTAGCCGGGGGCTATGTACGTACACATACGACGAGAATCGCAGATCTACGGAATGCAGTCCACCATGCTGAGAGCGAATACAAAATATGAAACACACTAGCGTGAGCTGCGAGTGGTCCGTCACGTTGGTCGATAGCATAAAAATTGAAAACTCCTCTTTTATAATCGGCGCGGATCATCTCCCAACATTGCTGTCGCCCCTCCGCGGTGGTCTAATGGCTAAGGTACTCGGCTGCTGACCCGCAGGTTGGGGGATTGAATACCGGCTGCGGCGGCTGCATTTTCGAAGCAGGCGAAAATGTTGTAGACCCGTGTGCTCAGGTTTGGGTGCACGTTAAAGAACCCCAGGTGGTCGAAATTTCCGGAGCCCTCCACTACGGCGTCTCTCATGAACCTATCATGGTTTTGGGACGTTAAACACCACATATCAATCCATCAATCAACATTGCTGTCTTCCGCATAGAAGAACATACTGACTATTAACCAGATGAATCCCCAGCAGCGATTGTGTCAACGACGTTCGAAGCATTTAGACGTGCTCTAAAAAGATGGTAATTGCTCGGGGTGATATTTATGTGTAACATGTATGCAGAGTAAACTTGACGTTGCAGACACGGCATCTGAATAACGATTCTTTAAAAGCATTAAATAGCGCTGCTTCCACTAAGTCGTGCAAGCTGTTGAATGCCTATCTGGTCCTGGCTTGGCTAGGCTTTTACCCCCTGACTTCCCTCTTTCCAACCCATTGCATATATACGTAGCTATATGCTTGCTTTCGTTTTTCATCTTTTTTTTTGCCTCTGTCTTTCTATCTCTGTCACTGCATGTCTATCTCTTTCTCTGTCTTTTTTTCTTTTCTTTATCTATCCCTACTCGTACACCCCTCCTCGTTTTCCTCCGTTTTACATTCACATCTTTTCGTCTAACCCTGATCTCCTTTGCCCCCGCATTAGCTATACTATACTATACAAGGCTACGCTATATTTTTCTAGCGTTGCTATAGATAGCCGAGAAAAAAAAAAGCCTGGATAGCCGAGTAGTTTCGACGCCCGCCTTCTGATCCCTTCTGATCGTGCGAACGCGGGTTTGAATTTCCTGGCAAAATGTTTATGGCCACTAATTCTATGTTTTGCAATATTTATTTTGATCTCTCTCTTCACTCGTTCTCTCTACGACGAGAATAATTGCATTCCACGCCAGTCAAATTAGCGCACGTGTTCTGGTAGCAAAGAAGAAGATGGATAAGAGGAAGGCGACAAAAAAGAGAACAAAGAAAATGCGTAGTGGTTCGTGATGATCGTCATTTTCTATTTACCACGCTTGAAAAACCCCCAGCACGACAACTCGGCTGCAAGAAAAAATAAACAGGTCCATTGGTTGACTATCACTACCAATCTCTTACCTACCATCAGTGGCAAAAATTAATGAAGGGCTTTAGCATTTGTGATGGACTGGCACAAGATGCAAACCACTTCTACGAACAGCGTGGTGCTATCCAATGTGGTATATTACGCGTATTGTTGACTACTGTAATTTTTAGTCACTGTGCTCCTCAAGGTCTCTTTTGCTTTACTTTAAGGATAGGCTCCACAATTACTTCTCCATCAATAAGAGTCGGTTTTCACAGCAGTCACTAGCACGTGATATCATGGAGAACACGGGCCCAGATTTTATCACCTTGAAACAAATTCAGAATTATCCTAAGTGAGCTAGCTGCAAGGGTTCTATGGTATTTTCATGGTCATATTGTCTTGTGTACTACAACGAAACCAAAAAGAGAGGACAAGATGCATTTTGATGAATCGTACATAGAAGTTTCGTGTAATGTAATGAAATCAAACATTACACCCCCCCCCCCCCCGGGTAAAGCATTATAAAAGCATTGTTATCACGGAATGCAAATATGCTACCGTCTAAACTCTACATGGCTGAATACACATGCACGAATACACTTGTATAACTTCCCATAGACCTCGAGCACCCCCTGTTGACTGCGTAAGCCTACAAGGAAACGAGGTTACAAAAGTTATTGCATTGCTAATGTGCAATGTTTCTTTCTATTTACGTAGTGTGAGTCCGTAGCACAGATGATTGGTGAACAGTACTGTTATCTATAGATAAGGGCCTTTCGGGAGGACAATAATAATTTGACTTAAGTGTTGGCCTTGGCACATTCTTTTTTCTTTTTTGTTTTTTACGTCTCCTATAAAACACTCTAAAAGTGTCTGTCAGGCGTGCTTGGTCACCAAGCAGTTATTCACGGTGAATCACGTAGCAACAAAGAAAAAGAGATGTAACGCTGAGACACAATTGAAAGCGTCTTGTTGCTCTTTTGAAGTTTTCGATTGGTGCCACGACTAAAGTAACAGTTAGTGCGACAAACAGCTCTGAAGCGTCTAGAACAATTAATATATAATTGAGTCGTTGGCAAGGGGTCCGGTGCAGAAACGTTCCGGCGTATAACGCAATTCAGAAATAATAGCCGAATATATAATAAAGTACCAAGGTTAAAGAGTGATTCTCGCACATAAACGATGAGCAAATAGAAGACGTCCAAGAGAACACATACACTGCAGTCAAGATTAAGACGAACATTTAAAACAAAGGTAAACGAAATTAAAAACTACGTACTGTGATTCACAGGACTATTTTGTGTACGCGTTAGATTATACTACTGAAAATTCACCGACGACTATGCCTAATGTGAATTATGAGTGCAGCTTCGTGTTCGGACAACGTCAGCTGGGTTCGATGCTCTGGCTATCCACAGCTGTAGCGATTGCACAGAGCTTGCCAGCGATCGAGTGCCACGCACACCACTTTGTACATTGCAGGCGTCTTTCGGCGAAAGCCCTTCTGCGACAACCTGAGCCCGTCGCAGTGAATGTGCCAGCACTATATGCGCACGAGCCTGATCGATGGGCCAACGAGGCTTATGGTGTAAGAAAACAATGTTAGAGGCTATAGTGGCTCGTGATGTCGGCAGACTTCGCGTTGGGCCTTTTTCGTTCTCGTTCGCTCTCTTTCATCCTTGTTCACTGTATCGTTCACGCCGACGACCGCCAAGAACGGCGGCGCCACTCAGCTGAAGAAATGGTACCAAGTAGCTGCGCTCTAAAAATAAGACAAGTGTACTAATTGCACACTTCGAGCGAACGAAATGCAATGGTGGCATGAGGTGTAAGCCTCGTTCGCTTTTAGAAATTTCTTTACAGAAGTATTTTACAACGGTCGATGTGTTGGCATCACAAGGTGAGCATGACTTTTTTAAGTTCACTCGCTCAATTCTTTCCTCTTCGTTTTGCGTTACGCAAGGACTATGGCTGCACACTGGATGCATAATATATGCTCTTTTTCTGTGCTTCATACTGCACGTTCTAAACCAGCGCACACAAAGCACCTATTTAGTCACCTCACCGACGCCGATCTCTTAGCAGGATGAAAGTGTTTTCTTGCTTCAGAGGAATCGACATCGGGATATTGTTAGCGCAGCGTGCCTAACCTATAGATATCCAAATAATGGATCCAGCTTACAACTAATTATTTATTTCTAAATATAGATGTATCTTGTGAAGACCTATAAGACAGAGTGACCTATCAGGGACACTTCACAAGGACATTTTTTTTTGTTGTCTGTAGCAGTTGCCGTCGCAAAGTCATGAACAAGCACAAAACTATATACAACGACACAGACAAACACTCACGCATATAGTTCTACTTCTTCATTGCAGAAATTGTCGGCTAATTATAAAAGTTCACAAATGACAAATATTCACACAAACGCAGTGTCCACACTTAACATAAAAGTTCACCGAGACGTTGATACAGCCGAGCATAAGTCACTTGCGAATGGCCTCTTAAATGCTGCACACTGGCTGCAACAGTTGTGATCTCGCAAACTAATGCTGCACAAGCCACTAAATGTGTTACACCTAATCGACATAAGCAGGTTATCAGTGAATCCGGTGAGCGGAAACTGAAGTAACTGTTCCTTATTTCGAACGAAAGTGTGTTAATATATGCCCTTGTTAAAGTCATTGATACCTGTGAGCTTAGAGGCATGCGCTTTAGTAATTGGCAAAAAAAAAAGGGGGGGGGGGCATTCAGAATATATTTGTAGGGCGCAATTATATAGCATATACTGCATAATTTTCCAGCATGTTATGGCCCTGGTGGCACCAATACATCAAGCTTAAGCTGCAGGAATGAATTAACTGTCGCGCTAGATTTACGCGTATAGAGTTCATGCCTATGAGTATTTAGAGAAAGCTAGAATGTTATATATCTGCTTGCGATCAATGCGGCAGCGATGAAACGATAGAACATGTTCTTTGTCACTGCCGTCGTTACAGCGTGCAAATATGGCAGTTAGCTGCTGCGTTAGCTAACCTTAACGATGGACTTTTGTCAGAACAATCAGTGCTTAAAAGGCGACATGATCTGTGTTGCACCGAAAATCAGTGAAGGCCTTATTGAACTTTTTGCGTGGTAGTGGCCTATTGTATAGGCTATAGGACACCAGCTCCCATTTTTTTCGCGCGTCTGTTTCGCTCTTTGCTTTCTTTCCAATCTTTCTTTCCCATTTTCTCTTCCCTTAATGGAGGGTAGCAAACTAGATGCTCCAATTTGTGGTTGGCCTCCCTACCTTTCCCTCATTTTATTCTCTCTCTTGAATGTTGTGAGAATATTATTGGTACTAGAAATTTATAAATGCAGTGATAGCCTGGGGAGCTGCCACAGTGATATTGAACAGCGGTAAACTTTTACTTTGAGGAGTACAGAAATATACACAATGGCGTCTCCAAAGGGAGCGTAATAATAGCAATGTATTCTACATATTGACGAATCAACAAGGAGAGACAGATTGACGCTTTAAAATGTCTAACACAGGACTATAAGCGATTCAGTTTTTACGCATACGACTTTCCATTTATGAATAACACAGATTTAACAATGACTGCAGCCCTTCGATAAAAAAAATGAAACTTCATGAATACAAACCAAGTAAGCTTCAGAAGGCCTAGTCACCACAAAAGAAGAACCCTTTGTTTGCAGACGACGATGTATTAAAGCAAGTTAGGACTGTTACGAAGAAAAGCTGACATTTATGCACCTGCTCACAAGACTGTCCCATCAGTCACCTAGTCATTTTGCAGGACACCACATGTATGCGATTGTTATGGCAACGCCTTCTATATTTTATCAATGCCAGCCAGATGGGCCCGATCCAGCTGTTCACCACCCTTTCCTCTAGCCCATTCCCGCTCTCTTCCATCGCCTAGTTTTGGGGTGTGCTTTGCAGTTATGGGGGAGAGTAGCCCCTCGTGCAGCGCCTCATGACGGAAATCATATGAAGTAATTTTTGTTCAGTTGTCTCGGTGAATTATACTGTGTTTTGAGATAGCGTGTCGCCGTTGGTGGCGCTATGCGCGCAACCAGTGGGGAAGCGTCAGTGCAACGTTTCTGCATGCAGTGCTCTGTGACGCGGGGGGGGGGGGGCATTGTCTCGAGTCAGAAAGAAGCATCATGAAGGAGCAAATCTGACAGACGTATGATATTGGGGTGGGAAACAAGTCTATCGTGTCTTCGCTGGAAAGCACTCGGACGCACGTGTGACGCCAACAGCGTGACCACCCATATAGCGCCACATCACGACCACTCCCTGAATTAAGGCTGACCAACGGCTCCCGTTGAGAAGCACGTGTTTGCACTGGCATTGAAATAAAGTAGGCGTTGGTTTTGGTGATGTGACCAACATTTGTCCAAATGGGAGCCACTCAAATGCTTACGCGCCTGAAAGCTACTACCTAAAGAAGTGACGAGCATGTGGTCGTACCACAAACGGTCCATGCACTGTCAAGCGACTTAAAGCTCACAACGCATTCGAGAGACCGCGAATGCTACGATTTCCCGTAAGCAGAACGTGCCTCTAACATCTGCCGGAGGAGGCGCACTAACGTTGAAGTTCCGCTTAACTGTGTCGCGTATAATGTCACCACGCTTACGCAGACCAATTTCGCTCAAAGGGGTTCGCACGCGCACATGCGTTGATTCCGTGAAGCGCGCCGAGTGCACGAATCGCAAGACCGGAGCCGCTTCCGCGATGCCCCGCAGAGCGTGCACTTGACTTGAGAGACAGTTTCACGCTTCGGGGCGTCTCGGCCAGCGTCCTTCTTGTTGAGCTTGTTAGTCACGGCGTGCCCTGCGAGGTCCTGTCTCGGACAAACCAAGCAGCCGTAAGATGAGTCTGCATACTTCGCAAATTGTTCTTTGTTCCCATTTTCTTTTGTTTTTGCGTTTAGCCCAACGTTGTTTCTATATACTACCGCCGTCGCTGCCATTAGGCTTCCTGTCTACAGAGTAAGGTTATGGCTCCTTTGTTTAGCTGGCACGTTTTTTTTCTTCCTTTTTATCGATGCTTTAGCGTGCCTTGTCCTGAAAGCGACCATTTGGAATACAGCTGTAGGCTTCATTTAGGACACTTATGAAGGTGGGTTTAGGTTTTCATAGCTTAGCATTGTTTCTTTTTTTTTCTTTTTTCATCGAGAACAGCAGATACTCGCATTTCTTGTGAAGAGGCTTATTCAATGAAGTATTGGGGAATGACATATAACCAGCTACCGGAGAAACGGAGACAGAAAAAAAAATGTGCGAGAAGTTTCGAAAAATTCCAACGGTCACCCGTCGGCTACCTGATTCGAACCACTTCACGTTATACTACCGCAATACTTCAAGCTCGCGGGCTCGATCTGGCGACGGTATCAAATCGGTTTGGCGGATATATATACAGCTTCGGCGAACTTGTTCTAGGGCTACTACGTACATTTCTAGTTGGAACTTGCTGTTAACCTTAAGTATGGTACTTAACAACGAGGAAAAAGTTTGGACGCTGAAGCATGACCACAAGAAAGACAATGCGAAAGAAAAAGAAATGCTGTCTTTTTTTGTGTGTGCTTCGTCTTTTTTCTGGTCGTGCTTAGGCGTCCGATTTGTTTCCTCAAAAATATATGGAGCAAAACACAGCGAGCTCAGGGCTTGCTGCCTTACTGAATAATATTGAAAAACGCGTCGCCCCATCTGTAGCAAGCGCGGCGAAGCAACATCCTGCACTGCCACGCAAGCAGATGCTCCGCAAATCAAACGCGAAACTCCTCAACCCAAGTCTGGCTGTAAGCATGTTTCGCACTCTTCCTCTACTGGTATTTTGTGCTGATTTCGTGTGAACCGTCGAGAAGACCTTGCTCGACAGCCCGGAATGTCTACAGCACGTGCTTTGCAGACCGCGGGAGCAACTTCATCACGTACGCATTATCGTGATTGAAAGAAACGCGAACACCTGAAAGCGTTACTTTCGACTCAGTCGAACTGCGCCGTGCCTTGCCGGTGACAAGGCAGAATAAGCGCTGGAAGCCGGCGTTAAAGTAGTGCTAGAATCTCATTCCAACTTGCGCTCAGGCACCGCATGTGTTAATCATTTGCCAGACATGCCGGGCACAGGGAATACACGCGTGGTGCGAAAGTGCCACCCAGAACAAGATTTTAAAATGTTATGGTGACGCCGGCCGAAAGCGCAGATTCACCTGTAGTGACAGCCAGGGCATGTCGCAGCTTGACTGAGTCGAAAGCCATGCTTTTCGCACCATTCACGTCTCTTTGCGTCGCGATAGTACGTCGTTACAATTGTACTAAACGTGCACGGCTTGTGCATCCACGCGTGAGTCGTAATATATTCTATTATTGGCATGCGGCCTGCGAAAAAGTACAGCGAAAATTTGGTGCCACATACTACAGGAATACTGCACGCAAATCGCTGCTGTAAAAAGTAACAGCTGGCATCACGTTTGAGTAAACACAATAAGTATACCTACTCGTACACTTTTACTGGGCTCGTAGTTTTTCCTGCCCGTTGCGATTATATCCAACGGCGGTAGATCTCGGCGTTTTTCGTTGTGGATGGAAATCTGTGTAAACTAAAAACACCGCACCGGCAAGATCGCCGCAACGTGTTGTGATCTTCTCAGACAGTGCTGAGTAATACCTTACACTTGCGCTGGTTGTTTTCGCATCCGAAGACGGCTCAGTGGTGCCGAGCCGTCTTGTTATAAGCGCAGTAGTTGACATCGTGCTTGAATACATGCAGTAAGTCAACTGACTCGTAAATATTTGCTAGGCTCGTATTCTTTTTCTTTCTATTCATGGCATTTATCCATTGGAAAAGAAGCTCGGCGCTTTACGCTGCGGATGGAAATCGGTGAAAGGTGAAAACACCGCACAGGCATGATTCCCGCGATGCGCTGTGAACTTCCCAGACAGGGCTCAGTAATCTCTTCCTCTTGCGCTTGTTGTTGTCGCATCCAATGACGCCGCAGTGGTACCCAGATGGCTTTTTATAAGCGGGCGCAGCGTGAACAGGCACTTTTTCGCCTTTTAAAATCCCAGGTGCGCAGAGCAAATTATGCCGTCTCTGGGAGCGAGGGTATACTGCCGAAGGCACCTGGGTGCGAGATAGGTGTGCTCTCTTCTATAAAGGGTCTTTCGCGTAACTACATTCAAACATATTTTAAAATGGTCAAGTGCAACTGAATCAAATAAATGACGTATGGTCATGTGCCTTCATGTGACACTCGTTAAGGTATTATTGTATGAATGATAGGTGTAACCTTGAAGGAATATTAAAGCGGTTTTGCATTCATGAAGTTATTGCGAATTTGGTATCTGCGACATCTTACAACATGCCGACGACGGTTTTTTTTTTGCGATTTTCAATTGAACAACGACGTAATAAGCAACCAAACATTGACCAAGTAACGCCCCCCCCCCCCCCTCCCCCGCTGTGCGTGCAGAGCTTGGGAGATACAGACACGTGGGTCGGTGACGTACGTGTTCGAAGGAGCGAGTCGCCTGCGTCGTTCAGTCAGCTGCTTCGGGATTCTGTTCTGTTTCTAGTGCTATCTGCTGCCAAGCAAAGCATCAGTACTGCCGAATTGTAGGAATTTCTTGCCATTGCAACGTACTCTTCATCTGATTAGAGATTTTTGCCATCCGACATTCACTAGTTGTGGTTGTGCTGGGTGGATATGGATTCGCTATGATGAATTACTGCGCAGCATATTGCTGCACAGTAATGAGAGCCAGTATTGATCTCCAACAAAAAAGACTGTGTAACATGGGCGCTTTAGTTCAATTCCAGCTCCGGTAGTATTGTTCAATAAAAATCCAGAATCATCAATGCATTGGTGCAACAATCACCTATACGATCATCCAGACAACATTTAATCGCCATAGTAACATTAGATCGCTGCCGAACACCACCTCATAAAGCATAATCGTAGGTTAAACTGCCCGCAAAGCAGCGGTTGATCTAAATAAAGGTCAAAAGTGTTGTGGCTCGGGCGAGTTGGTTATCCAATAATTTAGCTGTATTAGCGCGGCACATATGAAGACGAAAGGGGAAAGACGACAGGGACGTCTCGAAAAGTAGGCGCTAAACTTCCAACTGTTTAATTCATGCCCTTGACATCCATCTTATGCATGCAAGGCAAGTTGTGTTTTTACTCATGTATTAGATGGATGCCAAGAGCATGAAATAAACAGTTGGAAGTTTAGCGCCTACCTTTCGAGATGTTTCTGTCGTCTTTCCCCTTTCATTTTCATACGTACTGCGCTAATACAAGGTAAGTACTAAATAAAGGCTTTGTCGATTTCGATCATTGCATGTGGGACAGACTTGATGACAGTGAATAATTCTCAATGCGCGTGTAGTAAGTGTTCATGCTTCTCGCTTTATTTTTCGGGAACTAGGCCTGTACGTAAAACATTGTTCTGAAGCTTCTTGCTCGCTTCGAAGGGCGATACTGACTATACTTCAACCACGCTGCACTCGGAGCAGTGAAATCCACGAACAGCTTTTGTTTCCGCACGATGTCAGCGCGTATCGCTGACCGTGCCGATTTGCGGCTAAAAGCGAGTGCTGATGCATCTGTTCATTATACGATTTAAAATGTGCGGTTGAACATATCATTTGTATGATCGTACTACAGTGAAATCAAGCATGTATCTTATACATACCAGTCTGTTTCCGACGTGGTGTAAGTGACTGGTTGGGATTCACTTTCCCGTGCCGCATTATCGGCGCTCACATCGTCTTCGGTCGCCGCCCTTACGCCTATAGTTCACATTGTAGCATCCGCTTTCTACAGCGAGCGAAATTCTCCTATAGCCGAAACGCAGCATCGTTCGGCCTGGACGCGCCGAGTTTAAGGTATATATAGACTGGTAGCGAAGGCTCCTTAAAAGCTTATCGTTCAGAAAATGGCGGCTGATCAGGTGCTCATGGAGTTTAGCGCCATCTCTGCGAGGAGGGAACACTTCCGGCGGAACAAACAAAAAATAGCGGATGTGACGCAATAGCTGGTAAACAATTGACGACATTTTGTGTGCACTGTTGCGTGAAATTTGATCTCAAATTACTTTTCATGGGCCCGTGATCGCTAAGTGCTCGCGCTAAGGTGACCGCCAGCGAGTCATCCACGAGTGCACTTCAGGTCAACTACAGCTAATCTAATTTGGACTCATGAGTAAACAGTAATGTTTAAGCGTATACTACTGTTCACTTTGCTTCGGTTTTACTAGCAAACTTAATCGAACTTTTGTTTCGCTGTTCATGTCATCTTCCACCGATGGATTAAGGCAACCAACAACGCAGCAGCGTATAATGTAATATCTGCTGCGTGGTGCATTCGTTTCGCACATACGCAGGTTCTTTAACATGCACAATGCTTGTGATCTTCTGAGAAATGACGCCTAGTCACGCCAGAATGATGACATCTTTGTTTTATTCAATGGTCACGATAACTCAAATTTATTATTCTGCACAAAATGGTAATAAGAACAAAAAAAATCAGCGGACAGTTTCTGCGTTATGTTTTTCTTTTTTTTTGCATTATGCTCCAATAAATGACCTCTGCGTACGCCATTGAAGACATGCGAATTTTACCGTGATAGATAACTTGGCAATCTGCACAGAGATAACGTGAATAGTAGACACTGCATGCTCAAAAAAGAAACGGGGCTTTATAGGATTATTGATGGATGAAATTTCAGCGAGCAGTGCATTCCAAACCATTGTTCTTGTTTCTTATCTAGAAGACATGGATCACCAGGATTACGTTTGTTCCTAATGCATCCTTGCACACCAGATCGTTTCCGCACTACCGACCAAAACACCCATCGTTAAATGTAATTCGCATCGTTGCTCTGCCTGTTGGACAATGCACTGAAGACGTTCACCAACAATAACACGCATCTAACGATTTCGCGCACAACAGACAACGCAAGCAAGCGCAGAACACTAAAACAAGTAAGGGTATGTGTCTTCACCGACGAATTTTACGAGCGGGCCTTGCCACGTACACCCGTGTAGTGCAAGGGGCTGCATTGAGTAATAATAGCGTGGGCAGAGGGTGCTAGAAAAAAGATTTTTCGTAATAATAAAAACCGCCATACATTCTTTGTTCATTACACCTACATAATATTGTTGAGGAAAAAAAATCTCATTTGTAAAACCTATTGATTGCTTCGACTTTGAATCAAACTTGTGTTTTTTTTTTCACTATTAGTGTTTATTCGCTCCACACATAGTCGCGCTTCAATCGCAGCTCCCATAACTCTCAATGCTGATGTCACTCGTAATAGCTTCTGAACCATCTTTCGTCCGAGCATTCGCTACCTATTTAACTAGGCGTTGCCGATTTCGCCGAATAGACTTAGCGCGCCATCTGCCAAGTGGGCAGGCAACCATGGGGCGAGCGTGGGATGGTTGTGCTGTTCCCCAGATGTTGTCAGCGGTTCGCGACCTCAGTGCGAACGTTCGTTGCAACTCTGACGAGCAAGGCAACCACATCACAAGATACTCGTCATTTAAGAAGCCAATCAGCATGCAGGACACTATATATATATATATATATATATATATATATATATATATATATATATATATATATATATTGTAGTGAAGAAGATGAATGCTACTCAGAAGGGCAGGGGGTATGACTCAGTCGGTGAAGAAGACGACGTTTGGTTGGCTGGGGACTCAGGCTGGTTCCGCCATTACCACTTGACGTGTCGTGACCGCTCTCCTGTTTTATAAAAGAGTGCCACTCTAAAATGCCTCATTATAATTGGTGGAGAGTGCTGGGTAACGCCTAATCCTGGAACTGCGAAACCGTACGTTGCCTCCAGTTGCTACGATGTCCACGGACGAAGATCAGCAGGCGGCCGCCTCGGCTCCAACTACTGCAGCTCCTGTCTGTCTTGGCTCCTTTCGGCAACGCGATCCACCTACCTTTAGTGGAACCGATGACAAAGACGCGGAAGACTGGCTCGACGAATACGACCGGGTGAGCAAGCACAACAAGTGGGACGATGCACACAAGCTCACTGTCGTCCAATTTTATTTGACCGACGTCGCCAGTCTGTGGTACCGCAATCACGAGAGAGACCTCCCCACCTGGTCGGCCTTCCGAACGGCGTTTGCGGACTTGTTTGGCCGTCCAGCACTTCGCAAACTACGGGCCGAACAGCGCTTGCGTACCAGGGCTCAGCAGAATGGTGAGCATTACACCAGTTATATTGAAGATGTGGTCGACCTTTGCCGGCGTGTCAACTCGGCCATGACAGAAGCCGAGAAGATCAAACACATCTTGAAAGGCGTGACTGACGACGCATTTCAGATGCTTGTCGCCAAAAGCCCGCAAACGGTAGCGGAAGTGATCCAACTGTGTCAGAGCTATGATGAGCTCTGGAAACAGCGTGACACCACTCGTCGTGCTACCGCGCCATGTGCAACCATCTCCGCTTTAACGTCGGCTGGCTCTATAGATCACACCACTTTGCTTCTCGAGATTAAGCAATTTGTACGAGAGGAGGTCGCACGCCAGTTGTCCCTCGTGCCTTATACCTCCGAAAGTGCCCCATCTACTTTAGCGCCATCAATACAGCGAGTAGTCCAGGAGCAAGTGTCCGAGGCGCTACCAACAGCTCACGCACCACCTGTGGCTGCTCCATTGACCTATGCCGAAGGACTGAACGGAACCCGACGTCCACCTGTCGCGAACGGCCACGTTTCTTTGTCGCGAACGCCTACGTCCACGCGTCCCTTTGTCGTACCGACTGAGCCTATGTACCAGGCTGCCCGTCCTATCTCCCGACCACCACCTCGACGCTTTCAGAACCCTTGGCGCACTCAAGACAACCGCCCCATATGCTTCGCCTGTGGAATTGCGGGTCACGTGGCACGATTTTGTCGACGGCGTGAGTTTTTCCTGCGTGACGACGTCAGGCCCAACAATTATGATTTACCCCCACGACCGGAGCCGGCTGTATATGGCGAGACTACCACCATGGACACATTTTCACCTCGCCGGAACTTCAACAGACACCGGTCGCCTTCACCTCAACGCCGTTCCCTTTCCCCTATGCTCCGTCGACCTCGCCCTGTCCCTGAGGAAAACTAGGAGCCGCGGTTCCGGGGGCAAGAACTGCGGATCTTTCGAACTCCACAAGACCTTGTTTTTCGCCGTCCAACGTCGTTGCTGTCTCCGTTGAAGGTATACCTGTTTTTGCATTGGTCGATACTGGCGCCGCAGTGTCTGTAATGACTGAAAAACTTTGCCGTCGACTAAAAAAAGTCACAATGCCTCTACACGACTTCGTTTTAAGCACTGCGAGCGAGCAACGAATTCGCCCTTTTGCTGCATGCACAGCACGTGTCGTTATTGCTGACAACATATATGTCGTCGAGTTCGTAGTGCTCCCGCAGTGTTCCCATGACATTATATTAGGCTGGGACTTTCTCTGCACTCATCATGCCGTCATCGACTGTGCTCGCGCGGAAGTGGAGTTCACGCCGTTATGCGACGCTGCTTCACTCGACTCGTCCCTTTCACCTGCAAAAGTTTTCGTTGCCGCCGACACTTCGATACCCCCGTTCTCGTCCGCCCTAGTTCCGCTTTCCTGTGACGTCTATAGTGGCTCAACTGTTCTTTTTACGCCTTCTGTAACCGCTGTTCGCCGCAAGT
This sequence comes from Rhipicephalus microplus, assembly GCF_043290135.1. Lineage (NCBI taxonomy): Eukaryota > Metazoa > Arthropoda > Arachnida > Ixodida > Ixodidae > Rhipicephalus > Rhipicephalus microplus. The sequence goes on along the minus strand of NC_134710.1, from coordinate 201,735,444 downwards.
GCTTCCTGATTCCTTTCGCCGTTCTGAATATTCACGATGGACCAAGTGCAATTTATGTATCAAATCCGTTTCCCTCGCCTTCCAAGTTACTGTGCGGAGAGTGCCTGGGCTTTGCCGATGACATTGATCCCTCGAGTGCACGTGTAGTTCCTGACCACTCGACTACGCTACCTATTGATGCTGTTGATTGTTGCGCGTCATCCTCTTCCCCATCATTCACCGACGCAATTTCGCGCTGCATCGACCCCAACCTTACGGCCCAGCAGCGCACCGACATCATCGCCCTCCTCGAGCGCTTCCGTGCCAGCTTCGACCACCAGCAACTGACTTTGGGCCGTGCTTCCACTGTATCTCACGAAATCGACACTGGCCTTCACCCTCCTTTACGTCATCGTCCGTATCGGGTATCGGCATCTGAGCGTCGCATAATCGCGGATTAAGTCGACGACATGTTGAAGCGAGGTGTTATTGAGCCCTCTAACAGCCCGTGGGCCTCCCCAGTTGTTCTAGTCAAGAAAAAGGATGGCTCAATAAGATTCTGCGTCGACTACCGCCGGTTGAATAAGATCACGCGCAAAGATGTTTACCCGCTACCTCGCATAGACGATGCCCTTGACTGCTTACAAGGCGCGGAGTTCTTCTCGTCACTAGATCTGCGTTCAGGTTATTGGCAGGTTCCCATGGCTGAGGCTGATCGCCCCAAGACGGCTTTTGTTACCCCTGATGGCTTATATGAATTTAACGTCATGCCATTTGGGCTCTGCAATACGCCTGCCACTTTCGAGCGCATGATCGACAACATCCTCCGTGGCCTGAAATGGCAGACATGTCTGTGCTATTTAGACGATGTCGTAATATTTTCAAGCGACTTTTCAACGCATCTTCAACGGCTCGAGACAGTGCCTACTTGCCTCACCGCCGCCGGTCTACAGCTCAACTTGAAGAAGTGCTGCTTCGGCGCTCGACAACTCCTAATTTTGGGCCATGTTGTATCTAGAGATGGCATTCTTCCGGATCCGACGAAACTCCGTGCCGTCGCCGAATTTCCCAAGCCGAAGACCTTAAAAGAACTTCGCAGCTTCCTCGGTTTATGTTCATATTTTCGTCGTTTTATTCGCAACTTCGCCTCCATCATATCGCCCTTGACTGACCTTCTTGCCGGCAACAAAGACCTTTCTAGTTGGTCGTCAGCTTGTGACGATGCATTTGCCACACTCCGCCACCTTCTTACGTCACCTCCTATACTGCGACATTTTGATCCTCTTGCCCCGACGGAAATACACACGGATGCTAGCGGAGTTGGCCTCGGTGCTGTGCTCGCCCAGCGTAAACCTGGATTTGATGAGTACGTCGTCTCTTACGCCAGCCGTGCACTCACAAAAGCAGAAGCCAACTATTCAGTCACCGAAAAAGAGTGTCTAGCCATCATATGGGCTATAGGCAAGTTTCGACCATATCTTTACGGGCGCCCATTCAGCGTGGTTACAGATCATCATGCATTATGTTGGCTCTCCTCGTTAAAAGATCCCACCAGCCGGCTTGCCCGTTGGGCGCTTCGGCTACAAGAGTACGACATCCACGTCGTTTACCGATCTGGCCGAAAACATTCCGACGCAGACGCGTTGTCCCGATCACCTCTACGATGTAGTGACAAGCCGCCGTCTTCGCCTGCCCCCGACGTATCTGCACTTAGTGTCAGTGACATGCGACAGGAGCAACGAAAAGATCCTTGGATCGCTTCACTTATCAACTTGTTGAATCGAACTCCCTCGCAAAATATCCCTAGAGTTATGCGCCGTCAAATACAGCACTTCCTTATCAGAGATGGTTTGCTATACAGACGTAATTATCTCTCCGAAGGACGCCAATGGCTTCTAGTCATTCCCAGAAGTCTCCGCTCAGACATATGCGCCTCCTTTCACGCCGACCCACAATGCGCCCATGCTGGAGTGTTGAAAACCTACACCCGCCTGTCCCACCGCTACTACTGGCGTGGAATGTATCGCTTCGTCCGTCGCTACGTACGTTCCTGTCTCGCTTACGCCGGAAGAATCCCACTCCAAGTTCTCCAGCTCCACTACAACCCTTACTGTGTCCTGCCAGACCGTTTGACCGTGTTGGTATTGATCTGTATGGACCTCTTCCGATTACACGGGCTGGAAATCGCTGGGTAATTGTCGCTATCGATCACCTTACGCGCTACGCAGAAACTTCACCACTCTCTTCTGCGTCAGCCAGCGACGTCGGTCGTTTCATACTGCATCAGATCATTTTACGTCACGGTGCACCACGTGAACTCCTGAGTGACCGAGGGCGTGTGTTTTTGTCGGACGCTGTCGAATCGCTTCTCAAGGAATGCCAAGTCATTCATCGCACCACCACCGCGTATCGTCCTCAAACAAATGGCATTACAGAAAGATTCAACCGTACATTAGGAGATATGCTGTCGATGTACGTCGCAACCGATCACACCAATTGGGACAGTATTCTCCCTTTTGTAACCTACGCACATAATACTGCTGTCCAGACAATCACTGGTTTCTCGCCATATTTCCTCCTTTATGGTCGCGAGCCCTCTTGCACGCTAGACACCATCCTTCCTTACCACCCGGATGTTGCTGAGTCGACGACGATGTCACAAGCTGCTAAATACGCGGAAGAGTGTCGTCAGCTTGCCCGCTCCTTCACAAGTGCTGAACAGCAACGCCAGAAACACCACCGCGATAGCCCGACGCCTCCGGCTTCTTATGCATCGGATGAACTTGTCTGGCTTAGCATCCCTTCAACAAGCCCTGGTCTCTCAGCGAAACTGATGTACAAGTATGACGGACCTTACCGTGTGGTTAAACAAACTTCACCCGTCAATTACATCGTGGAGCCGCTTGAACGGCCCCATGATCAACGACGCCGTGGACGTGAGACCGTCCACATAGACCGCCTAAAACCGTATTACGATCCCTCTATTGTCTCCTGCCCATGAGTCGCCAGGATGGCTCTTTTCCGGAGGGGAGGAAAATGTAGTGAAGAAGATGAATGCTACTCAGAAGGGCAGGGGGTATGACTCAGTCGGTGAAGAAGACGACGTTTGGTTGGCTGGGGACTCAGGCTGGTTCCGCCATTACCACTTGACGTGTCGTGACCGCTCTCCTGTTTTATAAAAGAGTGCCACTCTAAAACGCCTCATTATAATATATATATATATATATATTATTTCGCTTTTTTAATTCTTCATTTGTAACAGTCAAGTGGAAACGGGTAGCTGTCACCAAGTAATGGTCACAACAACCCCTTCGTTTATTTTTGTATTTCAAGAAAAAAGACATAAACGAACTCGTACTTACCAGCGAATACGAACTCGTTTCATATTTTATTTCACAGGTCGTTCTATAGCATACTGTCCTTGTCATGGGGTGGCATTTGTATAGGATGGGTTGTTCTGTACCAATTCAATTAGCATTTTTGCTAAGCGCACGTTACTTCACTGTGACACGACGAGTGAGCCTGACTAGGCCGCCATTTTTCCAAATTACTCGGCTAGCACTCCTATTGGTTCACGGCGAGCCGATCCGGCAGCAGACGCCGCAAAAACCATCCGAGGGCGGCCACGCAGCGCGAAGATGGTGGATTCGACGCCCTTTCGGCGGCCGGAATGCTCTGTGTGAACGAGCCATTACATTGGCGACTGGCTCGAACATGTACTGATGTACATCAAACATAGTCAAATTCTATAGGCCACGAAACTTGGAACAAAAAGCGTCGAGAAGTTATTGCTACAGGCATCAACGCCCAGTGATGAATGAAGCACGACTAAAGGTGAAGAGGAGAAAATAACCAAAACCTAATATATATGCTTTTTTTTAAATAGTCGTAACTTTACCTGCGTCAACTTCAACTATAAATTTACTTTACGATGTAACTGACATTCGGTCAAACGGCTGATTGCCTCATTTTCTGGTCGAGTGCCATAAATTTATATTCTTTTTATTTTTTATTCATTTATTTACAACACGATGTTGTGGGAGACCAGGGAAAAAAGATAATACAATCAGCTTGAGGGCCACCCTACACGTGCTACAGCGTAAAGGGTGGTAACGAACGAAAAACAAAAAAGAAAAAAAAAGAACAGGAAAATGAAATGTACACATCATATATTGTACATGAATATTCTTCATGCAAAAAATATGTACACATAATATATTGTACAAGACTATCCTTCAAGCAAGATTGCCTGGGTGTATCCAGGCAATCTGCTATCAGGACTTGTGTTCAGTTCGGCGCATTGCCGGGTCAACGAGGCATTCCTCACTTTTTCGTGGGGTTATCGTGCGTACCTTCCGTAGTATATTTCTTTGCTATCTATCTGGTTACTGGCGTAACGTATCAGAGCTGAACTAGCACACAGAATCCCTTGATAGCCGCTCCTGTAACTGCCGACTGCCTTCGCTGGCACACGGCTGGTGTGCCCTCGTCTTTGGTGGTGGTGAATGCGACAAGCTAAGCAACGAGGCGCTGTACTCTGTGGTTGTCAAAGCGATATTCTCAAGGCTATTGTCTTACTGTACTGGTTTTCACAATTGGGCTACGTGAGTTTTCGAACTACTATGCTATTGTACTCGTGAACAGTTATGTCACAATTGCATAGTTTTCATGTCATAATTTCAGGGTGCACGTGTCACAATTTAACACTACATTTCGCTAATAAAACAACCTTGCACCCTCGATATTTGTTGTTGGTCATCTTTTTCTTTCGCGCATGCAATTAGCTATTCATAACGCGCAACACAATTGCTTGTTTATAACAGCACGTAAAAGGTGAGCAATAAAGAAAAAATTCAATTGCGCGCCATGTAGGGCGAACGCACGACGTCGCTATCGCTTTCGGTTGTGACGTAATATTTTATTTGTATTTTGTTGTTTGCTGTTACTTGTTTCCTCCATACGTAGACGGCAACGGTCGCAACGAGCCGCCAACTACTGGATAAATGTGCATCTAGAGAAACTGCTACCAGTTTACATATACCTTGCAGTGAACTCGTTATGACTTCCACAGTTCGCCATATATACTAACAACAGCTATATACCCTATTTCAACAGATCTATCCAGAATCGCCTGCCGGCGAGCGCAGTCAGCTATCCTCACCTTCCTGTCAATGATGTCATGGAGGTTTGACCAATAACCGTGGTGACGAACCTTGGGATGGCGGCCGTGGCGCCTGTTGCTTATTTTTTGCAAAATAAATTTGTTTGCGTTAGTTTGTGCTAATTTGGACATGATTTCCGAGTTCTCCGCACAAAATTATGTATCATGACACCATAACCTCGTTTTTTCTTAAGCGTTTCAGTGTCGGTTTAAGAGACAGGAACAGAGCAGAGTGGGTCAGGGAACAAAGTGGTGATAAGGATATCATTATTGAAGTCAAGAAGAATAAATGGGCACGGGCTGGCCACGTAGCGCGTAGTAATTATAACCGCTGGTCATTAAGGGTAACACACTGGATTCCCAGAGAAGGGAAAGGTGTGAGAGAGAGAGAGAGAGAGAGAGAGACAGAATATTAAGTGTGCAGATCAGATTAAGAAGTTTGCATGTATAACGTAGCAGCAGAATGTACAGGATTGGGTTGATTGGCGGAACATGGGAGAGTTCTTTGCCGTGTATAGTAGGAGTAATCAGGCTACTGCTGCTGCTGCTGATGATGATGATGTTCAGTTAAGTAAATAAGATCAATTATGTTGAATTTTAAATATGCACTCCCGTAGTGCATTTTGTTATGTTGTGGATGGTACTTTAAAATGAATGATTCAAGTTTTATTAGTTTTATTAAGCAACGTACTTGCTCCATGGTGATTTTTTTCCCCGAGTTTGAAGAAATCTCGGGAGATGTAAAATAAAATTACGCAACTGGCTCGTGCGTTACCGAACTACAGTGCTTCCCAGAACGCCAGCGCACGGCATGCTAGTTTTGCCAGAATGTATACGTTGATTGATTGATTGATTGATATGTAGGGTTTAACGTCCCAAAACCACCATATGATTATGAGAGACGCCATAGTGGAGGACTTCGGAAATTTTAACCGTCTGGGGTTCTTCAGAATATATATATATATATATATATATATATATATATATATATATATATATATATATATATATATATATATATATACACAATTTACCGCGTATGTCAGACGTGACCTCTGATAATAATGAAATGTACGTGTATTGTATGCAGTCACGTCTAACAATTCCATTGTTGACCTGCAATCTTTGGTCAAAAAGTGAAAAATGACGCATTCTGACGATACCGAAGCTAGCCACTCATATAAGCGGCCTGCGTAGCCTCTCATCATTTACCCTGACGAATGCAGGCCGTACTCCCGGAATGTTGGTAAAAATTCTGTTTCATACGTTTGCCGTCTTCTTCGACTGCATTCCCTACCGAAACCATCGACCTTCTTTTTCGCATATATATGTATATATATAAAGAAAGGGACGACGACACATTCATGCATGAAAGCATTGGATTTACTGAACGTTTTCTATCTGCCAAGAGAAGCTGAAACACTGCACAGTAGAGGACCATGTGCTCAGATTTGGGTGCCCACTAAAGAACCCCAGGTTGTTGATATTAACGGAGCCCTCCACTATGACGTTTTTGATAATCATATATGGTGGTTTTGGGACGTTAAACCCCCCATATCTGCACAGTAGAGGAACAAAGAGTGAATACTAGTAGTAGTCTGCTGAAAATATACAGTGGTGCCTTTTTGAACAATGCGCATGCGCAGGAAGCAGACGTGATTGTGGGTACACGCCCTCACCCAAAATATTCTACATATCCAAGAGTATCAAGCCTTTTGCTGGATACAAAGAAATAATAGCTGCTAAAGTACGTATATCTGTGTAATGCCTCGCTAACAAACGCGCTTCCAGAATTCCCCACGCTCTTCGATTCTTCGCTGAACGCATCACCTTCGGCCGAGTCAAAACTGGAGTTATTTTTCTTTTTCATAATTCTTTTCAACGTATAATATCGAACAAATCTTTGACATGCAAGGCAGCAAGGAAGTGGCCGATCGGGCAGGATGGAACATGGTTACATTCGAAGAATGCCCCAGAAATGTTCAGGTAGGAAAAAAAAATTGAGATGCAGAAATCGGGCGCAGTGACACAGAAGTGCCTTTCTCAGTGTCACTGTGTCAGCTTTCAGCCTGATAGCGAGCTACTTGGTACGTACCTATACTTGAACACCATGCAAATAGACACACACAAGATGCACACAGGATTAGCGCTATAGTCTATGTGCATCTTGTCCGTGTTCATTTCGTGCTGTTTTTATCTATATTTTTATTTTACTTTCACGTTTTTCCTATTACCAGGATTCATTGACTTGCTTCGAATGGTAGCAAATATAAGAAATGGCTCATTTATATTATTTTATATTTCTGTCAAGATTCATAGGAACTAACAGAGCTGCTGAAAATATGGTACCCTTTATGCATAGTCAACTCTTCTATAAAAGTTGCCACATATAAATTGCGAACTTCGGTTTCTCCGTCAGCATAACGCCGGAAAGACAATTCTTCTCCCCTAAACTAACCAAAGTGTAAGCAGTGCAAATACACACGACATGCTGCATTGCGTGTATATGCTAAATTTGTTACGCTTACACACCACACGATATATATATATATATATATATATATATATATATATATATATATATATATATATATATATATATATATATATATATATATATCAGCATAACTCGTGCCACCGAACAGAAAAAAAAACTCAGGCAGGGAGCTCAGACTGGGTGTTGTCATGACTAAGCAAATATGCAGCGCAACGGTATACCGTGAAGTGGGAAGCGCTCACTGCCGACACTTGGCGAATAACAAGCAACAAAACTGCTGCTTAGGTCACCCGCGAATCCGGTTTGTCTATACGCAAAGGTTACGTTCAGAAATGCGAGTATGTCACATTTTCGAAGCGCGCTGCGAAGGTCGAGGAATACACCGAAGGAGGATTCAGCTCATCTGCGGTTAACCATGCATGTCGTGCGATGTCCCTCTCGGTGCACTCACGGGGCGGCAAGTCCCCTTTTTCCGCGCTACCTGACCCTGATCGCGGCGCTGATCCGAAAAGAGCACCGCGCGCGACCGGGCTGTTCCACACGCAAGCGCACGAGGCGTAGCTAAACGTTAAGTGCTGCGCGGACTGAATTTCTCCCTCGCATGATTCCTAGAAATTTCCCTGCAGGCCCCTATCCCGGACAACTTTTCGGGGGCGGGGTGGGAGGCACTCTTCTAAGGCCTTGAAAAACCTTTATTTTCAATATGTATTTTGGACAAAACACACTGCTTCTTCCAGAGAAAAGCCATGCGATTCATTTTTTTCTAAATACAGCCGCGAGGATTCTGTAACTGATCTTATATGTTCTAACGGTTTTCACACTTCAAATGAGGCGTAAAATATCCCGACTAAATTTCCTCCATTCTTTGTTAAATCGTAATTTTTTTATAGATCCCAGTCCTTACATAACCCTTTCTGTGACTAGGAAAACCTGTCATTCCCATCCCCTCACAATCTCCCCTTATTTTGCCAGATCTAAACTCTTTAAATATTTTTTCCGCATCATAAAAGAATGGAATCTAATACCTTTTGATCATCTGGACTCGACTGAATCAATACAGAATTACTTCTTGTCTATTTCCTACTTACATTCTATTTAGAGTTGTTTTTTAGCGTTACTGGACTTGTTTATGATACTCAATTGTGCTTTGTACAAGTATTTATGTTGTGCCCTGCCCCCTCCCCCCCACCCCTGCATGGGCCACATGGCCTGCAGTATTTGGTAAATAAAATAAAATAAAACGATTGCCCCCCCCCCCCCCCGTTCCTGGTGACGGGCCTGTTTCTTATACGTGTGATGTCTGCAGAAAGACGGGTTGGTCGCTTTGCGAAAAAAAAAATACAGCAGGGTTTTGTCTAAAGAGACGATCTTCCACAAGGCATGATGCCTGTCATATGCGAGAACCAGAAGGATGTGTCATCGCAGTTGACAGCAAGCACAAAGCAACGACTGTATCGCCTTTAACGTCAACGCTCCAATGTCTTTAAATTCATGCAAAGTTGCTCGTTGTGCGCACTTCGCTTGTTCGAACACAAACTACATCTTCCAAAGGCATACTAATTACCAACACATTCGTGATTGTTGCCTCACAGAGGCGCAAGACGTCTTGTGCCTCTGTGAGGATTCACAAAAATTTTCGTTGGTAAGAGATGTTTATCATTGGCCAAGCCGTCATCGCTTATACTGCTAAACTGTTGTGCAGTCTGACAGCTGCTTCTTACGCTATATATATATACTCTTTGCAAGAGCACATGTCAGCTAATTTTGATGGCGGATATACTATTATTCAAGGTACCTCAGATAAGTTAAGCCAGAGTTTAAAACCATGCTGAGGCACATTATGACGACGCGACCAAATGAATGTTCATTTCTTTTGCATGAAGCCAGCCACACTATTTTTGTATTCTGTTTAGTTGATTGATTCTGCAAATTTAGTTAACTAACGACAATAGCAATGAAGCTTGAAATTAAATTTCAATCAGAAAGTAGTAGATCAGTTTGCATTACGTGCGATTAGACAGTTTCTGACTTTCTATCGATTTAGAATTAGCGTTTTTTTTTTTTTTACTGTGGGGGACCGTGAAATACGAAATATAAGACGTGACATGCTCGTTGACGCATCGTTAGAATGTACTAGAATCGGGAAATGTCTGGAACGAGCATAAAAAAATGCAGCTCAAACAGGGTAAAACCTCTCGTGGTGCCGCAGCCTGAAATCTGTCGTCATTTAAGAGTTGCGTGCAGCTTCATCAAAGTGGTGCAGTGGTAGTAGAATTCTATTGAATTGCGGCTGTGGATGATGGGTTAATATTTTTAGTGTCATTGGTTAAAGCTGTATTAGTTTGCCTTTGTTTCTTCAAATTAGTTTCAATTTCTACGTACACCACTACACAACTTAAAGTGAAATGTGAAGTGGAAGAAATTTGACAGTGAGCTCAAATACTTGCAGCGCCACCACACACGCTTCAAAGTGGGACTACGACTGCCACTCCAGCACCACATGAAAGCACTCGGTACAGGTGATTAACCTGCAGCCAAGCTGAAATGTGTAGCCACGGTGTTTAGCAGTGGGTAAATCCCGACGGTGTATTGAAGCCTTTCTCAATTATTGGTTGCGTGTTAACCTGATCACTTTGATGGTCATGCAGAAGATGTGAGTCGGTTCCACGCCTCGTTGGTCCAAACGCCGTATCCCACTGGTGGCCATGGAGAACGGCGTGGCGTGTGGATTTCTAATTTTTCGCGAATGGACGAGGTACATATCTGCGAAAACGAGAACTCCTCCGCCTGTTCGTCGTATAGTTTAGGCACTCAGGAGCTTGTTCTGCGGGAGCGATGGCTAGGTAATGCGAGCTACCGCTTTCTTGGTTCGCCTTTGTCGCTTCCGCTCGATTTCTCGAGTTAGTTTGGCGTCGTGTTTAGCAGCATCCGCCCGCAATCGGCACTTGCCTTATGCATTGCAATTTAGCGCAGCTTGTAAGGCTGCCGGACATTTCGTTCGGTACCCGGGTAGCCGCTTGCGCTTGATCACCCGGGTCCGCATTTTTTCCCGGACTGCAGCATCGGCCCAGCAAACACGCGTTCTCCCATCGTTCTGCTGTCGGCGCTGTTCTTCAAAATTTGTTTGCTGTTCAGTGTTTGTACGATCCGTGGCCTATACCCACGTTCAATTTGTTAGCTGAAATAGCTGCGCGGGAGCTGGGTGGCACGGCTGCGATACAGAAAAAAGGACGTCACTGATGGCGCCACCAGGGGAGACGTTTATCTCCAGATTGGGCTAACGGATGGTCGATTCGCCCAGCCATATACTGATTCGGTGTAAAATGTATTGTACGACCTCCTAGATTTTCGCTAATACGCGGCTCGAACCATTTCTCCTCACTTCACGTTAATTTTGGCAGTAATACGCATAAACAAAAGTTATATATGTATATATATATATATATATATATATATATATATATATATATATATATATATATATATATATATATATATATATATATATATATATATATATATATATATATATATATATATATAGAAGAAAGAGTGAATATAATTAACACAGCAGTTCCCACGCCTCAGGCTGAGGCCTGACCTATGTGCTTTTCGGAGCGCTACAACAGGACACAAAGGATTATGTTCGCCTTATGAGAAACGGTCGTGAGTTTCCCACGAAGCCAAAGCGTACATCCAGGGCTGCAGGTCCAGATTCTTCAGAGCGCGTTCCCCCCACGCGAAGAAATCTGGTATAGCGCGAGAGACGTCTTTTTTTTTGTGTGTGTGTATGTGTGTGTGTTGCACCAATATATATGCTTTTCTGCCTCATTGCCTGCGTCTCTATGCATGCATAACGGGAAAAGAGTATGTGCGGCTAAATACACTCGGTTTTCTGTCGAAGATGTCCTGAACAAGAATCTGCGCTTTTTTTCGCTCTGTTATGGCGAAAGAGCGTTTTGTAAGCAAGGTACAGGTTTATGTATGTTTCTCGAGCTAAAAGCGATTCAGAAACTCTACTTTTTTCCTTTGTTTTATTGAAGAAAATCTGCGAATAAACAATACGAAAACAGGAGATATTCAGGCTTGCAATGCATGGGCATGGTGTAAGGTCCGATTGGGACAGCTTTATAAGTACTGATTGGCATATGTTCTTATGAACTGTTCTAGCGTAATCAGTGATTACTGTTTTGCGAATACATGCGCTCACATCACTTTTGAGAAGCAATACCCTCACAGTTGTAAAAACAAGTATGCGAGAGCATTGCCGACAGTATCACATACCCTCGTCGTTACTCGTTGTTACGGTGAGCTTGGTGAGCTCCCTTTTCTTTTCCTTGCAGTGATTAGTTTTTGTGTATTACTGATAATTTGCTTGCGCATGGTGCACACATGAATATTCATACCTTGTATGCCAAGTCACGCCGCATGCAGTTACACGATGACTCTGTTCGTCCGTGTGATGACGTTATAAGGCCCAGAGAGAGTTGTAGTAGGACAAACAATTAAATGAGAGAGAAGCGCTTTCCTTTTTCTCTGCAGCTTCGCCAATTCGGAGGAACGGACCACGCATGGTTTAAATATGTGCCGTCCCGCAGGTCGAGACAGTCGTCGCGTATACACTCGGGGCTGGCAGCGATCGAAGCATGAACGTCACGCCAGACCGAGGCACGGAGACCGTGTCCAGCTTTCCAAACAATGCCGTCGTTACGTCGTTATGCTTGGGGGAGATCGGACGAAGTAGATATAGTTGCTCTCGAGTTCGTTAAAAAATATCTATGGGGTCCACTCGCGTGTCGTTTTCACACGAAGCTGGAAAGGTGAAACAAAGCACAGCCCGAGGCGAAGTTTGCTCGAAGCGGTAGGCCATTAACTTTCCTCAGATAAACGGACCTTCTTTATTTCGTGGTGCGCCCTGCCTCTCCTTACGAGTCCGCCAAAGGGACCGCCGCGACGTCCCAGATGCACCGTTCTTCTGCGCTGTTCACGGCGACGTTGGCTGAGCTGACACGCACGGTCGCGGAAGGTGCCCGTTTCTAAGCTTGCATCGCGAAAGTCGTAGAGAGTGGGTAGCGTCGCCTTTCGCGTCATTATCAGGCTTCATTGTAAAAGATGGCGAGGGCTTTGTGTACGAGGCATATATGGACGATGAATAGTGCGTTGAAGAAGGCGTCGTTCTGCATAAAACTCGAAAATTTTGTTTTTGCAGAAGCTGAAGGGAGGTGGCGGGAAGGTGGAAAATAACGGTGCTTTTTGCAGTAAGATTATTGAAACAAAGGAACTCACGAACAATAACACGCCGAAAAGAACGAGTTGGAAATTCCTAATCTGATACTCTCGAGGCGGGACAGAAGCGACGTTCTTCTCATTGTTTGAAGTGTAGGTGGGATGGTGCTCTCACAGCAGTTTAAGAAAAAAAATAGTATTTTAAAAATTTACTGAGAATATAGTAGAAAAAAAGTTGCACCTATATTTGTACGGGACAAAACACGCTGCAATTTTATTAGGAAAACTGTAGATGCCTTCATAAATCTTAGTCTAGCCATGCGGACATCAGTAAAGAGGCTCAATTAAGGTGTTACTAAATGACGAACAGCTTAAAGGTGGTACCGTGTGGATTTCATTGGCTTGATTATACTCCTTTTTTTTTTTGTACACGTCTCCCAATTGGTATCTCCTGATGATTCTAGAACGTATCAAGAACGAAGCACTACTCAGAGTACCGACGACGCACCGATACCACAATAATTAGAAATCACCACTACGTTCACTGTGGATGTTATTTTGTGCATTTATCCACTATTTTGTAGCATTAACGTAATACTTTACTTCCATGTTTTTTTGTCAAGTTACCGATGAGTAACAGCCTCACTGGTGTTCTCCAGCTTCTGTAGTCATTGATTGTTAATTTGGTTAACTGGCTAACCACCCTGTCCTTTTTCCCTCTTAATAAAAGACATGTACACTACCCGATATTTCAATGTATCGTCTTCTGATGGCTCCCAATAGCAATGACTGCTCCTTTTTCATAACGTAAATTTATGAAAAGCGCACATAATTGAGGAACCTTTGTTAGGCTTTTCATTTAGAATAATTTTTGTGGCTTACGTGCCCAAATCAGAATATTACTACCAGGCACGCCGCAGTGGGGGACTTCAGAATAATTCTGACCATCTATAGAGTTCATCAATGTGAGGCTGAATCAAAACGCACGAATACGTTTTACGTCCATCGAGATGCGACCGCCATGGCAGGGGTATAATAAAGCCGCATATTCGAGATTAAACAGCCAAACACCTCAGCTTCTAAACTTCTACGATGGGTAAGCATTTGTATGGGAAATACAATTAGCAAGTAATTTCTTGTGAAAAATAAACGTGTACAGTTACTTCCAACATCCAGGTAATATATAAATTATGCTTGCATTAGTCATAGGCATGACTTTATAGGGGAGAGTTTCAAGAGCATTATGATGCAGGTGTTTACGTAGAAAAGAGAACCGCAATAAAAAAATATTCACACTATCTCCCGCTAAAGGAAACCATGTGTAGATGCGAACCAGTGAGCGCTAACGCTTGCACTGGAAGGCGACGTTGACGCTGGCGCTCATCAAGTGAAAGCCAAGTGAAGACGCTCTTGACTGAGTTCCCAACTCGCGATTCAGTGACCACATATACGGGTTGCCAGTGAGTAATTGAGCAGCGCGAGCGGTTGGTTTTTTTACTAGCAGACGATGCCTGCGTCAGCTTGACAAGGCGAAAGAGGGGTTTGGGAGTGACAGTTGGCACGAGACGCTAGCATGCGCGAAAGGGGGGGGGGGGGGGGCGTACGGAGAGACAGCGTTACACAGGCTAGTCAAAGAGCTGCTTCGCATCTAAAACAAATGCAATTCCACAATTTCATTGGGTTAACATCGACAAATACGTAGGGACCTTTTAGTGTGAGCTTTATCTATGTTCCCCCTGTAGACTGATTTCCTTAAAACTTCGTCGAATCTCATGCAGCTTATATAGCTAGTTCTAGGATGTGGTTTTCACAAATTCAGATCTTAGCTGCGCAACGCTCGTCGTCGCCATAAGACGGAGGGAATCACGAACAAAAGTCAGTGCCTTCTCCAGAAAGCAAAAAAAAAAAAAATGTAGAGAGCGAAAGTTTCCGCCTTATATTCAGCGTTTTCCGATCGTATCAGTATGAATCTATTTCTGTGGCGAAAAAAAGGGAGCTCGGCGCGGCTTTTGAATTCAAGAGCGGCTTGCGGGAAAGCGTGGAGACAAGGTGAGCGGGCAACGAGCGGTGGAAATGGAAATCGGGTCGTTCGAGGCTCTTGTCCAGAAATCGCACGAAAAGCCGCTACACGCGCTCACTTTTACTTTTTTTCATTCGGCCAGCCGCATCTTAAAGCACGCAGGAAAAAGTGCGGCGAGCGCGAAGAAAGGAAGGGGTGGAAGGAGCGTCCTTGCTGACCTCGTTCTAATGGCGTCCTCACGGCTACGCGCGGCAGCGGTGCTTAGCACTCGGCGTTCACTGCCGACTCTGATACCCGACTCACCGTCAAGAACGTGCACGTACGTACGTACATACACACATACATAAAACCCCTGCACGCCCACTTGCAAAGCGTAAAAACGTTCGGTCTTGGAAGCCGATAAAGATGTGCTCGGCGCGAACAGGAGCAAGTTTACTGGATATCTACTGCGAGGGAAGCATTTTGCTTTGCTCACAACCACCCACTGTTTTTCTGGGTAGTCTGCAAGGAACATAATCACTCTCTTTTTCTTTTGAAAAGGAATGATCAGAAAGACTGGAAATTTGGAAGTAGGGAGCAATGAACGTACAAGAGACACTCACTTTGTACGCTCCCGCCATGAATTAGTTGCACGTTACTTGAAAACAACCCTCTTATACCTGCCGAAGGGCAAAACATTGTGGTTTGATCTGTAACCACGCAGTGACGAATACTGGTCCATGGTAATGCCCGCTGATGAGATGGTCGCCAAGAGGCGGCTGGGACATCCGAACCCTACATACCACGGGTAACTCAGCATAAAGACAAATAGCAATAATAAAAGGACAGGACTACACAGATAGGATGAGGAGCTGAGGACACCGTTCAGCCTATTTTTGCGATAAGCCCTTGAAACATATCACGCACCGTTTTATACAGTGTGCCCCAAATGCCGCAGCACAATTTCTGAAGAAGGCAGACTCGAGTTTCCACCACTAATTTTATGCTTAATTACGTTTGATAAATAAATATAATTATATGTTGTCTCTTAAAACATTCACCTAATTATTAAAATGTCAATAAGGTATATTTAGTCCTGTTCAAACATCTAAGTGTACTGTTTTCAACAACGTATAATTGCTCGCTCATATTTTCTGGCTTTCAAAGAAAGCCCGCGAAATCTGAAAAGTGCCACGTCACCAGCCTGTTACGTGCATCGAGAACCAGCGCCTTCCAACAGGCTCACTGTGACGTAGTCATGGTGAAAGAAAACGCAGACAGAAAAAAGATCGGGTGCCCTATCTGCGTCGCGAAAAAAAAAAAATGTGGCAATTTGCTTTTGCCGAATCAGGCTGCAATCGCAGCGTGCGTCAGCCATGCTACAATTGGGAACAGTCTGTCGTCAAAAATGAACATTCGTCGCATGATGGTCTGCGCAAACTAATAATAATACCTGGGGTTTTGCGTCCCAAAGCTACGATATGATTGTGAGAGACGCCGTAGCGGAAAGCTCCGGAAATTTTGTCCATCTGGTGTTCTTTAACGTGCAGTAATATCGCACAGTGCATGGGCCTCAGCCATTTCGCCTCCATCGAAATGCTATCACTGCCACCGAGGTCGAACCCTTGACCTTCAGCTTAGCGGCCAAGCACCTTAGCCCCTGATCCACCGTGGTGGACGGTCAGCGATCAAAAAAAACGACACGAAAAATGAGGAAGTATACACGACACAATTAAGCGCTGTGTCGTGTACTTTCTTGTTTTCCGTGTGACTTTTCTGCGCTACAGTCACAAGTATGTTCAAACTAGCCCACTTTGCTACATTTCTTCAAATATATTGATGGTGGCGTACGATCGGGCTTAAGGAATCGTTGCGACTTTTTTGTTGTTGTTGTTGTTGAGAGCTTACTGAAGTGTTTCACTGCGAACGCTGTCATGTGATCAGAACACGGGTCACGCGCGGCGCCGTAGTTGTCCGCCGCCGCAGCTGTGTCCCTAGTCAGTATGGCAATAAATTGAAGAAACTCAGGTAAATAGAAAGCACCAAGAGCAGAATGGGATTTCAACCCGGGTTCACTGCGTGCAAGCCCAGTATTCAACCACTGAGCAACGCCGCTTTTTTATTTAATGCGTGGAAATAATGCAATCAAACGATGTGAGTTGCATCTATACAATCAATTTTCAAAATTATGCTCACGTGCACGCATGCACAAGACACAATTTCATACAGTCGAACGAACCTTCAAAAGTCCGTTTGGACTTTTGACTTCATGTCCAGAAGTCCAAGCCACTCCGAAACAAGGTCGAAAGTCTCTGCAGTATTACGCACATTGGCTGCCTCTTCTAGGAAAACAGACTTTGTCGAGTGACGTGACTCCGCATTTCTGTCAATCATGTGGCTCTTCCATAATGAATAAAGACCCAATAATATTGTTAAATCGTAAGGTACATTATTTTAAGGCTCTTTTTGAACTGTAGCAACCTAACACTACGAGCTCTAGTTTATTTTTTTATTACCTTTTTTGCTCACCTTACAGTAATAATACAGTACATAAACAGTGCATACAGAGGTAACAAGGATGGTTACATAGTAATTAGAATTTTTTTATACGGATAAGTGACTCTAGTTGCTCGAGCCAATCTGGCACTGAGTGTCTAATTTTACAGTCTTCAATAAAGTTCATGAGAGTTTGACGAAAATATTGACGAATAGGCGGCGTATTGATGTCGGCAGTGGACTGCCATGTGTTTTTCTCAGGAACTGTGAAGGCCGAGCAGCATAACAGTATAATAAGGTGCTCCATCGTGTTCTTCATAAACTGGTAAAAACCTGATCCCGTAAAGATATCTAGAGGTAAAACCTTTTTGATAATTCTCTGCAAAATGTCCCAGAAAAACACACCTTTTCAACAATATAGAAAGACTTGTTCGAATGTTTCGGGTTTACGAGAGAGAAACTTGTGCGTTCCCCACGGTACGAACAGACGGTACTTGTTCGCAAACTTGCCTTCAGCAGGCTTGATCTCGAGAAAGAAATCGCGTTAAAATGAGTAATAAAGCGTTTTCGAACAGCAAAAGAACAACCAGGTGTCACACAATATGAATAGCGTAACGGGTGGGTCGTCCAATGTTCCAACCCATTACAACAGCTTATTCTTGATCACCAATTAAATGTGGTGCATACGCACTTCAGGCATAATACCTTATCGTCGTCAGCCACTGCACGCATGGCTGCATGAACCATTGGCACATTTTTGCAAGTGTTTAGCGGATACCACGCTTCTCCGAAGATTGACGAAGAATAGCATAGTGAATGCTGGCCTACTACCAATAATTTATTAATTATAATGGCATAGTGGGTACCCAGCAAGTGTGCTTGTAGCAGTTACCCAAAGAGTGTTTCAAAAAGGCTCTGAAAGGCCGCTCTTTCTGCTATCGCTGTTACAGGCCTGCCGTTTTTTGTTTTGTTTTTACAGTGAAAGCTGTTTTGGGGTCAGAACACGGGTCACGTGCGGCGCTGTAGTTGTCCACCGCTGCCGCCGCCACCGGGGTCCGTAACCAGTATCGCAAGAAATAAGAGAAACACACAGGTAAATAAAAACACTGACAACAGAATTGGATTCAAACCAGGGCCCACTGCGGGCCAGCCCAGTATTCTACCACTGAGCAACGCCATTGCCTGACACTCGTTTATAAACTGGCCTTAGGCAGGCTTGATGTCGGGAAAGTAATCGCGTTAATATGAGTAATAAAGCGTTTTAGAACTTCAAAGGAACAGCCAGGCGTCACAAAATGTGAATTGTGAACAAGTCGGTCGTCCAATGCTCCAACCCATTATAAAGCGTGTCCTTGATCACCTATTCACTGTGGCACATACCCACTTCAGGCATAATTCTATAGCAATCACCGGTGACCACCTCATCGCCACACATGTTGACTTAGAGACTCTCACGACACATAAAAGGCATAATGCTCGAACACACTCCCGCCACCTAGCCTCTTTACGAGCAGACAAACCACCTTCGTCGTTTTGCCAAACGGTAATCACGTATCGCGACTCTGACAACATGTTTCACAATCACCGCCAGGCCTTCGATTCCTCCTTGGTGCATGACTCAGGCAAAAATCAGGAAAACAATACTTGGCATCCAGAAAAAGCAGATATGTCGTCACCTGCACTTAAGCAGCTTGTTCTGCTCTTGCTATACCAGACGTACCAATGCTGCATAGACGTATACACCGACGGCTTCGTTTTAGAGAGCAGCTCAACGGCATGTTTTGTTATACTAATAAAAGCCACAGCAAGCAAATTCAAGACCTCCCCCTTTTCACATCTATGGGGCCGGAGCTCACAGCCCTTCGTGCCGCGTTACAGTTCATTAGTGATCAACCACCACAAAAATGGACAATTTACTGTGACTCCAACTCGACCTGCAATAACTTCTATCACCTTTGCGCCGCGACCCGAATGAACTACTGGTGTTCGAGATTGCAGAAGAGACTCACCCTTTGATTGGGAAAGGACATGAAATAGCCTTTTGGCTTACAAGTCATTGTGGAGTGATTGGCAAGGAACGGACCGATTGAGCTGCCCCTTCAATTTATACTGGAAGCAATCAAATATCAATTTCGTTCTCCAAAACTGACGCTGAACAGACAACCCATATGCTTGCTCACAAGCGCACCACATCGCAACGGAACGAGTCACATTTCACGCACGCACGATTGTATACCTTAGACCCAACTCTCAGCCTTCGAATTCCTCCAGAACTTAGCCGATGAGACGCTACTATGCTGTGCACGATATGGTTGGGTGTTGCATTTGCCAATGCTTACGCGTTCCGCATAGGTATGGCCGACACTGCTACGTGTGACCATTGCGGCAGTTATGAAGCAACTTAGAATATTCTGTGCGGATGACCATGTCCGTAATCACTAGCACGTGAATTGAGATTAACAAAAGAAATAAAATGTTCCTCGGAGAGAATGGGATTAGAAACGAATCCCTCAGCATAGCAGTCCTGTATTCTACCACAGAACCCAGATGGTGCTTAAGAAACCTCTTAAAACACCATCTTTGCAGGCTTCATGACGGGGAAGGAATCGCGTTAACATATGTCATAGAATGTTTCAGAAGACTAAAATAAAAAAAAAGGCTTCACACAATGCAAATTGCGTAGTAAGCGGATGATTGAATGCTTTCAACGCATTACAAAAGGCTCAGCCATGATTATTTATCGTCATCATCAGCCAGAGCATCCAGAGAAAAAAGAGAGAGACGGCAGTAAGAGATAAACCCAGTAGATTAACCAGACGAGTGTTTGGTTTACTACCCTGCACGGGGAATAAGGAAACGCGGATTAATAAGAGAAAGAGAAGGAGATGACTGCGTCCGTTCAAAGGAGTACAGTCAGTCAGTGAGGCTGGAGTTTCACAGGCCTACATGACTTGAGCGTTTTGACGTGTGACTGGCATATCGCGACCTGTTAGAGGGCTGGCCACCACAGCATCAACAAAGGGCACATAATGCCTTACAGGTGGGTAGCCGGTACCACGCTGCCCTGAAGAACTAACGATGGCGTAGTTGTATACTTCCTTAGTTCACAAACTATATGACCATTTATGGCGTAGTGAATTCCGTGCGATTGTAGATGCAGAAGTTGCCCCAAGAGTGTTTAAAGTAAGGCTATAGAAAGGCCCTTCTTCCAGCTTTCACTGTCCATGACTGTGCTGCGCGTTCCGCGCCGGCCTGAATATTTTTCGCGAGATTTATTTACCGGCCGAAAAAAAGTACACGCACTTAGTACGCTCCCGAAAATGGCTTAGTTAGATGTCATTTCAGCATGCCTACATATGCCTCACTGGCATTTTCATAATTATTTGAGAACTTGTCGAGTTACCTTAAAGGTGACTATTTGATTAAACAACCATAAAGAAAAAACAGCGATGGCTAGTCTAGTTTACTGGGAACATATGGACCGAGTTAGCTTCGCGTAACAATGTTCACCTCTTTTTAAATCATGCTGCGTGATATTGGGAAAATTCTGCTTATAGCGCACGTGATACTGATCCCACCCGTAAGAGTACAAAATAGCAACAACATAGCAACAAGTACTGCAATGCAGGATACATTGTGCGAAGTGTTGCAGCCACACTGGCATCCTCAGCATTTAGCAGGTCGGCTGCGGGTATCGACAATTTGAGGAGGACAGGTTGCTGTTCAAGCCTTCTCCTCCCATGAACCCTTCGGAATACGGAAGGGCTGATAAAGTAGAGTGACCGCTCGAGAGTCGTGTTTCGAAGGCACTTGATGAAGGTCACTGGAGGGATTTTTGATTAGGTGCCGCGAAAAAATGAAGTGGTACTGGTACCTTGTCGATAAATAGTACGTGCAAATAGCCCGTGTAAGCTGGATTTTCAGAAAATATATACTGTAGTACGTGCGCTCTAAGATGGGCAGTCCCAAAAGCTAGCGTATACAAATGAAACCATCCATTGCACATCTGTTCCGGAAATGCACTCATATTTTTCATATAGACATCGACCACTCCATCTTGTGAAACGTATATATATATATATATATATATATATATATATATATATATATATATATATATATATATATATATATATATATATATATATATATATATATATATATATATATGGGAAATAAGTGTATACTTAAGGGCTCGTTTTTACGTGTTTTGACACAATATTATTGTGATCTAACAGACAATAAAGCCAAGGAATATATAGGGGAAGTTAGTAGACCCAATTGTGTAAATGTGATGAAAGAAAAGTGGGTGAGAAGATAACTTGCCGTGATCAGGAACCGAACCTGCGACCTTGGAAGGGCGTTACTGCTCACTTCAATGTGGCAGATGCTTCTTCACTAACTGTCTTGGCTGCGAGATGGTGCAAAGGGCATAAAGTATGGCTTCTTGCGGTGTCGCAGGCATAAAAGCGACGTGTTCAAAGTGTAGTTGCGACAAAGGCTGATGTCAAACTATACCTAATTACGCAACATTCACGTGATACCACGCAACTCTGCCACGCCTTTACTCAAGTTTTCCCCGTGGGAAGATACGGGCGTTCTTTTTTTTTTATTTCCCTATTGGTTTTGTTGGCCGTCTGCGCCGCGACAGGGGTAAGGTACAAATCTGACACATTTCAATCATTAACATGAAGTAGCAATGTACGTACGTACTATATATGTACATACGTATATATATATATAGTGAACAAAACCTGACATAGCAGTCATCATGTCAAACATATATCAGCAGTGCATACGTGAAAGAACAAGTTGTAGTCTGGAGCAGTGGTTCTGCTGCAAGTAGCCTTACTGTACGCATGTCAGTACAATTCCTATTGCTATTCGGTAACATTGAAGAGTGTGGTGCCTCTGCTGCAATTTCTCGCACACAGGCCATCAGCGTTCCCTGTCACGGTACGCTCACACTAGCCTATAGCCACTATGTTAGAGCACTAATGCGGAGGGACGCTGCGTGCTTGGCGTCATGGGCGAGCCGTCTTATGCTTTATGGCCTAGAATACTGGGCCCACGGGAGCTGCTTGTTATCAACACCACCATTCTACAGGTAGCTCACTGTGGTCATTGAAATTCTCTCTATCCATATGATACTGGAGATGCCACACTACGTCAACTTACATAGCAACATTAAGATTACCAAACTTCGTGCTGCTCTCTAAACTGCTCTCCTTGCGAATAACATGCGATTTCATTGCTATCTCAGTAAAGCCCAAACCGCATGCACGCGATTTCCTAGCAACAAGTGGCCGCGACGAACTTGCTCCGTCGCGCCGTCGCGTCGCAATGGCTGCAGCCGCATGTCGGCGACTAAGTGTCATGGCTGCTTGAATGAAAACTATGCATACTCATAAATGTGGAATAAAAGTTTAAAAGTTAGTAGATGACAGCATGCCAAATTTATTACTGTATCGTGTGACATAAAGAAGCCGCAAAAGCATTTCCCTACCTTCTTTTTTCACAATCTTTGGCTCAGCCAAGACAGGCTGCTCAGAAGCGTACGCTACAACGGCAACGACGCACTTCGCACGACGATTTCGCATTGTAGCAAGCGTCCAAATTATCACAAGCTACCGTAGAGACATCAAAACAAGCCTTCGACAACGAGTTTTGTACAAATACGGCCGCTCTCTCACTCTACGCGTGAGATGAAAATAAAAAAAAGTAGTCAATACCTTGCATTTATTAGAGTACGCACAGATAACGAGCATCGAGAGCAAATTGCAACCGATGCGAGGACCAGGGGCGCAGCCATGTTAACGGAAATCACCACGCTGGTTTCCGGGCGACGAGTGATGTTTTCTAGTTTTCCAGAAACACGCGACACGACGAGCGGCGGTGACGGATGGGCCTCCACGACAGCAAATTTTGTCGCTCATCACAGTCGTTTGTCACTGTCGCGAGAAAAGCGCACGCATGCGGTTGGGGCTTAATAGCTTCGCGCTGGGAACGAAATTGGGACTTTACTGCAATAACAATTAAATGAACACTCGAGGCGCATTTTCACATCACCATCGTGTTCTATATTATGTCCAGATTGATAACATCGCCCGAGAGTCGCAGTTTTCATGTGACAGCCAAAGCTTGCGAAAGCTGCAGACGGGCGCAGCTCAAGTAGAGATCAAACTAGTTGGTCATCTTCATCGGGCGTAGGAGCACAAAGGGGCGCCCGTGCTGGGAGGGCTGCGTCATTCAAGCAAAAATTGCGTACTTTGATCAAAGGGCATGGTCACACGCGCTATCCCGACTGAGATCAGTAGATGGCTCATAACCTTGTACGTGTGGCGTCAAAGCGGCAGACATGACGAAAACTGCTTCACTCTCACGGAGCGACAGTATTCCGTTACGCCAGCGTTTTGTAGACTAATATGAGATCGGATCTTACGGAGTAAGCTATAATGGAGACCCTTATGCGTTCGCCCATCATCTTTTTTGTCAGTCGATGCATTGATCCCCCTACGCTCCTTTCGAAAGCTTACTGCGCCTCATTTGCACCGCCTTCGTAATCCGTGGGCCGATCATGAAGGCAGTGCGAAGCGGTGACCTTATGAAGTGATGTCATTCGGTGACGTCATTATGCATGACATAATGAGGCTGTCACTATTTTGTAGACCTGTGAAATCATGAAACCGCTATATGATGATGCTATCTCGTGATGATAGTTTTTTACATGCCTTGGGTTGACGCTGTGCAGGAAGACAGTACATTTCCATCTCAGATGAGGCATCTTAGGATTTTCATTTAATAAGTGGTCCTTAGCGTCTTGGAACAGCCGTTTAATCCACCTTTTTTTTTATTTCCTTGTGCTACCCTTCGATGTCCTGGTATGGTTTCGGTAGGAGCCAGGACAACTGGTATTATGAAAACAATACCCTTCGAGATTAATAAGAATTTCGCGACTTTGCCGCTAAGGTAAGGGCGCATGCGCTGTGACATCGGGAAAAAGGCGGATCGGCTAAGTCATAAAAGCAAGACTCCTATTTATTGGCAAAGCTCATACTATTCACTCCTTTTATGGCAAACAAAATTACTTTTTTTGAATGCTCCGTTTATTCTAACACAACAATGTTTATATAGCTCAAGCACATTCTAGCTTACTTTTTCCGCACATGACACTGTGAATATTAAAGTAAACTATTGTTATTTGCTCAAACTATAAAGAACAACAACTTCATAGAAGATGAATGTTTTTGTTCTGTCAAAGCGAAGTGAGCATCGGTATTTTTTATTCTTTTTTTAGCAAGCAGTGAGCACGTAACACAAGTGCTTAATTGTGTGCAGGTGCCTTGCCCACAGCAGCTTAGTTTTTCTCGTTTAAAAAGGCTAGCCCGCCAAGACTTGAGAAAGAAAGAAATAAAGAAAGCAAGCAAGCAAGAAAAAAAAGAAAGAAAGATGAAGTCGTGCCGCGAAGAAATCCGCACCATCTTATTTTAAGCTCACTACGGCGTCCGTCACTCCATTAGAAAGAATCTCGGAGCTCCTTCCGCTTCATTGTTACTGCGTAATGCCACGAATCCTTAAAGAAATCGACAAATGGAAGCGCGGTTCAAAGTGAAAACGAACTTTTTAAATTTCCATCCGGGAATATGCATTAAACATGTAGTGGAGGGCCTGCGGATTATGCTAGAAGTATCACATTGAGTCCAAATCCCGAGAGTTAACAGATGCCAATCTTCTAAGTGCAGCTGCCGTAAAAAAAAAAAAAAAACGATGAGGCTGTGATCTCGCCACGGGTGCCAGATCAAGCATCCTCAAAATTATATTCACTCGATATATGAGAAAAAGCTTTATGGAGTAGTTTGGACAACCCTGTCTTCATTAAGGTAATTGCAGGAGCTATTTGCACTTTTTCTTTATCGACAAGTGTACCAGTACCACTGCATTTTTTCGCGGCACCTAATAGAAAATCCCTCCAGTGACCTTCATCAAGTGCCTTCGAAACACGACTCTCAAGCGGTCGCTCTACTTTATCAGCTCTTCCGTATCCCGAAGGGTTCATGGGAGGAGAAGGCTTGAACAGCAACCTGTTCTTCTCAAACTGTCGATACCCGCAGCCGACCTGCTAAATGCTGAGAATGCCAGTGTGGTTGCAACACTTCACACAATGTATCCTGCATTGCAGTACAGCGCCCCGCCGCGGTGTTCTAGTGGCTAAGGTACTCGGCTGCTGATCCGCAGGTCGCGGGTTCGAATTCCGGCTTTGGCGGCTGTATTTCCGATGGAGGCGGAAATGTTGTAGGCCCTTGTGCTCAGATTTGGGTGCACGTTAAAGAATCCCAGGTGGTCCAAATTTCCGGAGCCCTCCACTACGGCGTCTCTCATAAACATATGGTGGTTTTGGGACGTTAAACCCCACATATTATTAATTATCGCAGTACAGCAGTACTTATCTTGTTGCTATTTTGTACTCTTACGGGTGGGATCAGTATCACGTGCGCTATATGCTGAACGTTCCAAATATTACGCAGCATGATTTAAAAAGAGGGGAACATCGTTACGCGAAGCGAGCCTGGTCCATATTGTTCCCAGTAAACCGGACTAGCCATCGCCGTTTTTTTCTTTAATAGCGTTTAATAAATCAGTCGTAATTATATTGATAACTCCACAAGTTCTCACGTTATTATCAAAATTACTTCAAGGTAAATGGGCCAGCTGGCGTTGCACGATTTACAGTAGGCGACCGCGTTATGGACGCGGAGGAAGTTGCTATGATTCTCAGTGCACACGTCGTCTTGTTTTTATAGTTACTCTAAACAACAACGTAAAGGGACGCTGTTTCTACACTCTTTGAAATAACTATATGTAAGCACCAACTATCCGGAATAACCATTATGTTGAAGTAGTCTTGATGGCTTGTATTTTAAGCTATTTTTTATTTTTTGCATCAACTTCTGTTTGAAACTCTGGCCCTGTTGCCCACCGAATGCCATGGTCTTTTTAACGTGCCTATTAAGTATACGAGTGTCCTTGAATTTGACTTTCATGAAAAATTAGCTTCGAATGTTTTATAAAAAGTTGTATAATCTTGGGTGTATTACTTCTAGTTTATATCATTCACTGAATTTGTGCTTATAAGGCCAGGAGGAAGACCTTTGCACTGATAAGAATTGCGATGCAGCCATGCTACTCGCTTTCTGGTAACACAACATTACGCAGGTCTGGCGGTGCGCTCCTTTATTTAGTCACTGACAAATATGTAATATGGTTTCATTCAGTATTCATTTAACGTGTTTTCTTTCTGCAATGCAAGAGAACAGTATATATACATGCTGCGTAGAACGTGTTCGGGTGTATATCACGTGCCGTACTCTGGAGCTGCGTACGCATACTTTTACGTTTACGGCTTGGACATCAGGACATCCCACGTAACCATGAATGAGGTGGACCACATTATATAAACGACACATTAAACAACAAACATCAGTTGTCTGCATATATATAATTGATTTCTTCGTCGGGCCTACTCGTGAAAAAAACTCAAGAATGCTATAGTCCTATGTTGTAAATAGCATTTCTTGTATACAAACCTTGTATTGGAGCTCAGAGCTTTATTGCTTCGGGTCACATTAATGTGGCACTCGTACAATAATGGCGACTGCTTATGACACGAGCATGTTTAAATATAAGCAGTACCACGCATTTTCAACCAGTGCGGACTATAGCGAAAGTGGGCAAGGTAGGTGAGCGTGAAATTATGAAACCACGTGCGTGCGCGTGCGGACACACACGCACACACACATACACGATAGTTAAGGCATACTTAAAGTAGAGCGCTGAGCCTGAACTTCGCAAGGACAGACATATTCAAGTGAAGTTTTGTTACTGCTAAATGATAAATGAATACAACCACAGCGTACGAAATTTTTTTTAGCGAGTTGACACATACAGATGCTCATGAAGGTAAACCAAAAATATTGATGAGAAGAAAAACGATTTCGAATGCAACAGAAGTTGCAGTATGCTTCTTCGCACAAGCCAGAAAAAGACGTGCGTGCCGAGTGAAACGAACCCAAACGCATACCAGGCATTGGCGGTTCTTATTATGATACCAGTAAAAGATTGTGCACCATTGCATGTGCAAAAAAGTGACATCGACCGTGTGTAATGACATGCCTATCAATGAACCAAAAAGCCGATGCTCGTGAGAGAGCCACGCGAAAGGATAAATATATATTTTAGGAAGAAAACGCCCCAAAAGGTTTGTACATTATACTGAAGCTCAACTAAATACCGGAACCATGCTTGAAACTTTCCCAACCAAACCACCTAAATAGGTTGCCCTAATAATGCCAGTGTCAGTGCATGAATTTCACTTGCAGTTTTCGTATCGTGTTGCAGAAAGAACTGAATGCCAAAAAAGTCCTTGTTATAGCATATCAATGTGGACTTTCCTCACACTCCTCCATGTTTACTATATGTTATACTATCTTCATGTTCTCTGACAGTGCGACGTTACTTTGGAAATGCTATTCAAGAAAAACAAAGCGCATGGTCCCTTGCGCGTTCACCTAATACAACTAAAAGGCAAAAGGCATCATCTTTTTCTTCTCAATTGACGTATAAGGCAGCAGGGAACCCGAACCGTGGCTTCACTGGCGTTGCTTAACATGACCTCACGGCGGAATGTATGAAATCATGAACATGTCGCAAATTGTTTTGCGATCTGTGGCATCTTGATGTCGTCAAGGTAACGTCGTCACTGGATGATTTTCTTGACTCGTCCCCGATGCCGTGGTACGGTAGCCGCTAACGGCTAAATTTTCCGCTTGATGATGGATGCAAGGTTTTCGTTTTAATAAATATTGGAGCTGCTTAACATCGGCAGTAAGGCTTTGGACAACGTAACATCCAAGTTGCCTGTTCCTTTCTTCTGGAAATATTTGGGAAATACGTTGTTATGGCTCCTAACGTTGTGCTGTGTTGTTACAGCCCATTGCGTTCATGTAGTAGTTCTTGTAGCTTGTGATTTATATTATATTATATGCGCATTTGTAAACATCTAATCTCCACTGCATTCCATGCCCGAAAGGTACTTTTGAAAAATTTACCAATAGTTTTTGTTACACAGTGTGTTTCGCGTGTACGTATTCGTTTACAGCTCAAAACGCTTTGCCTATAGTTGAAGTAGTAATTGTTTGTCGTATAATATGTTCTTTTGAAGTTGTACTTAGCGTTTAATTTTCTCGTGAATTTACAAATTAAGGAAACCAAATGCTCAGTTAAACCAAAGAAGACTATTTTACTTTATTTTATTTTATTTTGTGCTCTGTACGCGTGAAAACTTCGACAACGTGGACCTGTCATTACGGCGTGCTACATATTGTGACCGGGGCTGTCACAAGTAAAAGCTCAATACTTATTTTGTTTTTTTAGTTGTGGAATTTCATTTATATGAATCGCATACAGCTTACACTGATATGATAATGTCTAACTCAGTCCTGTGGAACACTAAAAGTTCGTTAGGCTAGATGAAAGTTTGTCGAGATGTTCTTCGCCAATTATTTTAGCTCGTTGAATTAAGTGGCGCTGAATGAAGTTGGAATGAAGTGGGACGAGTGGCGGGAGTAATAGCTAGGGGGGCTTATATGTGAGGGGTGGGAGTCGTGAGCAGTAGAACCTGCCCGCTTCCTATCTAGAATGGTCGCCGGACATGAAAGCCTCGACTAAGAATAGGTCAAGTGTAAGAACAAAAGAAAAAAAAGACTTGGCATGGCAATTCATCACACAACGGCTCACGCTGCTCCTCGGCCCTCCTCTCAGTTCAATTAAACGAACTTCAGAGTCCGTGTTTTCATTGGACGCTCTTTCAGCGGACCTGACCACTCGGGGAAACGAAATTTTTATTGCAACGTATTACGGGTGCTCAAAAACGATCAAGTAAATTGAGGCCATCGCACAATCCAACTTCGCGCATCAAATATCACTGAACGAACAAGTGGCGTAAAAAAATAAAAGAAACTTGTATAACAAGCCGATCGCCTTCTTGCGCAACGGGAAATCCTTGACATTGGATAAGCGGCATTCCCCCACAACTAGCCAACATACGGGTACATGATGCTTGCATTTATTTTTTATGTTACGCGGAGGCGAGGATACGGCAAATCTATCAGTTGGAAACGAGGAAGAAGGCACGGCCTCAATCTAGCAAATGTCAACGTTCGTTCTCGAAACTCTCTGACGCCAGAAAGACTAGCAGGAGCGCCAAGAGGACGCAGACCGTTATCAGCGTTGCGCACGTTTCTTCAGTGAGAAAACCAAACAAAGCAAAGGCAGAGCTTGCGTTTGTTGGCATACGCGATGTCACTCGCTCGCACGGTTGCTTCGCGGAGACGCTGTCAACGCGATTAAAAGACTGGAATCGAAGTTCTCGCCCTCATCACGTTGCGACCGCAGCCTCATGCGCTCAGTGTTGCACAATATGCCCTAAAAGTGCGCCGACCACAAGGAAGTGACGTAGCATCTGCACAGTCACGCTGACCATCATTCTCGCCCGAAAGGACGTATATATATATATACACCAGTGCACCAAGAAACCGGGCGAGCTTGGACACGAACGGCGACGAACCTCTTCGGCGGCTCACGTCGCGTGCATAGAGACGTGCTCCGGTCTGTTCCCCGGCTTTTATGGCTTAGGCGAAGAGCGATGCCACCGCTGACTTCAGAGAGCAGCGCCCAGGGCTAGACTCGGCGTGTCCTACCGAGGAACTGAAGGCGACTTCACGGAGTTCACTCACGTGCGCGACACTCGAGATTTCGAGGCAGACACTGGAGCGCTATCTCCCCATACCAGGTCGCGCAGGTCGGCGACATCGCGTTCCGGAAGTTTCGAAACGCTAAGGTATTTTTGGTAAAGAAGACATCGGTGAAAGAGGATAAAACAACGCAGCTGGCAACCCCGAGGTCAGTGTTTCCTTCCATGTTTTTGTGCGTACCGCTGCGCGTAGGTGATAGGAGAGCAGCGTCATTGAAGATGACTTTCGGGAAGTCGGATCACTGTGATCGTCGACTTATGTTTATTGAACAGCTGTAATATTGAATTCTTGGCGTGAAGTCTTAAGTTGAAACAGCCTTGCGGCTTTTTTCCACTTAAGGCTTCATTCAACGGACGATTCAACTAGGAAAAGAGTAATTTAGTGATTCAATGAACACTTTGGCATTCAGCGTACTTTTATTTCTGTTATGTTCAGTTGGTCCTGTGTTGCGGAGAAGTAGTGGTTCATATTACCTCGGCTACTACATATCTATAGGTTCTCCAGCAAAAAAAAAAAACAAATAAATCGAAATTGTACAAAGAGCAGCTACGAAAAAAAATATTGTATCGTGCCGCAAAAAGTTAAAATAACATGGTAATGTAAAGTTAGCATGCACAAGTTCACACTGCAATAAAATGTTCGCACGCACACATTTCTAGTTCCGAGGTAGTATATGAACACATCACTCCGCATATAAAAATATATAGCTGTATGTCACAAGCGGTTATCCAATGAGGTGTTCACTAAGAAGTATTTTTTTCAAGAATATGTACGCCTTTTTCTGAATATGCATTTGAAGCCAATGTCTGAGTGATTTCTTTAATGGGAGGGTGCCTATGTCGAAGCTTGCTAGTTTCTTCCGTAATATTTTTTTTTTCATTTGCGTACTTTACGCGCTCTAAAAGAATATGACCAACATTTTCATCTTCGTGACCACGGGGGCATTCCGCAAAGTTCGACCAGTGTATTTTTTTGCGGGGAGCTGTTTGTATATGCAACTTCCAGCCGAAGCCTGTAGAATCTACCCCTGTTGAGAATTTTATTTGTAGATCAACTTGCTAAAGTAACGATTGCCTTCATTTATAGCTATGAAACCACTTCCTCGTATAACAGTGGCTGGTTCCTAGTGGTATCATATTTCGAATATTTACCTCAAACCATTATTTCGAAAAAAAAAGCCTAAATCTGAAAATTACTTCCCCGTCTCTAGAAAAATAATGTGCGTAGCCAAACTTTCCAAATAGTCACTGCTGCCACATGCTACAAAAAATTTAGAGAAAAATGAGACTACCTGTTACTATATGCATGTGTCCCGACTTCTCATATAGCTGTCTTCTAAGATCCGCGTTAACTTCTTTTGGGTAGTCGGGCCTTCAACACTTTGAAAGGAATATTTATTTATTTATTTATTTTTACATACTGTAGCTTCAATAAAATTAATGCAGGAGTGGGAAAAGAAAAAAAAGAAGAGCTAATCAACATTTTTAACAGGCTTCCAAAATGTCTTGAAGTGGTAGAGAACGAACACCCCCACGCATGATATTCCAAGTTTCTACAGTTTAAGGGAGCAAGGAGTGTTTGAACGTGTCACTGTGGGTGAAAAGTTTGCAATGTTAAGAACGTGGTCACTCCTCGTAGACAAAGATC
This sequence comes from Rhipicephalus microplus, assembly GCF_043290135.1. Classification (NCBI taxonomy): domain Eukaryota; kingdom Metazoa; phylum Arthropoda; class Arachnida; order Ixodida; family Ixodidae; genus Rhipicephalus; species Rhipicephalus microplus. Next base: position 201,703,630 of record NC_134710.1, on the reverse strand, counting down.
TGGGAAATCTCAGACATTATTCTAGAAAGCCGAAGTGCGAAGAATTGATTAAACTTTGCAGAAGTTTTAGACATTCAATATGGCGACGCTTCACAAGTGTAGTGAGGTACGGCTGGGGAAAAAATTCATTGGAGGAAAGCCCCTTTCAAATTTCTTGCATATAATGCGCACAGCTCTTTTTGAACGAATTATAGTTTCTTCATGTCACACTTCTTGTGGCGATTCCAAACCACACTACCATATTCAATGATGGGTAACAATAATGACGTACAGAAAAGGTAATGCGTATTTTAAAGTATATATATATATATATATATATATATATATATATATATATATATATATATCTGAAGAGTAAGGACTCATAATAAGTAATTCGTAACTTTTCGAATAGGTAATATAGCATTGAAGACTACGCTGGTACACTTGTAGACTTATTCAACTGAAGGGATACCAGGTAGCACTGGCTAGAAGTATTACTTGTTCCAATGAAGATGTTCTCTAGTTTCATAATTAGTTTGTGAAGTGAAAACTTGGTCTTCATTAAATACTTCATAACTGTGCGATGTTAAAGCATGTAATACACCAGATGGACAAAATTTCTGGAGCCCTCCACTGCGGCGTCTTGCATATTTATTTCGTGGTTTTGGGACGTAAAACCCCAAATTTTAATATTACTAATATTAATAGTAAACACATCATCAAGACACCAACATCTCCAATGCATTATTTTAATTTTAAACAATACGTTTTGGTCTGTGGAATAACATGCGGCGTATTTCACTGCTGGTCCAGATTATTGTAAATTTTGTATTAAGCTCAAATTGTTGACCTAAGTGTAATAGCCGACACCATAGATATTTGCTCAATTTTCCATACTATGTATGCACGTACATATGCGAACAGACTGTAAGGTATACCTCAAATAGTTGGAATTGCAAGAAAAGACTCAAACTAGGCTGCTTTCGTGAATGTTTGGCTTCACCGTAACTAACAAGTCATGATCATTGTCAGCATCATTTATCATCCTTTTCAATCCACCACCAATGTCGGTGCTTGGACGGCGTTTCGGTGACGTAGTCCGAGGGATCCCGCTTTTGTAGTTTGATGCTATAGGCTCTGGCTAGAACAGCTGCATTCTCATTATAATTCACTCGCATGCCGTGGTGCTCTTCAATTGCTCACTGCATTTTCTTTTAGTATTAGTTCTACAGATGGCTACCAGCATTACAGGCGGTCAAAAAACATTTACATTTGATGTACCGTCATATACCCTAGTAATTTCATTTGTCATCGTAACGGGAGCTGGCAGTATAACTCATTGGATAAATGACGCTGAAATTTGTATTACCTGAAAGCCTACGCCTGATAGTCTACGCCACTTCAGAAGCGAAGCACGACAAACTTTACGGCTTATTCGCAAAACTTGGCGTTGTAAAGTAGCACTTGAAATGGACGAAAATTTACACTTCGATCATAATAGTAGTCATGAGGACATTTATATACAAACCGTTTGACAACAAATGAAATTGCTAAGTTCACCGACATGTATAGGTTATTGCCGACAAGTGGCGTGCATTGGATGAGCTGACATTACATATTGAAACTTTTTCTTCGTATTATTGGCACCTAATGAAACGCCAAAAGTGGTTTACGTGAAGCAGTTTCTTGCCTCATAATCAGATAAATGCGCTCCTGCCATTTTCCACTCGTGCTCCACATCGGGGCTTTCAATCGCGCAATGTAACTGGATGTGCGCGCTTGTCATTGGTGATGACTCGATGCTGTGCAATACCGTTGCTAATGCTGGGGCTACGCTGATAGTATAGTTTGGTAAAGACTGAAAAAAAAATTGGCAAAATGAGCCATGCATATGAAAATAACGCTCTTTTTCATGCTCTTTATGGGCCCTTCGGCGGATTATTGCTATTGTTTGCTTTGCTGTAACAAGACAGAATATTATTTCATGCAATAATAGCACCACGCTTCATTAGGATCGAGTGTTGAGGGTAATTTACACTGTTTTACTGTGTGATGATGATGATATGTGGGGTCTAACGTCCTGACGCCACCATATCATTATGAGAGACGAAATAGGGGAGGGCTCGGGAAATTTCGACCACCTGGGGTTCTTTAACGTGCACCCGAATCTGAGCACACGGGCCTGCAGCATTTTCACCTCCATCGAAAATGCAGCCACCGCAGCCGGGATTCGATACCGCGACCTGCGGGTCAGCAGCCGAGTACCTTAGCCACTAGACTACAGCGGTGGGTTCTATTTTATTTCAGATACATCTCATTGCGACTTTCCGATACGAGAGCTTTGTAAATTGAGCTGCAGCACTGCATGGATACAAAAAAGGACAAAGGAGTACACGACGAACAAGAGCGCTCACTTTCAAAGAACGAAAACTTTATTTTCAAGATCGGTCATGCATACGCACACAAAATCACGCGAAAGCAGCGACAACTTTTCGTTTTACACATCACGGAACATGGAACTGACCTTCAGTCTTATTAGCGGAACCTGCGGACAACAGTTAATACATTGCAGGCAAACATAACTTCAGTCACGGCAAAATAGTGTGAGCACTGACTGTGCAGTTCATGATCGTATCAACATTGATCGTATGATCGTTATCGTTTGTCACGCTCTACACTGCCTTTGTTTCGCGCGGACGAATTCAATGCTTGTGAGCTGATACAGTGACCCCCAATAGAAATGATTCGATCTGCCCCTATTATCACTGTCCCCCAAAGAAATTGAGTATTTACGCACGCACTGAAGTTGTGTTCGGTTGCAATCTATGAACTGTTGTCCGCAGCTTTTGTTGAAAGTCCTATAAATGTGCCACAACTTGTAAAACGAAAAACTGTGGTCACTGTCACGTGATATTGTGCGTGTGCGTATATATGAGGCATGCTGAAAATAAAAGAAAATAATTATTGAAGGGGAGCGCTTGTGTTCGTCACGTAATTCTTTTTTCTGCGCTATGCTACAAGCCAGTTTACGATGAACCAACACGCGCATACTGGTACCACTATCGAAAGTTTTGTATGTATTTACATTAGCATGGTTGCACTAATTTTGTGCAGCGTACTTTCATACGATCATGAACGAATCAGAAAACGTTCATTTATTAAGCTAAGGACTAAAACATGCAGCATAAGCGATCACAAGAAACACCTGTAAATATATCCTAGCACCATGGTGCATCCCCTCTTTCCTCGTGCTCCAAAGCTCCCAATTGCCTTGTATAAATTGTAGGTACTTGCGGCGTAATTACACCTCAGTTATCAAACAAAAAAAAGGTCTAATGAATGGTTGTTGCATGTCATGGTTACTTCGTTTATTTTATTGTCATCCCATGTAGTTCGTGATAAGTCTAAAACTCCTAACAACGGAATTTAACCAAAGAAGCGGGCTTCTCCATCGGACACGCTCAGTGCGCTGTATACACACATTGCTCTATGCTACGCGGACGTGGAATCTAAAGCTTAAATATTGCAGTCAGTAATCATAAATAGGCTGGTTAGTCATTATGAGTGCGTTAAGGCCTTAGAACAACCATGAAAAGGAGCCCTCACCATACATGTGGGCGTAAACATTGATGCCTCGCGGACGACAGCATCATAAATCGAGTCTCAGTGTGCTCCTGATGGCAACTTGACTTCGCGGGGAACGTAGCTCGACCATTAGTGCAAATTGTTTCATGAACTTGCTCACTAATGTTTCAATAACTGGAGCAGGACAGTCCGGATGGCATCGTCGAGCAGCCTTCCCGCATCGAGCGCACATGCGCAGAGTCGCAACAGAGTCCCCGAGATGACGTCACACGACCCCACTGAAACACCTTAGGGTGAATAAGGACCCTCACGATGTAACGAAAAAAATGGGGTATGGTAAATAGTGTCACTAAATAGTTGAGGTAGATATTGCATAAGGCGTGCATACAAAAAAAAAGAGATACACGGTGACACTCAAAACGTGATGATTTCATAACGTTATATTTTAACGTACCAAAACTAATCCAAGAGTTACCAGGTACGCCGTAGTAAAGTGTTCCAAATCATTTTCGATAACCTGCAATTTTTTCAGCGTCTACCTGAGTGTAAGTAAAGGCATTTGGATTTCTGTGTCATCGGATGCTGCCGCGGCTATGTGGAGTTTTTTTCTAATAAGGCTTATGACGGTGAACGATTGAGAAATCAGAGAATGAGCATGGTGCACGCGTTTCTTCATATAAATACGGCACGACGTTTTCTTTCAGACGGATAATGCTGCCCCACTTTGTCATTTCAGAGATGCCATACCTTCAGCAGCTGTGATACATTCTCTCTCGTTGCCCCGCCGCGGTGGTCTAGAGGCTAAGGTACTCGGCTGCTGACCCGCAGGGCGCGGGTTCGAATCCCGGAATTCAGGAACAGCGCAACCTACAAGTAGTTACTTCGTAACTACGGAAGCGAAAAAACAAGGACAGAAAAGAGCGCCGACTTTCAACAAAGGTTTAATATCGGAGGGATGTACATATATAGGCGAAAAATGAGAAAAAATGAGAAAAATGGGCATGCGTAGAAGGGTGCAGGAACAACAACTGCGATACACTGTCAGCAAAACTGTTGTCTCTTGTTGAAAGGGCTGAGAAAACAACTGCATATGCAACTTAAAAAAGATCGAGATACGCAATCTCCTTTTTCAACAATGCAACCGATGGGCAGCTTACACATTTACCGTCAAACTTGTTTATTTAGTAAGCTTCAATTATCTCACGCGTGGCCTGCGAGTTGTGCTTGCTTAATACCTCGCAACGCTCAAAAACTGGCACGCAGCCGCAGTCTCTGCAGTGGATTCCGAGGTGTCCTTGAACTGCGTTGTGAACATTGTTATTGTGCTCTCTTAAACGGTCATTAAGGCACCTTCCGGTTTGCCCTATGAATTCAGTTATGTCCTACCAACTTGCCCAAGCTTCCACGCTTCGAATCCCGGCTGCGGCGGCTGCATTTCCGATGGAGGCGGAAATGTTGTAGGCCCGTGTGCTCAGATTTGGGTGCACGTTAAAGAACCCCAGGTGGTCAAAATTTCCGGAGCCCTCCACTACGGCGTCTCTCATAATCATATCGTGGTTTTGGGACGTTAAACCCCACAAATCAATCAATCAATCATTCTCTCTCGAACAGAAGGGCCACTTATGTATGTAACCCTCGTAATCTAGCAGCTTGCAGACCTGCTAGGTATGCTTAATGTTGGCTCGCAGGATATGTTTTTTGATTTGTGGGATTTAACGTCCCAAAACCACTATTTGATTATGAGAGACGCCGTAGTGGAGGGCTCCGGCTCGCAGGATATGTTACGTCACTGGCTGTGCCAGCTTCCATGGCACGTGCAGCCAGCCGATTTGTAAACAACGAAGGAAGACGTACCTGTCGACAGCTGGTCGTGATCTCTGCTGGACAAGACCAGATGTAACGGACATTTCTGGGTCTGCGCGAGGAGGAGAGAGCACGAGAATTCACAGACGATGCGCAATGTCCCATATCTTGTGCGCGAGCGTGCTCATCCGCGGGCTGCCGATGACACCCCGCGGGGACTCTGCGGGGCACCTTTACATGTAGAGGCTGGCTGACGGCCTCATCAGCCGCTAGAGTATATCGGTTTTGTGGGCTTGCCCGTGACCGCGAAAGCTGTCACGCTGCGCGAAAGGTACCCGTTCAGTAGTCGGTGAGCGAGCATCGCGGTCGCCGCAGTGACACGCCGACGATTGCAGCCTCGAAGCGGCACCCGCTCCACGCGCGGCGGACCGACACGCTCGGATGATGGCTCCCCCGTGGGCAGCTCTCTTTTCCGCTCCAATGATAGTAACTCCATGACGAAACAAGCGCAAAAAATACGCGCACTCAGAGAGGACACAGACAAGCGCTTACTAGCAACTTAAAATTTTATTTCAAAGCGAACACTAATAAAGACATCACACGCACGTACGTCACTCCCGACTTCCCCTGTCATCATCAACAACGTGATATGACGTACATGCGTGGGATGTATTTATTAGTATTCGCTTCGAAATAAAATTTTCAATTGCTATAGTAAGCGCTGGTCTGTGTCCTCTCTGAGTGTGTGTATTTTTGCGCTTGTTTCATCATGAACCGTTGCCAACACGCCCAACTGACAGTCATTCTAGATAGTAACTCCGCTGTCCCGCCTTCAGCTATATCACCGGCTTTTGACACCCGAAACCTTCGTAACTTGTCATCATCACCAGGTGAGTTAGATTAAAGACCAACAGCAAGCTTTGACAATATAGGTCCCTCGCACAGTTTCCGCACAACTCGTCAAGACTGCATTCAGAGAGAAAGAGAGATTCTTTAGGCTGTACTGGAGAGGTTTGCCCAGCGGCTATGTACAAGCAAGCTACATCTTCATGCAAAATTAAAATACACCCCGCCGCGGTGGTCTAGTGGCTAAGGTACTCGGCTGCTGACCCGCAGGTCGCGGGTTCAAATCCCGGCTGCGGCGGCTGCATTTCCGATGGAGGCGGAAATGTTGTAGGCCCGTGTGCTCAGATTTGGGTGCACGTTAAAGAACCCCAGGTGGTCAAAATTTCCGGAGCCCTCCACTACGGCGTCTCTCATAATCATATGGTGGTTTTGAGACGTTAAACCCCACAAATCAATCAAATCAATCAAAATTAAAATACAAGCCTAGAGAACAAAAAACATACAGAAAGCACACCTGAGCCCCCAACATGCTAAAGTATCACCAGCAGGGTAGCGGCACGAAAGGCACGTTGGGAAAGGCGAAATCAAAATACGACGAATCGAATATGAAAGCAAAAAAAAAACGATTAACCTATACGACGTCTTTGATATATATTCACGAATATGAGCGTGTTCTCGTAGCGAAAACTGAATAAAAACAATTGATTGATTGATTTGTGGGGTTTAACGTCCCAAAACCACCATATGATTATGAAAGACGCCGTAGTGGAGGGCTCCGGAAATTTCAACCACCTGGGATTCTTTAACGTGCACCCAAATCAGAGCACACGGGCCTACGACATTTCCGCCTCCATCGGAAATGCAGCCGCCGCAGCCGGGATTTGAACCCACAACCTGCGGGTCAGCAGCCGAGTACCTTAGCCACTAGACCACCGCGGCGGGGAATAAAGGACAATTAACAGGAATTATTAGCAATATAAGAACCAAGCCACTGATGAATTTAAAATATGGAAGCATTATCAACGCTGATATAAATCATTCAATTGTTTGGTTAAACTTCACTACCAGCAAGACCTATTGTGTTTAAATATTGCTGGTTCCTCTTTATAAAGGGACCAGCTGTTCAGAGCGCATATAGGGGCCATGAATTGCCGTAATGTGGAAGGCTTCAACGCTCATTTAACGTTTAAAGTGCCCATAAAACGGAGGGCCCAAGCGCAATACATGCCGCCCCCATCGGGATGCAGCAGCCACGGTGGTAAATAGAAACAGCGGCGTCTAGCCAAGCTGACAGATGCCATGTATATCCGTATTTCTAGGCTGTGAACTTCTTTTCTATTTCACCATTCTTGCCCGACCTGTTTTCTCGTCTTTCTTTTGTTCCTTCGCTCATTTCGATAAGATGCCTACTTCACAGGAAAAACCCTGCATGAGAACAGCAGCGCCTTTAATATCTCGCGGCGGCATCATTTCTATCTGCTCCCAAGTCAGACCTTCAACTTCGGTCGTTGTCTGCGATATCTTCAAACAATAGAACGTGCCGCCGACCTATATTCCCCAGGGAAGAGCCATTTTGCTTCTGCAACAAACTACTGCGACGTGCGAGCGCGTGTGTATTCTGTCTGCGTGTGTACGCGCGCAGAAGAAGGGAGTATCAAGGGCGCCCCTTAACTGAGCGGATATCTTCACCGGGAGCGAATAATCGGCGTCCATGCGCGTAAATGTAGCCGATCTTACCCATCGCTGCGCTATAACCATCGGTCTGATGCGGATCGCGTGCGCACCGAAAGGCGCGCGCCCTCCGGAAGAATCCATGTTTGACGACGGCCGGAGAGAAAGAGAGCCGATGGGGGACTAGAAAAGAGCAAACGCTCGCGGCAGAAATAAGCGGCCAAAAAGTGCGATTGGGCCAGATAAGCAGACTGGAACACGTCTCAGGCGAGCAAGTTTTTTCCTGGCGGCAGAGGAAGTTGTCTTCGGTGGGCGCTGAACCCTCCTTCCAAAGCACCCCTCTCCGTTTGGGCAGCCCGCGGTGCAAAGATGTTTCCGAGGAGCAGCGGTCGCGTCGACCGGGCCCCCTATATTACCGGTCTCTTCTGCTCGATGTGCCGCGCTACTTTTCTGCTAATCGGCACACGGGTCCCAAAAAGATAACGAACTCAGCAGAGATGTTTGTCACGCCACGCATTCAAACGCTTCGCGCAATCAAGAAGTGATTTGTAACACTGCATTGATGCGGGTTTGCCGACGGCGGCCCAGTGCACTTTTTGCAACGCCTGCATTGCCCACTACTATGCAAAAAAACAAAAAAATTCGGGTGAGCGCGCGCGCCCGTGTTGTAGTCCGTTTTTTATTTTTTTTTGAGAAGGGAGTGGGGGAGGGAGTTGCGCCGCGGGAGGGTTAGTTTAATGAAACCTTATGAATGTTCGCACGCTCACGAACGCACACACGCACTAGTGGACGTAACATTACTGCTTTCAAAAGCCTCCTCCTGTAAACCGCGGGGGCTGGGAAATATGTGGTGTTGAAATAATGACCTTCTTGACGTCAGTCAAATAGAGGAGAAAATGTTTTCAGCCGAACAGTAATTCGTAAAATGTTGTTATACTGCAGCGGGCGTTGCAAGAAATGTGTAAAAAAATTAGGAAAGTGCAATATGTGACGCTACCTTCGCAATTGCTTTTTCTGTGGCAGACAATTCCAGCTTGTTACAGACATCCTTTGGAATAGTAATTAAGAATTTGGAATGTAAAGTTAATTCTCAAATAGGAAAATTAAGTTCTTCATAGGGAGAACTCGTCGAAGTTTTGATGTATAAAAAAACGGCCTTCCAATGCCACAATCAAGCTGTACTAAATTCAATGGCGAAATTGATACCCAGATGCGCAACGATCAGACATCTGGAAATGCGGCCCTGTTCAAAACAACAATGCAGAGGTGTAGTTCTTCCACATTCGTTACCGCATGTGCGCCATGCGTGCTATAATTGCAAGCGCAGCCCACGCACCCGCACAGCGAAGTCGGTTGGCGGTTGATATAACGACGCTCACTCGTTTCAGACGTCTCAGCAAAACATGGCAGTTGCTCTCTTCCACGTTTCAGTTTCGCAGCTGAATAAAGTGAATTTCATTACTTCGCAATTATGACTGGAGACCTTTTTTTCGTAACCTCACAGCTGCAATGAGTTCTTGTCAGGATGGACTTCAATTTTACCATTTGACATAATCACCTAGCTCCCCTAATTTTGAAGTTAGTTCATGTAACTTTCTTAATTACTGTCCCAAATGATTTATTGAGCCATTTTAAGACGCCTGCTGTTACAAAATTAATTGTGAAGTAATTATGAAGGTGTCAAACAAATATGGCATTTTCCTGATTTTTGAGAGCTTCGGACACATGTCTTGAAAAATCCGGTGTAATAAATTTATTATGAAGGAAGATGTCCTATGCTTCTTCAAATGCTTCCTTAACATATTTTGTTCTAATTTCGTGCACGTCTTTATGACGCGGGTCATGCAGTCCCAAAATATCTGACGCGACTGAAAGCACGTTTACAGCAATAAGGAATGTTAAGGTGTAAAACTGTGCACACTTGGTGGTTGAAATCGACACGAGGAAACTCACTTTTAATTTTCGAAAAAGAAAAGAACCAGAAAGTGTATTACAGCAAAGACCGAGGAACGTCGTCTCATGTGTGACGCGGAGCGAACCGGAGTTTGTTGAATCTGTTCAACTTAATGTCAACTGTCATTTGGGGCTTCAGCGATTCCGCACAATGTTTCACTTCCAGCGTACCCATTCATAGCAGTGTGCAATCCCATGGTGCGACATCTATTAAGGTAATAAAAGCGTTTCAGCCTCTAAGAGGCCATTTCATAAGGTACTTCGAGAGCGGGTGTTGTTATCAAGAGAAAACGCCATTATATCGTTACTTGCAAGCATGACCATATATATTTGGACAAGTTATCACAAAACTAAAATTTTCTGAATTAGGCTTTATTGTTGGGCATTTGCAAAAAATACGCGCTGTCAGACATTGACTCCACCGTACACATTCCCCCACAATGCTATATACATTGGGAGGTAGATTTACTACGTGCTGTAGCGATTTAAAGCACGGCTCGTACTCATTATAGTGGCGTTTGTGCAAATGGCCATCGCCAGAGTATTTACCGGCGCAAGTTTATTAGTGCCCTGGCGACATTATGTCATTTCCATAATGAATGCATTTTCTTATTACTCATTCTGTCGGGCACCCACTGAACGTAGAGAACCATTAGCATTTTAGAATAAGCAAAATGCCAATACAGAGCGATAACACGCGGTATTAGCTCGAGCGAAACAGCTGTCGGCTTCGAAAGCGCCAATACAGAAGGCATGCCATTTTCCCATCCTCATGCGCTGCATAGTTCTCGACGGTTGCACGAATGGCTGCTTTGAGTGTCCACTTTATAACGGGGTGGTGACCAGTGCGCCATCAAGCTCTTTTAGATGCGAAGCATCATAGAGCGCGGTTCACTCCAGCGTGCGACGTCACCACCTCCCTTAGGCGCATACGCGTGCCCTCCCCCACCTCTCCTACGCTCCCCCTCTTTCACCTCGCAACGCCGACGAAGGCGCTAGCCTGCGCTCGCTCTCACCACTCTCTTCTTTACACATTCCTCCCCACGGCATTTATACACCCATTGCGCATGCGCGTACCCTCTCACTCTCTCTTCTTACCTACGCTTTCCCCTCTCTCGCCTCGCAACGCCGACGCAGGCAGCGTCCGCTAGTGAGTTTCTTCATTGAAAAAATGGCCCGAATCTACATGTTACACTGTAAATGTCGTCGAAAGACGATAGTCTTCCGTCTGGAGAGAGTGAACAAAACGTTTATTTGATGTTCTGCGCAAGAAAATCGGTGAAGGGTATTCTGAAGGCGCTGCGTTAGAGTGCCTCGAGCGTGTGGCGGGACGAACGAGCGCATCTAGGCACGTTAGACACAAGTGCCATCTGGCAGTTATCTTCGAAAACGAAGACGTACAGCGCGCGGAGAAAGATGCGCGCCAGTCTCGGAGGTGATAAGCTGTAGAACGCAAAGCGGCGGGCAGGTGCCACCACCGTGACGTCGTAGCAAAGCATTGGAAACACTTTTTTGAGCATCGCGTTGCACTGTCAGCACAGCGCGATTAAAACTACATTCCTTAGAGCTACTTGTGTGTGCCTCTTTAGTATAGAAGCAGACATGGCAAACATCAAAGCGTTGTTGCGGCGCCTCAGATATTCGCGATAATTGTTTTTAATTGACAATCGCACAACTATAAACGCTAAACCTTGAGCAATATTGTTGGACGCTGTGGATGGGGTTGGCCGTTTGGTGCCGTTTGAGGTAGCGTTAGAGCGGACAAACAGACAAATGTACAGACCGACAGACAGACAGACAGACAGACAGACAGACAGACAGACAGACAGACCAAAGTTTTTCCGTCGAAGGTCCCCAAGAAAGACTATCGTCTTTAAAAAACTGCTCACGCAGCACAACCGTCCCCTTCCCCCCCCGGTACATCTTGACACCTAAGGTAGTGGTGGTGGTGGATTTTTCCTGCATGTTGAACAATAAAAAATCGCAGCGTGCGCGTTAACGAAAAGCGGACTGTGGGCCTCTGTGTCCAATCGGAGTCGTCTGTCTCGCATTGCCCATTAGAAGTGACTGGCATGTCCCACTAGAAAACACCAGTTCATCACGGCGTGCTTTGTGCGTCCGCAGGTTTCTCTCCTGCGCTACGCCATGATGAGCGCCAGCGTCAGCGCCGCCGCCAGTGTAAGCGTTAGCGCCTGCTGCTTCACATCTACACATGGTTCACTTTAGCGGGAGAAGGTGCAATTTCATCCATGATTGTTATTTTTTATTCATACGAATGCCTTGGGCTTGCGCAAATTCAAATTTTCTGTCTATAGAAAGAGAACTGCAATTCACAGCTCAACTTTCTGCGTGCCATGGGACCTTGACCTTCGTTTTCATGTTGTTTTTGTCCTTCATCTCTACTTATGCCGCAACATTAAGCCAACCATCTTTGCTTATTTCTATATCGGTTATAAATTTGGAAGTTTCACGGAAGCCCGTCTAGTCGGGATGATACTCGGTGAAGGTAAAAAAAAAACGAGGCACTGCGACGACCAAACCCCAAGGCACTGCGCCAGCGAAAGTTAAAACTTTGGTCAGCACACCGTTTGCGGTTTTCTACAATGCTCAAACAAACACCCGGGGGGATATGTTCAAATTCAGTTCAAACATGCTTTGATGTGTTTTCCACAGTGATTACATTGTTCGTTCCTTCTTATTTCATGCAGTGGCAGATGGAGCGCCGCAGGCGGAGGCCGGCGACCTACGCGCTAACGGGTTTGGTGCTGGCGAGTCTCGGCTGCACCGCCGTCTTGGCTCGTATCTATGACCGCTGCGAACTTGCCTTGGAGCTGCACGACCGTTTCAAGTTTCCCAAGAGGGACCTCGACAAGTGTCAGTAGCGTTCTCACAAAATAAATTTCAAATGGCAACATGCTCTCTAAAGACAAGTTCTTGTTCATTTTTTATCGTTGTAGGAAGCAAGATGATTCCATACCGAATATACAGAATATGTAATATAAGGTTGTATCCTTTGCTTATGAACAACTAGAATATTGTGAAATAAAGGCGAGAAAAATTTGAAAATTAGAGAGGTGTGGAAAGGTCTTTTTTTTAGTTCTGGCTGTCGAAAGTTTGTATATAATGAAAACTTGTTAACAATACTATTTTCATTTTGTGGGTGTGTTGTTCCACCCACATCTGAACTGCTTCTCTGAATGCCATACTAATTCATGCATAATACTAGCTCACAAAATTAAAACGTGCCTATATAAATGTCTGCAGCACAGCTGAAAACGTAAAAGATTATTTATGAGCTTACTGTGGTGCATTCATCAAAATAGGGTGATGGGTGAGGAGAAATAAAAATACGCGATTGCGGTATACATGTAAAAGTGTGTGGCACGACCGGTGCAAGCCTATAGACATAAGCTATGAAGCCATGGATGCAGCAGTCCGCAAGATCTTAATGATAACTAGATGTAGCGTAAGACGCGTTGCCACATAATTGAATTTGTTCCTCATTAAAGCTTCATCAAGATATAGGCTCGAAGAAGCTATCTTTCACACTGATTCGTTTTAGGGCTGCCATAAAAGCACTGCTGCTTCTTGGACGAGTTGTATTTCTATACTGGCCGGATTGCGCTTTCTAACGCAGAAAAGCAAACGCTATGCTGCCGCAGGGATGAGGCAGTGTTGCGGCCATACTATTAGTATATTATTAGTTACAGCATTAGATATATTTGGCATGTCATGCTTAACTTTGTCGCACTATTACTACCTATACGTGCACGCTGACATGTGACACAAGAAGCGAAAGCCCTAAAGCACAGCTATTTCATTGCTTTGCTCCTACAGGGCTGTGCCTCGCCTATTGGGAGAGCCGGTTTGACACTCGAGCATATCACAAGGGCAAATACGATGGGAGTGGCGACCACGGTATATTTCAAGTAAGTCTTTCTTCGTCTTTTTCAGACCAATATCTTTGCAAAGCAGTGAACTGTTATTTCATGCAGTGGTAAATACAGCTCTTGCTACGCTCATCTTCAATGTCTAACAATAGTTATTATTATTTCTCTTAGGCGTTTTTCACAACGTAATGAACACTTCTTGGTGTACTTGATATGCAGAATAAAACAAAATGATTTCTCTTTTCCAATTTTCCAAGTTTTTTCAAGTCTTTTCCAAGTTTTTTCATTCCATTCCATTCCCATTTCGAAGAACCGGAGAGCGGAATTTTTCTGATACCTGAAAGCGCATGTGAATGATTTTTATGTGTTTAAATCGCAGATCAATGATAAGCACTGGTGTCAGCCTCACCAAGGTCACAGCGAGAACGTCTGTAGGATGCCATGTTATCGTGAGTAAACTGTCATTCCACCTCTTCAGTTTAATCATTCCATGGCAGTTGGCTGTTTGTTTGTTTTTTGCGAAAGTTTTCCTAACAGTATTCCAGACTTACTATAGCCAACCAAATAATTTTCAAATTGATACTCGACTAATACGAAGCATGAAGGCAGATAATACCGTAAATACCGGCAGCATAAAGTTCTATATAGAGCAAAAGTGTCGTTTTTTACGCTATCAAGTACGAATACACGGAAATAGGGAAATGTCTCATACGATTATCAGATAAATTTACGCTCCCTTTTCAACATTATAACAACCCTGAATACAAAAGAGTTGAAACCTGGAGTCGCGGCATCACATTAGTGTGCTTGCAATGTGGTGCGTTTCAACAACATGGCTGTCTGCGAGCCTATGCTAATCGCTGCAGCGCTTTCTTTTCTGCGTGCCTTACGAATCAAACATTATCCAGTGGGTGCCTCATCTTTTCTCTGAGCTTTGGAGTCATTCAGCGGCTAGAGGAGTAGATAATAGTGGCGTAGGCCATACCTATTAAGGAACTTGTGTCAATAGCAGGCTCACTTCACACGTCTGCACGCAATAAAAAAAACTTACTGGACCAACTAAAAAGAAAAGGAGCTGAGTGAATTTCTATCGCCGATATCAGCCATTCAATTTTCTAAAGTTCTACCGAAGTTGCAAGAGTGCGCTATCGCGTAAAAAGCATTTCTTTTTCAACTCCAGTGCCCAAAATGTTACGTTTTTGGCACATAAAATGGAAAGAAATATATGTGAATACGGAAACGCTGCTCGCCAAAATCTTGAAAAACTTCTCTTATAATCCTGTACCAAGATTTATTATTTAATCTTAACGTTCCAAAGCAAAACAATGGCTACGGGACAGTACAAAATAATACGGGTGCTTTAATCAATGAAAGTGACAGCCAGTGCTACCACACACAGCTATGACAAAGGGTGTGGATGCACGTTAGCTCATATATGCGTCTCGAAGAGCGCGAACCTTTTGGCTGAAGGCCACTCCACAATAAGTTCGCATGCCACCAGTAGCTTCAATGTTTATAGACAGCACATGTGTTCATGGTCAGTTCTCTTCATCTGAAATGCTCCTGACCCATACTTCGTGACGGTTGCGCTAGACAGAAAGATACGTATACACCGCCGCGACCATGAGAGGGGGCGCTAGCTAATGCCAGCTGGACTAGTTCTATGGCACACATAAGCACCCAAGAAACTGGGCTGCAAAAGTATTAGGTGCATGGTAGCCACCGCATGTGCATTGCGAAGACTATGGTTCAGATACAAGCTGCGGAAAGTTGTATTTGCGTCCGCGTTATTTGTTTCGCTTCCTATTTTGATTATTTGAAATAAGTAAATTGAGTAATTTTACCTGTTCTTTTTCTTGTTTTTTTTTAATTGAGATTACAAATAAAAGTGGCTAACGCCTTTGTGGTGGTATCACAATCTTGTGAATATATGTCCGTAGCCTTTTAAAAAGCACTCCAAGTTCTCGCCAATAATAAAAATATTAAAATAAAAAATATGGATGCGTTTGGGCCTTTGAAGGTTGAAAAACAAAACAGTAGCCAACAGTCTATAAATCCCATGCTTCATTCACTCAATTGAATAGCTGATGGTAAAAAAATACTGATAACCAAGTCATCTTCGGGTGGCGGGCTCGTAAAGCTGTTGGAAGATAGCTTTTATTTGCTGCTTCTATGTCTGTTTGTGAAATGGACACAAAGAAAGTTGATTGATTGATTGACTGATTGATCTTCAATAATTGGTTTTGTATGCGTGTGCGCGTGCTTGCAGTATTACGGGATGACAACTTATATGACGACATTGAATGCGTGAACAAGATATTCCGGAGGCACGGTTTCCATGCCTGGTGAGTGTCCACACGTTTATTTCAATATTTTATCACACGTGGATTACAAAAACCATGCAATTTCTCCTGACTCTGCTAACGCACCCGGTTGCCTGCGGCCGCTTCATTTGTCGTCTTTTACTTAGCATTCTCGCAAGTCGTCATGGTGCTTTTACATATATTTATGCACCATCACTTCCGTGTTCACCTAATCAAGAATTTCCACTGAAACAGCAACCGACAGAGTCCTCTTTTTAGCAGCGTTGCTTACATAAATTGCGAAGCATTTCTTGGCGAACTGCAGGCACCTTGAGCGTTTCCGTCTACGTATCTAGCTAGGCACCTACGTCTGAGTGCTGTCGTCATCGCGTACTTAACTAGGTCAGACCAAAATTGATATGGTAGGGTAAGGGGGACTCTACGATTATGACTGCCTGATTACAACATGAATAATGCGAACATGTGGTCGTCTACGTCCTCAAACCCTTAATTCCCTTCAGATCCGTGTGGGCATGCATGCGCGTATACCTCGGGCTGCCGTTATGCGGGTGCGCGCCACAGGTAATTGACAGATCACATCTCCCCCGGAATGGCAGGAACAGGCATTGACTGATTGATTGATTGATTGATTGATTGATTGATATGTAGGGTTTAACGTCCCAAAACCACCATATGATTATGAGAGACGCCGTAGTGGAGGGCTCCGGAAATTTTGACCGCCTGAAGTTCTTTAACGTGCACCCAAATCTGAGCACACGAGCCTACAACATTTCCGCCTCCATCGGAAATGCAGCCGCCGCAGCCGGGATTTGAACCCGCGACCTGCGGGTCAGCCGCCGAGTACCTTAGCCCCTAGACCACCCCGGCCGGGTAGACGAACAGGCATCGGTAATTTAAATGCGAGAGCATGAAGAAAAAACAAACATATGGCAGCTCCACTGTATGGAACATGAGGAATTGCGGCGCACGGACACCCAGCAATTCCCGTTCGTAGAGCTACCACTGCACTGTTTACTGCTCTGTTTACTGTTTACCAAAACGTAAATAACACCAACATTTGAGGTGAACATGTAGGATTTCGCCGGCGCAAGGGCAATCTTGTATTGCAGACTGACAAACTCAGTGTGTGACATGTGCGCTAGTTTTGTTCCGCCTTATAGACTTCCTCTTCCTTACGGTCGGACACGGTTTTAAAATTTCAAGTTAATTAATGTGATTAGTTGTGGACAACATCTCTTAACTATGTTAATTTAGACTTTGTTCATTCATTATAACACTGGCTTGAGCTTTGTTCTGACCTGTATTGAGCGCTTTACTACGAGCGCGATTACGCCACCTAAGATTGATGCATGGACAACTAACCGGGCCCCTGAAGTGTTTCGCGCTAAAAGCCGACGGAGGCTGCGTTGACTTTACGAACGGAGCAAATAAAAATAAGGATCCCAGCAGGACTCGAACCTAAGCATTCTGTGCGGTAGTCAGGTGTTCTACCACAGAGCAACGCCAGGTGTCGGAACTGCTTAGAAAGGAGGACCACTCAAGCATAATGGCAGTGTGATGAGAACTGAGGTTGTAGTGGTGGCTATCTGATTTTATAAGAAATAAATAAGCATTACGTATGTACTCTGATGATACAGGCGTAATGTCGGGTTAACGTCATTGTGGTTCCAGAGTTGGCTTTACTATTATAGCAGTATAAATAATATTACAACTTTTGCAGTCCGTAAGCTATATTTAAGCGTTGCTCGACACCGGAGGAATGCGCTAACAAAAGTTACATATCATATTGACGTCATCGCGCTGTCAAATGCCTTTAATTTCGATAATACTGACGTATGTGCTCTAACTTGATTGCTGACGTTATGTCACACCATATACTACTGTTTAACCACCAGTCTAGTCGACGTTCCTGGTAATCCCACCATGAACAGAGTTATTCAATTACACGAGTTGTGAAACTGTTCCAAAACTCGGACACGCAGTTCGCCCAAATTTTTGAATGTTCAATAGTGTTTGCGCCTCTTGGGAGCAATAACACAAAACACCACTAATCTTTCTATTAGTGAGCGTGCAGATCAACAGATGGCGCGACAATCTGCTCACTCGGGACAAAAGGGGGTAATGATGTGTCTGTATTTTGATACATGGAGCCTATGGGGAATTTCGCAGCTCATGTGATCGAATAACTATGACTATGCGCACACAACTAGACACTTGCAAAAACACATCAATCCACCTCGTAACGCTCGGTTTAAAGCCAAAAGTGCAGCATAATTGCAGACTGTTTCGTATACGGCACTTATTCCCACAATTAGTGGTATCTGCCTAATTTCCTTAGTCATAAATTTTGCAAGTTCCCTGTCATTTGCATAATCAAAATACAAGACACAGAGAACTTTACATGGCGGGCTCGAAGTAGATATAGCTGCGTAGGTTAAGACAGGGTGAATATACTAGCATCTCGCAGCTAAGGGCTCTGCTAAGTAAGCAGTTCTAAATGATTGCCGCAAACAAGCATGCAGGATGTGGGGTCATACGCCCAGTTCTATACATCAAGCATCGGTTAAAGCAAAACAATATTCACACACACACACACACACGCACACGCACACGCACACACACACACAAACACACACACACACACACACACACACACGCACGCACACTGAACGAGAATGCTTTGTTGTTCTGTGCCATAAAGGCTCTTTATAGGCAACAGCGTTCCGAGCGGACTATTTGCGCGCAGTTAGGTCCGTGTCGACTGCGTGATTTTTGACCCTGTTATGTGTTTTCCGCAGGATGATGTTCAGCCACAAGTGCTCGGGCAACACGCTCGAGTTTTTCAATGGGTGCGATTTTCGGATACGACGCGGTGACATGACTGGTTCACCGACCGGTCTGCAGATCACCATAGAGCCACCACCCATTCTGGAGAAGCTGAGTCAACTGAGTAAAGGCATATATCAAGCGGGCAGCCACCCCGTGCCCACGCGCCGCGCGCCAGATCCATCCACAGGACCAAGCGCGGGTCCAACACCTCCTCGCTGGACACCCAAGACCCAGGTGCCGCAGAAGCCGCGCGCCGTCGCCGTTCGACCGCCGAGGCCTCAGCCACCACCAAAAAAAGAAGCTAATGCTGTTTTACCCCATAGGTAGGCCTGTGTGACTTGTCTTGCTGCCGTGAAAATGTAAATAATGTAAATTCCATTATACTGTGCTGTCCTTGGCAAGTGACGTAACGTGAGTTCAAACGCGCAGGCCACCACCACTGAAGCGCTTGCCAGCGCCACCTCAACAAAAGCCACCGCGTATTGTTCCTGCTGCTGTTGCCAGACCACCTCCCCAACAGCAAGGGCCACATTTTCCTGCGCTGGCGAGGCCTTCACTGACGCGGGCTCCACAGCGACCTAAAACACCAGGCGGCCTTCTTGTACCGCAGGAGTCGGTGGGCCAAGTTGTATTCGGGGTACCTCCGCCATTCGCTCCAACGTTACCAGGCACGCACCAGCGCCGTCCGCCACTGCCACCACCCCCACATATCGTGGCCGTGCCGCCACAGGGCCTGGGCATGTTTGGTCTGCGTCGTGGTCCACCTCCACTGCCGATACCTATACACGTGCCTCCACCGCAGGACCAACAAGGACCAGTTGTCTACAAGCGCACGAAGACGCGCAGGTTACCCGGGGGTCTCCGGCTACGGCCTTTTTTTGGCTTCGCCAGGTCGTCTAGGGTACGTTCAAGTGTTCGTTTTTTGCGCAGGTGCACGAGCTCATCGCCTACTCATTTGGTTACGCCACACGTAGAAGATTTCGCTGTAGAAAAGCTTGACTGATTGAATTTAAAACAAGCTAGAGGTGTGCGGAGGTGTTCTCGCTTACATGCACATAAGGGCAAGAAAAAGAAGTGACGGTAATGTTACTATCGATGCGTACTGTATAAATGTATACAGAAAGAGCAGTTGCGCTTGTTGTTACTTTGTTACCTTTATGTATCGTTAGCTTGTAGGATGGCACCATTGCAGAGTTGCGGTATGTATTTCGTAGACTAGGTTCAAGTATCCTTGTTACTTCAAGTAAAGCAGAGTACTCGGTATGGTAGTGGCTTTCTACTCGTTGTATCGAAAGGTTACTCTTCTTTATTATGTTATAAAATCAACGCCTCACTGCGAGTGGGTTTCACTTCCTTATTTCTTCATTTTTATACAAAGCTTCCTTTGTTTCCTCAGGCATTAAATGCTGCACTGGCTGCAGCGTTTTCATACAGATGGAACAGAGTTTGTTACACAAACTGTCACATATTAAAAAAGTAATACTTATATAGGCTTGCCATGGAGCTAGAATACTCAAAAATCTCGAGCACCAATGCCATGTGTTTACTAACCCAGTCATAGCATTGAACAACCTCGCCATTTCTCTTTCTTGCACAAGCTGCACGTTGATATGGTTGGATTTGATTTCCTTCAGGTACACATTATAAGGTCTGTATATTAGTAAGAACGAGCAGATACTAAAGCCATGGTGTGTATAGACAATCTTATTTGTTGTAATCATGATATGTATTTGAAGAAAATAAAGTCGATGAGAAGATAACTCACCGCTGGTAGAGGCCGTAGCTGCAAAATTCGAATAACGTGTCTGACGCTCTACCAACTGAGCTATACGGATGCGGTCGTCATCCCGCCTACATTATCGGGTATATCTGTGCATTTAAACCTGGCTATGTTAATAAGTGCAGCTTGTAGCCATGACGGTGAGTGCAGAACACTCTTTCTTTCTGCGTGCTGGCGTCACGTATCATGTGATCACATTACGATCTGGCACGTCGCACATACATACCCAACGAAGTGAACGGGATTTTTACCGCCACCGTATGGCTTCATTGGTGGAGCACTGAACGCGTTATTTTCGAGTGGCAGGTATGGCCTCTGCCGGCAGCAAGTTATCTTTTCATCGACTTTAGCTTGTTCGCGTTTACGTCATAATTACTATAAATAGTATACCCTACAGTTTTCGTATCTTTATTGTCAATTAGTTCGCATTAACTTTGTGTCTAGCAAAAAAAATCTAGCGCCTGAAATTCCCTCTCTGTCGTGCAAGATCCGTTAAAGCAGGTAGCACAAAATAACAACGACAGAAGCGAGGAACAAGCGACACAAAAGTAACCTAAACACAAAATAAATTCTCAATTCTGGCATTGTTTAAGGGGACCTGCAACTTGAAATTGACATTTTTAGTGATTAAAGCCGACATTATTCAACAATAGACATTGCTAAAGAGCACTGGTAGCACAAAAATTGTATATGAACGACAACGTTCATAGAAGCTGTCGGTATATGGCCGCAAACAACGGCCGTGTTAGGCGTAATCCAAGTCGCACATAAGGTCATTATGCGCATCGGCGATGTTCTCAATGATGCTGAGTACTATTTCCAAACAAGAATACGAGACAGAGAAAGAAGCGCGCCTCTGTTATGCAGCTAGCTCTTGAAGTGAGAAGTGCTACGACCTGTTATTTCTCAGCTGCCGACCCGAAGGTCACAAGATTGAATCTGCAGAAGCTTTCCGATGAAGGCAAAACGCCAGATGGTCGAAATTTCAGCAACCCTCTATTACGGCGTCCAACAATATCATGTCGTGGTTCCGCCTAGATGGAAGTTAGTCACTGATACGTGTCAACGAGGTGACAAGCAAGCTTTTCGTTGAATAAATCTAAGAAAATGCGTTAAACACATGCGAGGCTTATAGCGAAAGCAAATCTTGGAAAATTGTTCAGCTCAATAAAACCTAAAATCGCATAAAACGTATTTTGTATGCACCATATGGTTCCCCCTAGCTCACAAGAACCTTCCATATATAGATCTGCTAAAAGCGCTACCTGTAATCTTTTAGGTCTGATCCACTAACGCACATTTCCCTTACTTCATGGCAGCCTGATATTTTATGTAACGCATGCACTATGCGTGGCTGGAGCTTCGGCAGAACGGGCTATGATCGGTGGCTATTGTTCAAAGCTTGTACATCGTCATTATTGTATAGGGCACGTTAAAAATAGATATTTAATTACTTAACCTTCCGAATATCTGACTTCTTATCGCTGAACAATTCAAGCTCTTGCACTAAACACGCCGAGAATTAAACATCCAATACCGCTACTGATTTCACTAAAAGTTGTTTATTTTCTTTGTGTGAAGCGGAAACCGCCTCTGCTCCTGTACCAAGGTGAAAGCTAAAATAATTGCACAGGGTTGGTGAAAAGTAAATGGTTCTATCACCGTTTGTTCTGAAATTAATCTTAAACATGGAAACATGGAGCCGTATGAAAACTCAATAACAGCGTGAAAAGCTGTGCTAGTTGGATTAACTTCATTGTAAGGCAGCTAAAAAAGCAGAAGACACGAGATGGACTACACAGCACCCAGCGTCTGTCCTCCGTAGTATCTCACTTCCTGCCTTCGTCTTCTTGCGCTACTTAACCGTGACGAAAGTGCGGCACTTCATTAGGTATATAATTGTACAAGTCTGAGATGTGTCTGATTTTCAGAACTAGTTTCAATTTCAAATGGAATGTAAGTTGACAGAGGTATACACAGATTTCTTGTAGGTGGACCGAACGTGCCTCACGAAGCTTTTGTTTCTCTAGGAAAAGTCTACAGAGGATACACATACTGTAATGTCAGAAATGTCTTTCCCATAGCGCACTCAAGAGCCGGCTTCCTTTTTTGAAAACGTGAGATTTTACCACTGAGTTTCGACCGAGCAGTGGCCGCCCAAAAAACTCGAGGGTTCTGGTAACAACCTGTGCTGTCTACAAGCAGATTCGTGACGATAGACGAATACCAGCCAAAAATATACCCCAGTTACAGGGAATCTTCCGGGGACATGTCGGTTCCATTGACCCCAACATTCTACACATGCGCAAGCTTTCATGAAAGTGGCTGCAGAAACGTTTGAATAGCCAACAGTAAACATTCGCACTCATTTAAAGTTGTGACTACCAAATTAATGATCCTGGGGTCCATATTGGCCCTCCATCGCTCATATTCACGTGACCTGGTCTCTCCCATGTACTTCACGTTTTCTAACTCGAAGGAAAACTTGAGGACACATCATTCTGACGACATTTCTGACGTCAAACATGCTACAGAGGGCTGTTTTGATGTCCTAAAGCATGCTATTGGTTTAATGAACTAAAACTATGAAACAAATATATAGAGCAGGCATTTGTTTAAAACAACATTACTTTTATTAAATGTGTGCTTACAACACAGTGGCTGTATACGCTTTCTGTGCAATGCCAAGAACGTTTCAGCAGCCCTGTATATTAATAACTATAGAGAAGAGGAAGCAAGAAAGTTTAGGTGTAGCAGCTGCCCATTGGTTATAACAGTTAAAGCATTTCATCATCATGGAAAACTACTATGCACGTTCTCTTACCTGGCAAAAAAGGAGCCACCTGGCTGGAAATGCCACTAGCACGGAACCCTCCGTTGTCAACTTGGAAATCCCTATTTTCGAGGCCTACATAGTTACCTGCTGTTCATTTTGCTGGCGCTTAGAAAACGATGCAATGACAGCTCACGACTGAATGCGCTGGACGGCACGCGAGAGTGCTGCCGGAATTTCTTTTCGTATATCTTTCTTCGGACGATTACACCGAAAGAAACGCGAAGCGCACGATCTACGCAGCTGATGGACCTCAGATCCCTGACATGGAATAGGTCCTTGCACAGTCTCTATGCGGTGCTCGTACAATGAAAATCGGGAATAGTCCCAAACACGGTCATTGCAGGTGGATCGCGAGTCGATAATGCTGCTGTCGAGTTAATGTTTAAACATATTTACTGCGAAATAACGTTTGCTGTCGGGCTAGTTGGTGCATAGCTGAACTTGAATTGATGGCGCAAATGTTGGACAGGAGAAAGGAAGACAGAAGTCACCTAAGACGTGGAAAAGCGCACACTCGCGACCTAATTTCATTCTTCCGAATGCTTAGCTTAAGAACTCTCAAGCATGCCCACTACGCCACAAAAAGCAAAATAACAATCGCTGAAAACGCCGCTTGATCAAAACATATCATCCAAAATGCTGTAGCCATTTTGGTAACGCAAGGTCGAAAGCTTTCTGTATATACTACATAGCCATAGGAAGAGCAAAGATAATGTGGCACGGGAATCAGCTGAGGCTATGTACATCATATTTAATAATATCACGCGAGCGTCGACCACAAGCAATATCAGCGCCTTACAGCGGCGATTATCTGCGATACCGGCAGCATTACGCGCAGGCGCACAAAGCAGCGCTAGCGCAAGCGTCGTCTGCCACGCTGTTCCTAGGACGATCTACGCCCTACCACAATGACTGTATTAGTCTCCTTAGATAAAAAAAAGGAAAACAAAAGGGGTGTGAACAAAACCACGCGCACAACTTAACAGTGATCCACCAATTTGTGTTCTCTTGATATTTCCTGTGATTACTGTCAAAGAAACTGCTCAAAGTTGATGCGCAGGGAAATTTCAATAAAAAATAATGAAAAATAGTGACCATCAAAAAAAAAAACACACACACACATTATTTTACCGCATGGTCTTCGTCAGTTTATTCCACCTAAAGAAGGCGCTAGTATTGGCAGCAGCGCATGCTGTTGAACGCAAACGTGAAAATAAAGAATTAAGCGAAATGTTTCTGACGTTTCTATCTGCGATCGAGCGTACTCCGGGCGCTCAATCGGAGTGTTTTATCTTGAAAGGAACAGCCTGGCAGACGACGCTTGCGCTAGCGCTGCTTCGTACACCTGCACATACTGCTGCCCATATCGCAGATTATCACCATTGTAAGGCGCTGACACTGGTTGTGGTCGACGCTCGCGCGATATTATTAAAAATACTGGAGGTTGTACATACAGAAAGCTTGCGACCTTTGTGTCAGCGTTCCCTATGTTAATCTTTACCAGAATGAGTATAGTATTTTGGATGATAGGTTTCGATCAAGCGGTGTCTTCAGTGATTGTTATTTTACTTCTTGTGGTGTAGTGTGCATGCTTAAGGGTTTTCGGAAGAATTGCTTTCGGAAGAATAAAATTTTGTTGCGAGTGTGTGCTTTCCGACATCTTGCGTGTCTTCTTCGCTCCAGTCTAACTTTTCTGCCATCAATTGAACTTCAATTTCAGTGCCAGCCGTCCGTGCATAAAGCACCAGGGGCCAGCACAGAGCGCATTCTAAATCGCGAGGACGAAAGTAATAGCGGCCGTCAGCTGCTGAATTTTCCTTAAATTGGCAGAAAATCGCAATGCGCAATCTACTTTAACTGTGGAATATCAGAAGAAAAATTCTTCTGACACAAACGGCGTCAGACTTGGTGGTGTGGAACAAGATGTTGCCAGATTCATCCGCTTCAACTGCAGAAATCACAGTGTTTATGAACATTCGTCATGTACACCATTCCGCAATGCAAGTACAGGAGGCTCATTCGCCAATAGCGGGTAGTCAATTAGCCACAGTAACAGGTAAATGACAGTTAGTAGTAATAACTATACCACGAAAACGTCATTTTTCACAGCAACTAACATTAGTGCAGCCGCTGGCATGACATATCATGAAATTGCCTATACTCGGACACCATTCCAAGTCAGCGATTCCTGCTTCCCATGCATATCAGTTAGACTAGCTCGCGCAACCCCACTTCCGCTAAAAGCGAAATCGTAGAATAATAAATAGACGCACTCACGTAGCCGTGAATATTTACGACTAGGCGAGTGCGCTATTTTGTATATGTGCGTGCATTTGTATGTGTTTGCGTATATACACACGTGCATTAGCGAAAAATGTCGAAAAGTTCAACCTCGCCCTCCATCCAATCTTTTTGTCAACTGAACACGTGCCTCCCACAGGCGTTGTTCGTGGGCGTTTGTTCTCTTTCGGACATGTTCTTTCGTTCCCCCTGCAGCATGTACATTGTCACTTCGAAGGCAGCAAGGGTGCACACGAAGCACTCTCGTGCTGCTTGTTTCGCTTATATATAAAAATATTGCACATAAATGTAAGCACAGGTCTCACCAAGGACTCCCGCACCATGGCGGCAACGTGACTGCGAGTGTATACGTCGTGAGCGCTGTAAAATTGAATGCGAGGCATCGTAGTCGCGTGATGAAATCACTTTTACTTTTCCGCGCTTGTGTAAATAGTCTGCGCGATAAAGTTGATACATTAATCTTGCCGCTTGGTGGGAGCAGTGCTCTTCGGCAAGAGCAAACGTGGTGGGCCTACCCGATCTCCGCCGCTAGCGTCTATCAATCAAACTGATTGGCGTGTGAACTCGGGTACAAACTCGTTGATTCTAAGAAGGCTCCAGTTCAACTCGTGACAGTCAAGGTACCGGTGTAACTGTCAAGCATTTGATGCGGTGAACGCTAAGTGGCAGCTTCTTTGCATATAAAATAATTTAGTCATCTTGCACTATACTTGCGCAAGGCTGGAGCCATAGAAGAGCTTGTGATAACCTACCTTCTTCCAGCTTTTAAGTCGATCGTCTATTCATCTGCTTCGTCTGCTTCGAAGTGAAGACCGCATTAGCACTGTCTTAATTTCGATTATAATAATTGACTAAGGCTTAATCACCTCTACATTTAACTGTTTTTTTAGTGATAAGGTTTCAATTAAAATACCATTATCTCCGGCGTAATTAGCAAGGTCGTGATCAGTTCGGAGCTATTAAACGCAATCCTCGTTAGCAGAATCGTAATCATCACGAATTTAGTCACAGTTTATCACTATAGTTTTACTTAGCGTGCTCGTGATTAACGTCTCATTAACTAGCATGGTTTACTCAGCTCATCAACTAGCATGCTTTAGTTAGCGTGGTCCTAGTTTACATGACTTCCTTAACATGGTCTTTTTAAGATGTGATATAATTACGTCGGCCTTACCATGACCTCGCATAATTAGCTTGGTCATAGCATGTCCTGGCCTAACTAGCCAAGTATACTGCCCAGCCAAATAGCTAAACAGTGTGGCGCATGCGCTCGGGTGCACCCAGACAATGAAGACTACGAAGAGGGCATGCACCGGCGGAGCAGCGTGCTAAAATGTGCAGGCTGACCATGATGATTAACACGTAGCCTTGTGTTTAGCTTCGGTTGCGATGTTGTAAGACTCTCGGCCAGAACTTATCTCAGAGGCCACCATGCTGATTATTCTAAAACACAGACCTAATGCTGGCATTAGAAGCTTCAAATAAATTTAAATAAATACCCCGTGCCTCTATAAAATATCACAAAACGTTTCTGACACTTTTATTGCACGGGTGCACTTCTGCCCTCAGTGGAACGACAAACAAAAAAAAAAAAGATGCGTGTTGTTTGAAAACACCGCCAAATTTTGTTGACCGTCTTTGACGCGATGCCGGGTTGCATCGTAAGCGTTGAAAGGCAGTGCGCTAAAGGGTGGATTTGACTTTTTCGTACTGTTTGCTCATTCAAAAGGGGATGTCGCCATAGCTCAGAAGGATCCTGAGCTGATCCCGAGTATTGCCAAGCTCAGGCAATCCTGCATTGCACCCATATTCTCAAAATCCACTTTGCCTCATCTGAGCTCATGACCAATTGTGAACGTCATGTGATTCAGTCACAGAACCAAGTGAGAATTTTAAGGTTAAGCTGAAATGACCAAGCGGTGACAACAACGCCACGTGACACAAGCATCGATATGGCACAAACATCGGTACAGTCGACAGGCTTAAGCATGCCATTCATTAGAATTGAATGCACGTAAAGAGTTCCAAGTGCCGATAACATTTATGTCATGAACTTGGAATCAAACAGCAGTCGAGCTTTTACTCAACCGATTGTAATATTTTAGCTTGCACGTACGCGAATACATTTTAATGCACCATCGAAGTAATCAATAACCATGCACTCCCAAGTTGTATGATCAGCACGGTGACAAAAAGAATGTGTGGCATCAACCACCGTGGTTGTGGCAGATCCTTAAAATGCCTTGTATACGTTGCCTAGAAGCAGCTTTTCCTTACTTATTGTAGAATTACTGTCTTACTGACTGTATACTATCCTTCCTTTTCCTACTTTCCAATGAAGATATTACGCACCTACTTAACAAAAGTGGCATAGCCATGCCAGTGAAGTAAATAATATATCGCTGTAAGTAACAGAGACCGAATTCATAAAGATATTCGTTGATAAGCGTTTTTTTTTTTTGCTTCAGTCCACCAGTTGAGCGCATATGTATAGCACGGTGATTGGCTAGATTTGTATCTTGCGAAGAATTAGAACGTGAAAGGTTTTTGTGAATGAGGGCGTAGAATATTAGTAGGAGTGAAAGCAATATTAGGTTTGCGCATTCGGGCCGTTCAGCAAGTAAGTGTGCCCGCTATTATATAATCTCGAATCGTAGACGACCCGCAGTGGTGGCTTTGTTGCTAATGCGTTGCGCGGCTAAATATGAGACGTATATTCAATACACCGACACCTTTCTAAGAGGGCAAAATACGAAGATTCCCGTGAACATAGGTTGAGATGTGCATGAGAAGACCCAAGGTAGTAAAAATTGACGCACAGTTTCCCACTAAATCGTGGCTCCTAATTATATCGTGGGTTTAGTACATCAAATTATAGAACTTAACAAAATTGAACGGTGGTGGCCTGTATAAAAGGAATTAATACTTGCAGTGCCAGCGTAGCTTTAACCAGCATTTTGTGTCGTCTAATACCCCATTTCCCACCGAGGTGGCCGAAATGGTTGCTGATTGTGTCTTGTCTGAAGCCGGTGGGTCCATAGCAAACACGCCACCAAAGGTCCATCAAGGAGGAGCCTAATAGTGGGCGTTGCTCCATGACAAAATGGTGGTGTTCAGGAGTGTGTGGCAGCAAAATGTACTTGCGTATACCCTTTCCCGGTGGCTTGATGTAGGCCAACCTCGAGTTCTTTGTCTTGGTCAAAAGTAGAACTCTTTAATGCTAGTTCCCATGATTGATAATATTTTACCGAGCAACAATTATTGTTGTGCACTCTGTTTTACAGTTTGTTGTGCGACAGTTGATTGACGGCTAAGTCAGATCCTGCATAAGTGCTGGCTACAAATGTATATGTCCAGTGCAGCATTTCTGACGATTCCTAGCCGTGCAAAGTGGCCATATATCCGAGGGTGCAAAACCAAATGAAAAACCTGGAGGCTTTTGTTATTCTGTTGAACATGGACAATGAATACTTAAAGTCCACTTAGAAACAGCCCTAGAACTTGGTATCTAGTTTGTGTTGCCACTCGGGTTTTGCATGCAAGTGTGAATAATATATTTCAACACATTTTACTTCCTAAATCTTCGTTGTTGTATTTCTATAGTGGTGTGCACACAGCTGTGGTACATTCTGAAATATTAAGATGCTTCTTTTTCTATGCAGACTTTCAAGAACAAAGGCAAGACATGACAACACGTTTGGCGCAGTCAACTCAAGTCAAGTACTGTTCGATGCATCCTTTGACTAATGCTACCCAGGGAATTACTGACCTGACCAGCCAAGTCAAGCCACAAGCCCAATGAACTATCTGTTGGACGCAGCACAAAGTGCGTGGGGCGGGAAGTGTCTCGGCAGTTCGCTCAACAAACACCTCATTACCAGTGACTGTCAAGTATTGAACGACAAGTCGAGTGAAGTTCTGCCGTATTGACTTTTCTACGACAGGGTGGCACCACGTATCAAGTGTACAGGAGGTAACCTGCTTCTGCAAGAAAGTGTTGGGACTGGAGAGGCATTCGTATGTATCATAACAAATGTGTGAAGGCTACTGACATATCAACCATTTTTCTCACCCAAGGAACCGAAGTTGTTCTATAATTGCTTGCTTCATGCCGGAATTTTCAAGCTGAGTGCGGCCTAATCGACAAACGTCTACTAACTGACAGCGATAAGCCGCTGTATTAGACTGTTATGTTGCAACTACTGCCAAACTTTGTCCCCTTGATGCCTGTCCTGTGTGGTTAATAGCACGTACCATTTATTGGTTGCATAGTGATTATATTATGGAGGATGTACATGTATATTAGCTGAAAATTTACATGCATACCAGTGACTGCTGTACAGGAAATACTGTGAGGTATCACCTGATTCTACAAAGAGACCATTTACAAATCTTGCATTCAGCTCCAATGTCTGTGTAACTGTTTTATTCATTTTGTAACCACTGTTCGCAAAGTCATGTGCGCGAGCGAACAATGTGTTGTGGCTCATTGTGGCATTCTTCAAAAAACGACCGGTGCAGTGCTCAAAAGAGTTTTCTTCAGGCTAACTAGTTAGTGGTGTAGTAGCCGCGCTGACCTGAGTACATGGGCAACCAAGCCGAGTGGAAGCTCTGATAATCAACAAACCGAAGCCATGTCGAATTTTCACACAATTCACTCGCACTACTACCTGATGGTTATGCCTTAAATTCAGCAGTAGTGTTACGAACAAAACTACGTTATGACAGGCAAAAAATGAGTTCCCCACATAAAACATAGGACATAAAAACTCGTAAACGTACCTTTCTGATACACGTTGGTTAACAACAACATCTATGGTGAACTTATATTACTGCGACTGGTGTTCACCCGAAATTGCTGTATAACAAAAAAAAGTTCGCGGTTTATTGCGAACTTTAAAACCATATAGTCTGGCGGGTAACGTGTTGACAGTGTTTTAGCCATGGCTGTACATAAGCTATTACATGAATGTATAATTTATTTTTCATCTTTGCAACTCACTTCAATAATGTGCGCTTCAACTCTGATCCGTTTTACTTTTCTCTTTATGCGCATGGTTTCCTTTTACTACTCTTTGAGAGTGCCAACATGTCGACGCGTGAATCTTTTTTGTCTCATTGAAAATAAATTTCTTCCCATTGAGTTCACGGCGTGCTCCTTTTTATTAAGTGCTCCCTAAATAAGTGCCACCTATAGTGTTGCTCTTATCACGTTCGATGTTCGATAGAGTAAGCGTTGCTTCGCTAAGCCTGGGGATAAGGCGAGCACTGTTCTTTGATGACGCAGTGGTGATCGTCTTCAGAGTAATATTACGATATACATTCGCCGCGACAACAGCTGAAAATCGAATTGGAAAATAACTGTACAGAGAGTCCCTTTTGAACTGAGCGTATGCTCGTTTAAAGTTTTTTTTTTTCATTTGAGCAACACGTATTTTTATGCCGCACTCTCCGTTCGCTACACTTAAATGGAACACTGCTGAGTAGTTGGGTTTGGTCTATTACTGCGGTGCATACCTACGGTTGGTACAACCTCGCTACGGACAATTACACTGTAAAAAAAAAATTCGCATTCTAATACATACGTTTTTTTCCGCACTCTTCTTTTATGCCAGACGTTTTACTTTTATTCTTCAAAATGCTCCAGCGTACACTGGTTTATTCACAGCTTCCTAGAAGGCGTTGAGTGCTTAAGCGTGTAGACTACGGATAAGTGTCTACGGTGTCTACGAATATATCTTAGCTTACAGAGCTTTGATTAAAAAAAAAAACATTGATTTGCTTGTGAAGTTTTGTACTCATCTGGCACATTGAATCCCATGGATATAAAGCTGGTGCGCCTTAAAGAGTGTGTATACGATGTAGGTGTGCTTAGCGAGGCGTCCTACAATTATCTTTCAGTTACAAATAATGATGCATTGTCTGGAGATGCATCAAATTTCTATGACATGAATCCAAAGCGTTTAGAAAAAACAAAAAAAATGTCTTCAAGTTCAGGAAAGTGGTACGTTGAACAATCGTTTAACATGGTATCGTATTCAGCAAGCCGATCCTCTGCAGCAATACGCAGCATAATGACGTTAAATGATTGCTAGTTGTCCACTAAGAAATCCTGCACGAATCTCGTGAGAAGAAACACTCTCGAACGAGGACAATGCCTGTGGCATAACAACACCGACTATCAAACAATTTCAAGAAACTCGCGGTGCGTGACGTGCCATAGAAGTTGGCGCGTACAACCGTGCACACTGTGACTGAAAGGGTTATGAAATTTCTGTATATATACACTTGGTGATAGCTCTATTACATTTTGTGTTTGTAGATCCCACCTTACCAAAAAATAAGGTTGCAGGTAATATTATGTCTATGGAATTTTTCAAAACCAATTTCACGATGTCTGCTAAAGCCAATGCAAGTAACACACCTGAAACGCACAGGACTGTACAGCAAAACGCCCATAACCGTTGACTTCGACATAACGAGCTCACGCAAGGCCCCGCCGCGGTGGTCTAGTGGCTAAGGTACTCGGCTGCTGACCCGCACGTCGCGGGTTCGAATCCCTGCTGCGGCGGCTGCATTTCCGATGGAGGCGGAAATGTTGTAGGCCCGTGTACTCAGATTTGGGTGCACGTTAAAGAACCCCAGGTGGTCGAAATTTCCGGAGCCCTCCACTACGGCGTCTCTCATAATCATATGGTGGTTTTGGGACGTTAAACCCCACATATCAATCAATCAGCTCACACAAGTTTTCAAACACCCCTATTGCCTAACACGCTTTGCCGTTTTCACGACAGTAGCCTTGCGCAAAGAAGCGCGATCTGCCTGCGTTGAAAGGCCAACGGGCAACTATATATCACCTGAAGCGCGCGTCCATTCAAAAGCATTAACAGCTGGCTTGATAACAGAAGCAGACGCGAATACACGGCGCAGTTGTGAAATGATCGATAGAATATGAAATATGAAGAGGTTCATTTAATTCATAAAGGATACGGCAGGTACTTCCGTTTTAATCTGCCAAGGAAAAAAAAAGTTACGAGGAGTTTATGACAACTTTGCGTTTTCATCATTTTTTGTTACCCTAATCACCCAAACGAGTGGTTTCCAAGCTTCACATATACGCGAAGCAAAGAAGCTGATGCCGGCTCCTAAACTACTGGGGCTAAGTGATATATCCCTCCAGGCACAGACAGGCGACCGAACAGGTGCGTTTACACAGGCTAGACATTTATTACCGCATAGCGACGTGCTTCCCAGTTTCAGCTACAGCCAGAGTATGCACGCTCAAACGTGACACTTCTGCTCAGTCTAAGAAACGATGGAGTACACCAAGACACAGGTGACAAACCACGAAACTTTCTTTATTTACATCGTTTTTGCAAGGAAGAAGAAAGTAGGTTTTATACACGACATGTTACATAAAATTTATTTAAAAAAAAACACTGCGAAAATCACGCATTATATTGCATCATACTTCAGTAAAAACGCTACGGCCACACAGAAAAGATCAGCAAAGTAGCGACATAATGTTTATTATGAATTTTGCAAGGGAAACAAAGGCTAATTCTACCGAAAACAACATAAAGATAAAAATAATTTCTAAAAAAAGCCACTGCAAAAACACTGGGCGCACGACAGCCGTTGATTATCATGCACATTACGCCACACTGGTGCAAGCGAGATTTTCAAAAGACATTTCAAATATGATGCAGTCAAGCCGAGAATATAACATCCACGAACAAAGCTAATAATACGAAGTGGACGGCACAAACCTTTCTGGGGCTTCAGAAAAAAAGTACTGACACGAGCAATTCCCTAAAAAGTTCAAGAAAGATGTGTCTCTTCTTGGCATAGACCCATTTTATTTGTAAAGCTGTGCGCTGCGGCCTCATGAGATTTATTGCAGAGACAAAAAGAAAGAGAAAGGAGTTGGAACAAACACGCTCTAGAAGTTTAATTGCACATTGTTGATATCCAGCTTAAGTATAAAGCCATGTTAAAAACTCAATTTGACTCAATTTATTTGGCCTAATCAGATGAACCACTCTTTAGAAAGCATCTAGTACGACGAAAAATGTTGCTCCAGCCCTTGCTTTTTGAAAAACAATAATTAAGTGAAAGTTCTAACCTCATTAAATGTCTGTGAACCCAAAACTTATTGTGCTTGTTTCAAATTTAACATATAGAAGCATGAATTACGTGGTACAATGATTTTAATGGTTAACGAGAAGATACAATACTGACAAAAACACTACTTTAGCTGTACTAGCTTATTATGGTCTTCCACAATGAAAAAAAATGCTCTGCGTGAGAAGGACCTTGGCAAGGGAGAAAAACAAAAGGAAAAAAACCAAGAAGCTCATAAGGTCATTTTAAAGTTCTCATACCAAGTCACCTTACTGTCATGGATTTTTACAACTTTTCGGCCCGAGTTCAAGTTTTGTCGGTGCGGACAGATTGCCGTGTTTTCTAAAGTATAGCCAGTGGTTTACGCCAACAATCGTCGACAAATTGCATAGCGCCACAGCGGCCTAAGTGAGAACAAAAACACAGTGAATTCATGTCTTTCCACGGACGAGCGCACCGGCCAGAAATTCGCAAAACTGAAATTTGACGTCCATTGTATCTTTTATTATTCGATCTTTTAATAATCGATTTTAAACATGGTATATTTCCGAGCTCACTGAAAAAAGCCAAGTTAACCCCAGTACACAAAAAAAGGTGATACGACAGATGTCCGTAACTACCGCCCTATTTCTATTCCGTCTTCCATCAGCAAACTTATTGAAAAATTATTTCTGAAACGTATTAACAAGTACCTTAATAAATTTAAGCTGCTAAAGCCTTGTCAATTCGGTTTCAGGGCTAGTAGTTCTACGAATTTAGCATTGCTATCATTAACCGATTTCTTGAAAACGTCCATCGACAACGGTAATTTCACAGGGTCTGTATTTCTTGATTTCACGAAAGCCTTTGATACCATTAGTCATAATATTTTATTCAGCAAGTTGGAGTCCTTGGGTATCACTGGCCCATCCTTGACCTTCATAAAAAACTACCTTCTTGATCGTGAACAATCAGTCTGCATTGGGGGGGTTAATTCTAATGTTAAAATATATAATCAAGGGGTCCCACAGGGTTCCATTCTTGGACCCTTACCGTTTTGTATCTATATTAATGATTTGCCTGACTGCCTTCAAGATTCTAAAGTTATTCTTTACGCTGATGATACGACCATTTCCATCTCGCATAAATCATTACCTACTCTGATCAATATGTTGAATAAAGAACTGACTAATGTCGTTGAATGGTGTCGCTTAAACAACTTAATTTTAAACCCACTCAAAACTCAGTTCATGGTTTTTAAAACATCACAAAAAATGCTACCTTTCATTCCACAAGTGTTCATTGACAATCATTTCATTCCTGCGTCTAACTGTGTGTGTTTTCTGGGCGTAATATTAGACCCTCATTTAAAGTTCACCAATCACATTCTTTACGTCAAACAAAAAACAGCATTTGGTATAAGATCACTCATCAAATCTCATCCTTTTTTTTCACTTGAAGCCTTATTGTCTTTATACTTTGCATTCATACATAGTCACATCACCTATGACATCACATCATGGGGAAATACATATAACACTCATATTTCGTCTGTACAGCACATTCAGAATCAGGTCATTCGCATTATTACCAACAGTTCATTTTATTCTAATGCTACCCCGCTCCTTCAGGCTAACTGTATTCTTACTGTGTCTGGCTTATTTAATTTTCACTTAATCATATTGTTATATAAACAACTTAACAAACAACTTGTGTTTGATTTATCGATGCTAGTTTACTCACTAACATCAATAGCACTACATTCGCCCACAGTCACAACTTCCTTTTACCTAAATGTAACACCGATTATGGCAAAATGACGTCCGCCTTCGCGGTCATTAAATTGTGGAATAACCTGTCCTATACACTAAAATCATCATCATCTTTTCATGCATTCAAACGTGAACTTAAAAACTTCATCTTGCATAACTAGGTTGACAACGATGATTACTTAACGATTGTTATGTATCCGGACATGAAATTGGTAAGCCTTTGCAAATTTAGATTATTGCTTTATGGCGTGATTATGTTTTACTTGTATAACTTATTACTATTGTTCTTGTGTCGCATTCTGACTGCCTTCTTTGTTTACTTGATGTTATTTTATGTAAGTTCACTGTTTACTTTTCACTTATGTTGCGTATTTTACGTGCTGTTATAATTATTATTTTACTTTTATTGTTAACCGAGGGTCCCAGTGCAGTCGCTTGACTTTGGGACCCTCGTCTGCATACTACATTCTACAAATTTTGTATTTTGAATAAATGAATGAATAAACTGAAACTGAATAAACTGAAACAGCGAAACGATAAACAGGGAAGGTTTGAAATGATGACTCATAAATCAAAAGTAAACAAGAGTTTGTCTTTGATGTTTCCTTGGTACGTAATTTAATGTAATATTTTTTTTCTAAAACATTGGTAGTACGTTTTAATAATGAAGATAAGCTGTGAAGACCTTCAAACATGTTATATGCACTCTGACAAAATTTTTTGCATTATGACGAAGAACCGACTACTTTTTTCTGTTATGTATTACGTCACAGCTTTCTGTTTTCAGATATCTATCTACCGTTTGTAATAATATCTATGCAGTGCGAAGTTGTCATTCGTTGTTCAAAAGTGAGGAAAAAAAACGTTTGCCAGAAAGTCGATAAAGAAAAACCAACGGTGCGCAAAGGATATAGGGTCCCGCATCTGTTTCACTGAGCGCGCTGAAGCTTTGTAATGTGAAAAAGTGACCGCAGAATTCTGGACAAAGACACAAAGCGTGCAAACACGCAACGAGAGAAGTCAAGCCATACTAAACGTTCAGTAAAAGCTGAAGAAGGCGCTCAACGGCAGAAAATAAAGTATAAAAACAATAACTTATCTGTGCATGTCCAAGTAAGAGGCGATACCTATCAGTCCGGCACGCATGCTACATAAAGGACACTCTTTCTTCTATATGCAAGTTAATTGATGGTTGACTCACACATGCACTATTATATTATCAGCATGACAATCTTCAATAATTATGCGCGTTACTCTTTTCTTGTGCCTAGACCGAGAATTCATTGAATTTCGACGTGCCCTTACACTCTCAACAAGGTAAAAATAGATTCGATGGTGAGCTTCCATTTAGTGCTCTGTCAATTAATCTCTGGTTGGTACAGTGACCTACGTAGAAGCGGCCATGGCTAAACGGAATCTTACACACTACGCACGCATGACAATCAACAGGTTTGTTAGTATGACGAAACAAATGTCAGTCTGCTTCTTATCTATCACCAGTTTATTATTTCGAAGCACGACGACACACATCTTGCCTAGCTTAATGGCAGCCGTAGAAACAACATTAACGCCGTATCTACCTTCCACTTTTTTCAGCCTTGGAAATACGCAAAAAATGTGAGAAACACCTACGACACGCTTGTTACTTGTGCTTTATGCAACCATGGTCGGACTTAATATAACGAATTTCTTCAAATGTACAGTCATAGTGGCCACAGCCACAAGAGGATAATTTACACATAAAAGACGCCTAACCTGTGCATTATATCTGGCACTCATTTTGTGCTCACACGACTTAGTGAGAGAACACCTAAGGCATAGCATGGCTACACTACTTTATTTTATTATCTTTGAGCATTTCGTCGAGAAGCTTAACAGTGGTTTCGAAGATCTCAGAGAATGTTGTCAGCACACGTGGTTCTTCTGAAACGTTAAGGAAATATCTAGAAGTTGTATTTGATCAATCTGGGGCAATTCTTTCGTAAAACTCAGCCTACTTGCATTTAATTCAAATTGTTCGCTTACTAATGTAAGTAAAGCAACCTACAGCTTCCTAGCTTTATTGCAAAAGTCTTCATAAATTCTCCTTTTTTGTCTTTCGTGTTATCGCAAAACAATCGTAGCGTGGTGTGTACTAGAAAAACAATTTATACACGATCACCCCTGTACAAAAAGACAGATTTGCTTGCCTTTTTCTAGAAGTCACACTACACGCTTGCTGTATAGTGGAGCCGTTATAGACTAAAGCAGTCATACCCTTCCCTCGAGTGTAACGATTCTTAGGGACAAACCACCGTAGGACAGGTACCTTGACAGGCGCCCGGTGCACCAGGTAAGTACTGATGTAACCATAGATTCAAAGTCATCACCTATATAAAAAAATAAAGTAATCATTTGCAAAAGTGGACATAAAAACCCTCAAAACCAGACAAAAAACAAAAGTTAGGAGCACCAGGCCTACGTAATATTTAGTGGACATAAGCTTTAGTAGACCTGAAGAGCAAAGCTGTCAAATGACCCATAAAAAGCGTCCTGGATAGTTAATATAAGCAGTTCATACGCGAATGACTGTTCAGAATTCCCTCTATGTTTTCTTTCTGAACAGGCAAGGAACTTCAGGATAATTGAGAATACTGATCTCGACATGTGTCATGGGCTTTTATTATTGTTACAGAATAAAAAATAATGCAGGCGGGATGCTCTGCCTAATGTGCATTCTAGCTTCCGAACAAAGCAAAGTATATTAGGCGGATGGAAAAAAGTGTTTTTCTGATCCCTGGTGAGAAAACTGCTTCAATTTTTCATTCCGCAAGCTGGTAAGTTATGATCAGCTTTATTGCAATGTTGTTACTGTATGTGGAGACGTTTTATTTACAGTAATATTGCTAAACCATGTGGGCTGCTGCTTTCTGTTGATTTCTTACTACCACCCCTCCCTCATTATTGGGCGGAATATCTTACATTTAGTGATGAAAGGCTGCAGTAGTCTCTCTTTTCTTTTTCAAGAAAAATATGCAGAAAGGGTGGTGCCCTTAACAGCCGAGCTTCTTCACCTTAAATAAATTATTCTTTCCCATGTGGTGCAAGCCTGGCAAGTACCCTGCAGTCGCTCCTAAGCATTGAGCTCGTCTGAGTCACGGTTAATGTGCGTGATCGTCTAGCAACACCCGATCTTGGAACGAGAAGTCCACCTCACTGCGCAAAAAGGTCGTTCAAAAATGTGTTCAATTTTCTTGACCTCTTGCCCAGGCTTTCTCTACTTCGACACCACCTCCCTCCGTGTGTGGGTAAGCGCAACCGACGATATGTATTAGGCGCCGAAAAGACAAACAAACTAAAAAGCCACTCCGTAGGGTGAAAAATATGATGACAAGAAAGTGCTTAGAATATCGAAGGTACCAGTCATTCCAAACTAGGATCATAACGCCAGCGAAGGCACTTAAAAAAAGAAAAAAGTTGAGGAGTGACTTTATGAAAGTACCACCTTGTGCATACAATATATAAATTAGCAATAAAAGCGCGGATTATTCGTGAGAAATGCGAAACTACTTAGTAAGAGATTGATGAAATTTTTAGCACATTGCTTTTAGAAGCATGCAGACAGTTTCAGGCTACACAAGAAGCTATCCGGTTTCATTCAAATAGATCCTTCGTGAGTGTTACAGCTAGTACGGGACTGTTTGCGACATCTACAACTACCGCGAGCCTCATTAAAATTGTGTGGAAAAGATTTTTTTACTCATGCTATCACACATATCCTGCAACGAGAACAAACCTTGTCAAATGTGGAAGGCCCCACTACTCAGCGACCTACTCCACATAAATATGAGAACCCATTACGCAACGAGAATAACACGCCAGCATCAAGTTCGCATTAAAAATTTGATATGTGGAATGTTCTGTAACATTATG
Organism: Rhipicephalus microplus; assembly: GCF_043290135.1. NCBI lineage: Eukaryota > Metazoa > Arthropoda > Arachnida > Ixodida > Ixodidae > Rhipicephalus > Rhipicephalus microplus. Next base: position 201,664,043 of record NC_134710.1, on the reverse strand, counting down.
ACAAGTTACTATTGGTTTAGTTAAACTTCGATGCGATAGGCACTTGTCATGCACGACACGACAGAATGGCAGACCACTGGTAACCCTGTGCCCTGATAACCAAAAAAAAAAAAAACGACAGCAGCTGAAGAAAGGGGTGACAAGACGCGACGACGGATCTCAGTTGCTGTCAGCTTCACAATTACGCTTCCCTGAACTGAAACTGCCAGGAAACTTGGCACGACTAAACACGGCTTAACAAGACTTGAAGACCACATAAGAACGTACAGTCAACCGTTAAAGTCTACCAACCACGAGAGCACGTACCAAACAACATGTCCACGCCATCTACCATCGACCGCAGCGCTAGGCCGGAAACGAGCCTCCTAGTTATTTTTACTGGCTTATTATTTTTGTATAGCCGCACAGAACATTATTAGTTCGTTGTTTTGACGCAAAGCGCGTTCGGCATGAGCGCCACATATCTACTCTATAGCAGAATCGAAGCTACGACGGCGGGCTTCGAGCGGTGTGCTGTTGGCTACATACCACTTTGCAAGAAAAAGTTTGACTTATGACAGTTTTGCCGATAGACTACTCTCCAGACAGACGCACAGAAGCACGTATAGCCACGGCTAGGGTGCCTACGTGTCAATTCACCAGAATTAGCTCAACACTAATACAGAGCTATACTGCGTTAAAATAGTGTCAAAACACCGTTCTTCCACGTGAGCCGTCGTGACAGCCGACATAGCCGTCATGAGTAGGGCGTCTCGATGAGCGCTCGCCTCTGTTTCCAGGGTGGACACACCTTTTGAAAGACTCCACGCCACCTGGCAACCTTAATGGTTCGAAAGTGTCGGGCGGTGCATAGGCTTGCCCTGGAACAATATTGTAAACCCCTTGTTTCTGTCATATTCAGATCCATTCTTTGCATCCCAGCTGCGGCGGCTGCATTTTCGGTGGAGGCGAAAATGCTGTAGGCCCTCTAGGTCAAATTTGGGTGCACGTTAAAGAAGCCCAGGTGGTCGAAACTTCCGGAGCCCTCCACTATGGCGTCACTCATAATCTTATGGTGATTTTGGGACGTTAAACCTCACATATAAGTCAATCCGCCTCAAAAGCAATAACCGCTGTGACTACTCACCACTGTCATGAACCGGTGCGAAGCACCGGTTCATGACAGTGGTGACAGTGGGGACAGTGGCCGGGGACTCCGGCCGCGCGCGCGACACAGAGGGGTGGGGGCGGGGGTGCTTATGGGACCTGCGCTATCGAGGCTACAATCAGCGCGCGCCTTGTGCACCCACAGCAGGTGGGAGCTTCTATGGGCTGTATTCTCAACACAAAAAAAAAAAAACGGTGCCAACAGTGTACCTTTAGCGGCGGTGTCCTTAACACCGACGTTTTTTTTTTAATTTACGTGAGATCGGATGCGAGCCTTGCTTCGTTAAACATTCGAATATGTTGCCATCGCACTAATTTCCTCGCCCTTTTGGCGAAACTTTTACTTTTTGTATTTCACGGACATTTGTAGTTGGTGGAAAAACACTAATAAACAGACATAAAGTTGGAAACAGTCTAATCGGGCGTTTTACTAACAAATCTACAACTCATGGAAATTTCGACCCATTTTCGTTTCTTTAGTTAGTTAAAAGGGTCTAATTAAAAAAAATAATTAGACAATTGATCAGGCCACAAAAAATAGTCCGATTCGCTGCAGACAATGGTCAGTAACATGTATACGGGCGCATCTTGGTCGCGTGTGACGGCATATTTTTAAACTCTGGCTAAAGATAACTGGGAGACACCCTGAATATGTCATAGCATACATGACATTTGTTTGTTGTTATGACCAAACATTTTTTTTAATTCTACGCTGTTATCATATTCTGCCAATTTTGCTATACATAAAGTTAATAAAACGGCCATTAGAATATTATGTGTGTCTTGGCGCACATGTCATCAATGACATGATTTTCTTGTTATGGCCAGTCATTCATGCTGGCAATACGCTCCAATTGTACCGTGTAAATTTTGGTACACATCAAGTTAATCATACTGACGTAAGAGCTCCATGACCGGGTCATGTATGTCATAGCCTATAGACATGCATGACAAGGTTTTGGTGTTAATCGCCGTCATGTATATTTTCATCATACTGTTATCACACCATGACAATTTGGTATACATGAAATTCACCAAACGGCCATTGTAGCTCCTTGACCATGTCACGTATGTCATGGCATACATTACAGACACATCATAATTTTCACGTAATGAGCAGTCATTTATGTTCTGCACGTGCTCTTATCATGTCATGTCAATTTTGGTACTCGCCAAATTAATCAATGGGCCACGAGAGCACCAGCACCTATGCTACAAGTGAGATAGACAGAACAATAGATGCGCTTTAAATGCCTTGATTTCACCATCAAATCTTTGTTGCGTAATCATTAGGGCCTGATATATTTGTTACTAACATTATATGTGCAAGCCCTAAATGAAGTAAGAATAAACTGAGCCAAACTACCGCGCATTTTGCTGAAAGCGATCCCTTTCTACACGCCAGGCAATACCAGTGAACGTGAACGTTTGAACCAATATGGCGTCCACAAAAACAGTGTCTTCACACTTTTCCGGAGGAGCACATCGAGGCACCCTAGCCACGGCAGCCGAAGAACGCACCGCGTCAAAAAGTGAAACGTGGAAAGCAGTCGTGGCCAGGGGGAAAACAGCCAGTTCATCGAATCAGGGAGGGGTGCTTCTTGGACGTAGAGTCGCTGCCTATCAATGCTTAAGTAGCATAAATGTCGCGAAGAAGTTCTTGGCTGTACGTTCACATGGTGCGTAAACTTCTGTGGTGGACTGTACGCAAAGTTAATGAAAACATGCTTTAACAAAATCAAAGGGACCGCACTGTTTGTCAGCCATCTATTCTGTTGCAGGTAACCGAAGGGACTCTAACCTGATGATTAGCTTTGCATGCTATGTATACATCATATAGATGAGACACGAACAGTCGGAGTCACTCTTGTCTAGAGCAGCCAATCAGCCACATCTGGTGCAGTTTTTTTTTAACAAACGTAAGCAGAGACCGACGCCATGATGATAACAAGCGTTTCAAGCACGAGCTTCCACGGCCGAAATACAGGAGTGGCACACGCGCACTTGGAAGTGCGTGCGTGGTGCTCCTGTAGCCCGGACAAGGAAGCTTGTAGCTATAGCGCGAGGTGGCAGCTGCAGACCACGCCAGCGTCTACAGCCGCGCCCTCTACGACTCTATATTCTGATACAACTTTGGAATTCTGCGGCATTTGCCGGATGTATACCCCAATGAGCACGCACACCGGACAAACGCCTTGAGACAGCCGGCCGTTTCTCAAAAGGCGGGGTTACTGGCCTTCGGAGAACATTGTCTAGTGCATGAGCGGAGCTACCTCTTTAGTCACGGGAGTGATCGGCTGGGCTTCCCCGGAATTCTTCAATTATATCCGACTATATATAGATAAGTGTTATTCCAACTGTACTGCAGATATGCAGAGGGACACTGATGTACCTCAAATGAGGCATGTATATGCTCGCTTTGCATATACGTCATTCCAGGTCCAAAGCCAGGAATATTTTTCAAGGAGGGAGGTAATTGTTGAAAGGCTTGATAAAAGCCCTTTTTTGTTATAGGTTCTGGGTAAAACACACCCATTCATTCGAATTTTGAAGGGAGTGGAGGCCCCTAGCTATACGGGCCTGCGTTTTCACTGCTCTGGTATTCTCAGCACGCGTTTGTATATTCCAATTTGTTCGCTATTTTTCTCCTTCTTTCATTTACACTTGATTATTGGGCGCTTCATACTAGCAATTTCGCCAACATTAATTGATAAACCACACTTGCGTTGCAATCACGTCGCAGTTAACTTACCTTATTAAATATTTTACTTCTATATCTAAACAAATTATTACTGGTTAACGATACATGCTGTCACTTCTTTTTATTTCATTATCAAGTTTTGTGCGTGTATGTATACCCTTGCGCTGCCGCCATGAAAGCCTACTAGTGCTCCAGGGTGACACTTCAAGTTTCAGACGCGTAATTTCATGATTTCAGGTTTTTAGGTGGTTAGAGAAACATCAGAGGCAACAACTCTCCGTGCATATGTCAGTCATGCCCGGAAGTCATGCCTGATGACAATATGCTCGAGACCACAATACAACGTCTTGATTTTAAAAAAGTGGCGGTAGGTGAGGAGAATGTGACACAAAACCGGAAAAACGTGATTTCTGCATAAATCAGAAAGACGATCCCAACGTTCTGTCACTGTGACAGATGCAGTGTGCGCGACAACACAGCCAAGTTACATTCTATTTCACATTTTCGCTACATTCGTGTGAAACAGCAGGAAAGGTGCTAAAATGTCACATTGAAAAACCGTTCCTCCCAGAATTACAGCTCGGCACAACTGCTCAGAAAACGAATGAGTGCCCTGCTCAAGAATTCGTTTTATTAATGCTGCGTTAATGAGACCGTGCTCCCGTTAGCTGGAGTGAACTTGTTAGCATACAATACAAAAAACTTTCCGAATAGGCGATGCAGCAATACTTCTCTTCTTCACAGTTTTCCACAATATCGAATAAGTGATGTAGCGACGAGGGCCTTTTTTTCCTTTTAGTTCGCCGAAGCAAGTTGAAAAATCCACTTAGGGGTGATTAGTCTACATTTAAACAGACAGTTTCAGACGAAAAAAGGGCGCCAAATTTCAGAACAAAAAAGAGCGGACAGCGTGCTGACCTTTCTCCTGTCCTTCATGTCTTACATTTTGCAATACTTTTCGGTTATATTTAAACAAGTAAGCTGTAATTTATATATTCCGAATGAGGCAAGGCTTCTTTTAAGTTTAGATAGAATAAATGATCTAACACGACTTTGTCTATGGCAAGATACTATTTCTCTTTCAAAGCGCAATGTCTGTGTCAACAGGGCAAATAAAACCTTAAATTTTTAGAGAGCAGCAAGAAGAGCTGTCTGTTCCTGCCGCCGGAAATGAACACGACATATGTTTTAAAACACTCAAGCTAGAATTATCTGATTGTGAATGGCAGCCAGTCTATATGCAGTATGTATGTATAAGCCAAAAAGGCCAGAAGAGCTGGGATGTGATTTTTAAGACAGAGCTTACGAAAACAAGAACTTAGCAAATTAGGCATGGGAAACATGAAAGAAGTAGTGAATACATTCACATTAGTCTTTGTTTGTTTTAACGCAAAATTACAAAAAAAGCTAAGAAGAAGATGAAATGCTACGCCAACAACACATCTGAAAGACCCTACCCTATTCTGACTCATCTGCTTATTCATTAAGATTAAACACCGTTCTTATTTAACATATGCATATACGTCACGATTCCGACCTAGTGCGCAGATAGGCATCGCTTACATCATTGCCTAGCTTTCTGAAATCGGCTGGCAACAGACATGCATGGCGTGTATGTGAAACACGCACGACAGAAGAAAGGTCGTAGCGTTGAGTGGCCGAGTATCGTACTCAAGGCGCACATCCTGCGCGTCCCCCACCATAAACCAGGGGCCGGCTACCTAGTGACACGGTGAGACAAGTTGCATGATGCCGACACAGCAGAGTGCGGGACGGCAAATCGTAAGGAGTGATGTAGTGGAGGAGGGAGAAGGGGGCTTTGCAGGTAAAGCGTACAAGCTTGGCGATGTGGCATTATTTGGGGGTAGTGGGTTAAAAATCATGTTTATTTCCAGCACTAATGTCCACAAGTTTCAGTCACACATCTACAGGTTATAAGCGCAAATCGCATTTTAAGTCAAAACAGGGTCGTCGGCCTGCATATAGGAAGTGACAACAGAAAGAATGGAGGTGGCGTTGACGTTGTGGCGGGGGCCTCAAGTAGCCGACCCCTGCTATTCACGGTGAAAGATAAGCCTGATATCTGGGAGTCACAAAATCTGCTAAATTAGTTGAAGCACAATAGATTCAGCAGCAAAGCGGCAGAAAGATAGGGGAGTACAAAAGAAAAAAAAATACATGAACGCATACATTTAGTTCACTTATATGAAATTCCCTATTTGTAATTTTACGCCAGTCGAATTTGGAACCTACTTGTAATGGATGTTAGCTTTAGTGTCATGACTACTATTTAGCTGATATTGAATTTTTTACAGCACTTTGGAATCCTGATGAAGCAGAGTTCGTACGCACGAGGCCAGACAGCGCTCTTTCATAACAATTCCTTCATAAAACATGAAAAAAACATTTTTTTCGGTGTCTATAACAACACGCGCGAGAACGCTGAGACTAACATATTCTGGCTTACAACTTCAACACACGTCCACGCAGCGTTCGTCCAGTCGAAGAGCATGGAGAAACCTTCGGCCAGCGCAAGTCCAAGTCGATCAGCCCTTTTCCGTGCTCTTGACAAACATGCTCTGCATGCGCGCCAGGCGAGCGCCCATGGAGCTGGTTGCCTTTGGCGCCTCGAGGAGTGGTCTGCTGCGCTGCATGAGGCCGCCTCCACAAGGACCACCCGCCACGCCCACAGCTGCTCCGTCCACGGTCCGCGCCTGCCCGTTCGTTTGCGCAACTGACACCTTCCGGGGCAGTCGGGACCGCGTGTACGGCGACGGCTTGATCGTGTTGGTGTACGGACAGACCTCGATCACCGGATCGTTTGTCCAGAGTTTCTGCGAAAAATAGGACACAAGGCGAAGGAAAAGCACAATATGGGAATGACCAACGACGCAATTATGTACGGACTCACCATGGCACTCGTCATTTGTGCGTGTCTCCGCAAGCAAACAACGCCTTATGCATTCGCCACAGTTGCTCTAGTTCTACTAGGCTTGGACACAGTTAATATTATAGTTTCATTATTATTTTCAGCTTTATGAACACGAATGGACGCATTTAGTTGCGTATACTAAAACCACCACCTTACGAAAGCCAGCAGAAGGTTCCAGGGGCAACAGGAACGCGGCCCGAATATGATAAATGTTCACCGCACTGTGTTGCAAAGCAAGGACGCCATAGATTACAGGGCTTTTTAAGCGTACGTAAATATTATCAAGTAGAGAGAAGCAGACTGTCCACATCGACCGGAATACCGTAAACGCGAAAATATACACCGACCTATAAGGAACACACTTTACTATACATTTCAGCCCTCTATATGGAAGTCTTGTTCCCAATAAATAAATGCAACAAGGTTGGCACAGCGTATTGAAGTACGCCTAAGTAAGTGACGTAAACTACCATAGAACATTGTTGGAAACGTCCCGTCACTCATCTTCAACGTGTGCGTAGTCATCTGTATATGCTGGAATTCCAGGTGAAGGAATGACACACTTTTTTTTGCTTTTTTTGGAGATGGTTGCGGTTTGTGCGAACTAGGGCCACCATCTCGCACCATCACGAACAAGGCACATGTGAGATTGCAGAGGCCTACCACATGGCAAAGTGTGACAGAATATGCATGAGTTAGCCGTTGGTGGTACAATCAGAACAAGAAATCATTTTGATTGACCGATAATAAGCTGGTGTTTTGTTTACGTTTTTTTTTTGTTGCATAGGATTTTTTTTTAATAAAATATTTCTGTTGATAGACCAGCGCTTGTCCCATCTGCTTCCTCCGTGTTTTGTTCCTTCATGAGCTACCCAAAGATGGCCAGGTTTATATGTCATTGTCAAATACAGACTCTGTGAAGGGACTTCATTTGCTCATTGACGCAAAGAAGCACTGTGTAGCTACATGAGCACCTGAAACTGTTGTCTCCGTAAACGTTTTCTATTGGCCGCGAGATCAAGCAGAGTCGCCGCCTGGTGGCGACTGGCCGAAACGGTGAAGTGTGGATTGCTCCGTGTGTCGTCTGCTAGCCACGTCGTGTTTCTATGTGCGCGTACGTCATGCACGTTCTTAAAGTGTGGTTTGTCCGGTCATGTAAGTGCGATGTGTAACTGTTTCTACGTATGCCTGAAACGACGTACGAAAGTATTTGGTCTTGCTCGGCTGCTAATGCATTGTGAAAAATTGGGGAGTGCAACTTTCCAGAGTGCTGTTTATTGTCGTCGTACCCATTAATCAGCAGAATGATATCAGAGTGGGTGCCACTTTCTGTTTTAAGCTCATCGCAAAATGCTCTTGGCATCCTCCCAAACATGAAGACTATTCAATTGTGTGAGAATGCAGAGTTTTATAGCGACTCGGTTTCTAAAAAAAAAAAAAACAGGCTCTAGGTCATGCATTTGCGCGTTGTTGGTAAATGTACAACTACGGCAATATAGTTTACCGGTCATGCGAGGAGCCTTAGTTGTGTTTATCTCGCCATGGTACCACCGCATAGAAACATTACTATCACATAAACTGTGACACATCAGTAATTAAACTGTACTTATAACAGCGTTACCGTGCGCAACCGTGTGCTTAGATTTAAGAATGCTGTAAAGAGCCCCGACGTCGAAAATTAATTCAGACGGCACGCCTTATATATAATGCCGTATGATTTCACTAAGACTTGTTTTTTTTTGCATTGTCTTCAGCGTTTCTGTGGAGTTGTTAGTGACCGACTAAAGGCAGTGGTAATTTTTGTCTAAAAAAAACGTACACGTGATAAACGCAGTGTAGCGCAAAGCGTCATCAGCCACTAAGCTTTCCTGACTAGACTTATCGACTGCCCCACATTTCATGGTGAGCAGAATGAGAGAAAAAAATCATATGCGTATAAGGTGCGAACGGTGGTATACTGAACTGATCACACAAATATGCGGGCTTTCTACGATCTTCCTGTCTTTTTTTAGTATGCAGAAGACAAAGATGTAAATAAGTAGTTCAGACACCCTACAGCAGTGGGTAACAGCCGGAGCACGAGCTAACCACGTACAAGAAACACAGCAAAGGCGTGATTTAGTGCGAAAGCGTGAAGGGCGTCACTTATGGCGAGCATCCGTATGAACGGCAGAATGCGCTTTACCCGCGGGTAATGTTAACGCTGCACAGGCGTCGTGCACCGATTCAGTAGAGAAGAGCATAGATATTACCAGTAAACTGTAGTCAACGCATTTTATTCACCGACCATCGGCTCAGAGCGCACGCAACGAAACGCCGCTGTGTGCATTTCTATACGCGCCGCCGACCGCCTATCCACACTTGCGTGGGGACGGTGCTGCCACCAATAGCCCGATCTCGTCGCGAATCGCTGAAGCTGCCAACACCATCGTCACACTTACGGGCGGCTATCAAGGAAGCATACTTATTTTGTACTGAAATGCCATATACATCGTCGTTTGCCTTCTGTGATGCTCCTGCAACTGCGAAGAGACGGCATAACTTGTACTGTGTTTTAATGGTCATTACTGTTGTCACAAAACGAGCGCTCAAAAAGGGCGCGCCGCCAAATTCTCGCAATAAAGCGCGGGAGAGAGGCCTCGAGGTGAACGATACAAGAAAAAAAAGAAAACAAGCATCCAAAGACTCCCCGGGCGCGCGTCCCTCTCCCTCGGAAGCGTAGGTGCGCCGACGAAACCTCCTCGCATCGGCTACCGAGCAAGCTCCAGAACGTTCTCGATGGAAAGGGGCGTGGTGATGCAGGGTTGCGTCATCCGTCGCGGACGACCCTCGTACCGTCTCGCCCTTTCCCCAGCCTTCGCTGCGTATCGCGCCGACGAAATGATGAGAAATTTCTGGAATCTTGCGCGGAAGGTATTTAATCGAGCAGCCGAGATGGGAGATCAGGAGAAGAAGGAAGTTAGCGCCCGTGTGCGTGGGGTTATTCCGCCGCGTCTGTCGGTGAAGGTTTTGTCCTTAGTGACAAAGCAGGAGAAGAAGGAAGTTAGCGCCCGTGTGCGTGGGGTTATTCCGCCGCGTCTGTCGGTGAAGGTTTTGTCCTTAGTGACAAAGCAGGAGAAGAAGAAAGTATGTGCCAGAGTGCGTAAGGTGTTCCGCCTTGTGAGCGAAGCCTTTTGTCTTCCGTGACAAAGGAGGAGAAGAAGAGCATTTCCACCTGAGGGGTGAAGACTCGAGCTACAGGCAAGAGTGTGTGTCTACCGCTATCGAGCGAAGACGCATGGCAACAGCTGCGTGTGTGAAGCCGACGTGTTTCCGGCGAAAAAGTTTGGAGCCTGGTGAGCGGCCAATTGAAGACGCGAGGTTTCCTGGAAGAGAAACTTCGGGGGCAGCGGAACGACAACGCTGGACTTTGAGTGAGTGATCCTCGGAAGAGTATCATCCATACTTTTGTTCCAAGAACTTTGGACTGAATACGTTTTCTAACTCTCTAGTCTTTCAGTGTCTTGGTTGTTCGATGCATGTGACTGCATTGTAGTGCGTATTGTTGTCTGTGTACGTTGTTTCGAGTGTGGCTGATTGTACTGTGTAGTACGTTGTTTGATTGGTGACATATTGTATTCAACTATTGTCGAGTGTGCATACTTGTGTATCGTTTTTATCTGCCATAATTGAGAATATAATTTTGTTTTGGTTATCAACTCTCGGCTCTGACTTGTTCTTTGGTCCACAGCCGGCGTCCGCTGGCGCGCCTAATAGGACCACTTCTAAATTGTCCACGCTTTCGTGGTGCGGTTCGGGGGGCCGATACTTCGGCCCTTGGAATTAGCCTGGCGATCGCCTCCCAAATTACCGGAACCTGTGACAATTAATCTGGCGTCCGCGACAGGATCCTTTTCGTGCACAGTGTGTCCAAAGTAGTGAGAAAGAGCCTCGAGTTGTTGATAGTGCTATCGGAACGATTTTGTGTGTTGCTCAGTGTTCTCGTTAACGAGTGCAGGGGAGTGTTCTGATAGACTGATTTAGGCAGATACTTTTTGCATGCGGCAAGACTTTATTTGCGAGACAGAATGGATCTCGAAAAGTTAGTCGCTCTTGATGAGAAGATGGGTCTTTCTGGCGCCGAACTATGAAAGTGGGTCACCCAGAAGGAAAAAGAAGAAAAAGAGAGGGCCAAGGAAGAAAAAGCAGCTGAGTTGGAGAGAGAGAGGTTGGCAGCTGAGAGAGCGAAGGAAGAAAGAGAGCAACAATTGAAGTTGGAGCTGGAGAGAGAAAAGTTGGCAGCCGAAAGGGCGAGAGAAGAAAGGCAAAGGAGCGACAGCTGAGAGAAGAAAGAGAGCAGCAATTGAAGTTGGAGAGAGAAAGACTGGCAGCTGAGAGGGCGAAAGAAGAAAGAGAGGAAAGGGAACGGCAGCGACAGCACGAGATAGAACTCGAGCGGCTCTGTTTGCAACAGAGAAGTGAAACTCCGGTCCAAGCTAGAGTTGAAAGCTGCGAACGAGAGGACCATGACTTCCGCTTGAACCCAAGCAAGCTGCTCGTAGCGTTTGACGAAAGGAAGGACGACCTTGACGCGTACCTTCACAGATTTGAGACGATTGCAAGGAGCCAGAATTGGCCGGAACATCAATGGGCAACTGCTTTGAGTACTTGCTTGAGTGGTGAAGCGTTCAGTGTGTACGGTAGGCTGACGCCGACCGATGCAGCCAACTATGCAAAGGCGAAAGCTGCTTTGCTGAAGCGATTTAGATTTACTGTGGAAGGATTCCGGGACCGATTTCGGACAGGAAAGCCAGCTGATGGTGAGACGGCTACGCAGTACGCCGCCCGACTTTGCCATTATTTCGACAGATGGATTGAACTTTCAGGGACAGCGCAGGAGTACGATGAACTTAGAGAGCTCCTAATTAGAGAACAATTTCTCACCAGTTGCCACCCAAGCCTGTCGCTGTACTTGAAAGAGAGGAAGGCTGAGTCACTTGAAGGCATGCTTGAATTGGCCGACCAATTCTTGGAAGCGCAAGGTGGCACAAATTAGGCCAAAGTCAAGAAGGAGTGTCCCGAAGATTAGAAAAATTCGGCACCCGAACAAAAGAAGCGTGCACCGGAGAGTGTTCCGCGATGTTTTCTGTTTAACCGAGTGGGTCATCGCGCGAACAACTGTGGTACGAACTTTACGAGTCCCACGGTCGTAAAATGTTTCAAGTGTGGTCAGACTGGGCACAAAGCAGACGCTTGTCGTAACGGAGTGAGTCAAACTCACCAGGTATCCTGTTTGCTAGCAGCACCGAAATCCGATGGAGATGCCGTCACCGACGGATTCCTATAGAGTTGAAAAATGGGGATAACTTCCCATTGTGGGTGCTGTAATGACAAAACAGCCAACCGGCGTTACGAAGGGAATGCCAACGCTGCCTGGAAAAGTTGGGGGCAAAAAGGTTACGGTGTTAAGAAATACCGGTAGCTCCATTGTTATCGTGCGAAGAAATTTGGTGCGGGAAAGTAAGTTAACAGGCAAAACGAAACCGGTTTGCCTAATTGACAGTACGGTTCGGATGCTTCCCGAAGCAGAGAATGAGGTTGAAACCCCGTGCTTCAACGGGAAGGTTACGGCTCTATGCATGACGACCCCCCTGTACGACCTCGTCATCGGAAACATCGACGGGGCGCGAGGGCCGAATGATCCAGAACGTTTGGGGGAAGACCCGAAGATGGAGCCCCCGCCGACACAGGGACCACGAGGTACATTGGAGGAAACCCCTGTGAAGGATTTCACTCGAGCCCAAGGGGAAGGCCGGGTACAAGAGACAGTGAATGAGGAGATGATCGTGTTGAATGAATTCACGTGCTGGGCAGCTGGACGTACGTCGGCACGACCTCAACCGACCGACAGTGTAAAGGTGACGGAGTCAGCCAGCCAGGCCCAATGTCGTGACATGAACAAGCGGGTGACAGGATCGGTTGAACGTTATGACCCGTTAACGGTGTCGAAAGGGACAACGATGGCTGAGACACCGCCTCAGATACCGTCGTTGGGAAGGGCTCATCGGAACAGAAACAAGAACAATAAGAAGAGATCGAAAGAGCACCGCAAGAAAGGGCGCAAGCGCAGCTCGAAGTACTCAGGATAGGTGCTGAGGTCAAATCGGAATGCGTTTGGCTGTGTTGAGCCTCAATGTGTTGTGTTTTGTAATCATGTGTCACAACTGTATGTCGAGCGAATCAAAATGTTTATTGCGGTGATGTGATGTATAGTATTGTACAATTGTTGTAATGAGAGAACTTTGTACATTTGTATTGTTTGAAATATGTGATGGGGTGTTGTACTCATGTACCTGTGGTTATATTGCATATGTTGTGAGATTGAATTACAATGTATAATTGTATTGAGTGATATATTGTGAATGTGACGTGTCATGAGCGACGGATTACGTTACAGTCTTTCAGTGTGTGGGGACTGTTCCCGCTCGTTTGTGTGGTTTTGAATATTATGAGATAATATTCCTAAAAGGGGGGGGCAGTGTCACAAAACGAGCGCTCAAAAAGGGCGCGCCGCCAAATTTACGCGATAAAGCGCGGGAGAGACGCCTCGAGGTCAACGATAAAAGAAAAAAAAAGAAAACAAGCATCCAAAGACTCCCCGGGCGCGCGTCCGTCTCCCTCGGAAGCGTAGGTACGCCGATGAAACCTCCTCGCATCGGCGGCCGAGCAACCCCGAGAACGTTCTCGATGGAAAGGGGCGTGGTGATGCAGAGTTGCGTCATCCGTCGCGGACGGCCCTCGTACTATCTCGCCCTTTCCCCGGCCTTCGCTGCGTATCGCGCCGACGAAATGATGAGAATTTTCTGGAATCTCGCGCGGAAGGTATTTAATCGAGCAGCCGAGATGGGAGATCAGGAGAAGGAAGTTAGCGCCCGTGTGCGTGGGGTTATTCCGCCACGTCTGTCGGTGAAGGTTTTGTCCTTAGTGACAAAGCAGGAGAAGAAGGAAATTAGCGCCCGTGTGCGTGGGGTTATTCCGCCGCGTCTGTCGGTGAAGGTTTTGTCCTTAGTGACAAAGCAGGAGAAGAATAAAGTATGCGCCAGAGTGCGTAGGGTGTTCCGCCTTGTGGGCGAAGCCTTTTGTCTTCCGTGACAAAGGAGGAGGAGAAGAGGATTTCCACCTGAGGGGTGAAGACTCGAGCTACAGGCAAGAGTGTGTGTCTACCGCTATCGAGCGAAGACGCGTGGCAACAGCTGCGTGTGTGAAGCCGACGTGTTTCCGGCGAAGAAGTTTGGAGCCTGGTGAGCGGCCAATTGAAGACGCGAGGTTTCCTGGAAGAGAAACTTCCGGGGCAGCGGAACGACAACAACGCTGGACTTTGAGTGAGCGATCCTCGGAAGAGTATCATCCAGACTTTTGTTCCAAGAACTTTGGACTGAATAAGTTTTCTAACTCTCTAGTCTTTAGGTGTCTTGGTTGTTTGATGCATGCGACTGCATTGTAGTGCGTATTGTTGTCTGTGTCCGTTGTTTCGAGTGTGGCTGATTGTACTGTGTAGTACGTTGTTTGATTGGTGACACACTGTATTCAACTATTGTCGAGTGTGCATACTTGTGTATCGTTTTGATATGCCATAATTGAGAATATAATTTGTTTTGGTTATTAACTCTCAACTCTCGGCTCTGACTTGTTCTTTGGGCCACAGCCAGCGTCCGCTGGCGCGCCAAATAGGACCACTTCTAAATTGTTCACGCTTTCGTGGTGCGGTTCGGGGGGCCGATACTTCGGCCCTTGGAATTAGCCCGGCGATCGCCTCCCAAATTAACGGGACCTGTGACAACTGTCGAACGCGATGTCCTTCAAAAAACGAACCGGACCATAGTCAGCTTTCAGGAAAAGAAAAATTCTCGGATCAGAGCCCCGAGCGTCGCAAGCCAGTAAAGCAACCTGGGCATTGTCACTGTTTATGCGATCGAACGGCGTAAACGATGCGATGGACAACCTCACATGTTCGGCGCTGATAACACTTCACATCCTTTTTTTCTTTAATATCTTAATCTCCTAACCTCCCAGTAGGGTTGTTAATCAAGCATCCGTCTTGTGGACCTCCCTGAATTTTCATTTACTTTTCTTCATAGCTAATTATTTAAATATTATTTCAACCTAAGCTCTGACCTTCAGGACCTGAATAAATTTTGCCATACCATACCATATTTTTTGAAAGACCTTTTCACGAATAGTTTTCAACGCAACATCTTCAGTGGAGAAGTTCCTGGCCTGTTACAATTTAGCACATGATTGTTTTCTGCGATGATAGTTCCTGCCGTTCTTTTCAATTCGAATGCAATGTTAGCGAGATTTGACGAATTGCATTGTGACAAGGCGGCCGCGCATAGCGACATCACCATCTTCACACTGCGAACGAACAATCGATACTGCACGCAGGTAGATAAACAGACCGTGAGCAATGTAGACAAATTGAATGCAATGTCCTTGGCTCCTGCGTTTGCCAAGGCGTCATGTGAATCACTTCGAAACAAATAGGGCCATGTAAAAACTGGAAAGTGGGGAAGGCGATTCCTTTGCACAAGTCGGAGGATAGGCACTCTTCATATAAGTATCGACCCGTTTCACTTCGTGCATTTCATGTAAAATTGAGGAACGTGTTATTTGCTATCACCTGGAACCTTTTCTACAGTCAAATGCCGTTTTAGCAGATCATAAGCATGGATTTCGCAAGTTGTTATCGTGTGAAACACAACTTTTGAAAATCACACATGACCGAAATTCCGTCTTTGACTGAGGTTATATTGTCGACTGCATATTGCTAGACTTCTGCAAAGATTTCACAACTTTTCTCATCGACTCTTTCATTTGAAACTCAGTAAACTTAACATTGATCCTAACGTTCTTCAATGGCTGCACTCTTCCCTCAGTGATCGTTCTCAATTAGTCACTGTAAATAACACCTCCTCCATCACTTCTGCAATTGAATCGGGCGTGCCTCAAGGCTCTGTGCTGGGACCCATGCTTTTTCTCCTCTATATAAATGATTCAACTGATAATCTACCCTCATAAATCAACCTATTTACCGTTGATTGCATTACATACCATGTTATTAACAGTAACTCATACGTTGATCTACTTCAGTCTAATATAAACTGGGTTCGTGGCTGGGCTAACACACTGAACAAGCCCCGCTGCGGTGGTCTAGTGGCTAAGGTACTCGGATGCTGACCCGCGGGTCGCGGGTTCGAATCCCGGCTGCGGCGGCTGCATTTCCGATGGAGGCGGAAGTGTTGTAGGCCCGTGTCCTCAGATTTGGGTGCACGTTAAAGAACCCCTGGTGGTCGAAATTTCCGGAGCCCTCCACTACGGCGTCTCTCATAGTCATATGGTGGTTTTGGGACGTTAGACCCCACATATCAATCAATCAACACACTGAACAAGGAATTAAACGCTAACAAATGTTTGTAACAAACAATCTGTTTGTAACAAACAGATTGCTTTAAATGCGAAGCATTTCTTAGGGAACTTCGGCGAATTCGAGCCTGCCTGCCTGCCTGCCTGCCTGCCTGCCTGCCTGCCTGCCTGCCTGCCTGCCTGCCTATCTATCTATCTATCTATCTATCTATCTATCTATCTATCTATCTATCTATCTATCTATCTATCTATCTATCTATCTATCTATCTATCTATCTATCTATCTATCTATCTATCTATCTATCTATCTATCTATCTATCTATCTATCTATCTATCTATCTATCTATCTATCTATCTATCTATCTATCTAGCAGCCTACGACTTTTACCTCTCCTGGCCGCTTCGATGATGGGATCTTTACGAAAATTTTTATAGCATAACACGACTGTATGCCGAGCATAAGTCACTATTCGTAACATGAAAATAATGACATTCCCGCGACCTGCTGCTGACCCGCAGGTCGCGGGATTGAATCCCGGCTGCGGCGGCTGCATTTTCGATGGAGGCGGAAATGCTGTAGGCCCGTGTGCTCAGATTTAGGTGCACGTTAAAGAACCCCAGGTGGTCGAAATTTTTGGAGCCCTCCACTACGGCGTCTCTCATAATCATATGGCGGTTTTAGGACGTTAAACCCAAGATATCAATCAATCAAACCAACCAAATTTGATATCACGTGACGTGAATAGACGGAGGTAAATGACACGTCCAAAGATGATAATGATGGTATGCGTGTTATTCAAAAACCATGACTACATGCTACCCTCCTAGCGTGCTGGTGGCCGTTTCAGTAGCTCCACATATACCAAACTTGGTATTACGTGATGTGAATAGACGACGTAGGCGAATTATGCACCCAAACATGATAATCATGACATGCGTGTCATGTAAAAGATGACTACATGCTACGCTCATAACGTGCTCATGGTCGTTTCGCCAGCTTCACATATACCAAATTTCACACAGCCAAACGACGAGCGCAATTGCCAGGCACAAACATGATAATCATCACATGGAAGTGATGTACGGCATAATTTACGTCAGCCTCGTAACGTTGTGCTGATTTTAAAGTGACATATCAACGTTTTTCATACGTGCTTCGCATATCATTGATTCTCATTGTACGTGGGATATGTCAATTTGTTGTAGTTTTACTGTGTACGGTTTATTGTTCGTTTCCTTTATTGTATCTTTGTAAGCCCCAATTTTTTGCTTTGTTGTGTGTGTCGTATTCAAAATATTACCCTTTCCCTCTTTAATGCTCTAGGGTCCTGAAAGTACTGAAATAAATCAATTATTTCATAATTATATATATATATATATATATATATATATATATATATATATATATATATATATATATATATATATATATATATATATATATATATATATATATAATAAATACCATAAAATATTTACTGGGGCTTTTAAAACGTTTTATATGAATATGCTTTTCAAATAGAATAAATGACGATGGTACTATTTTATCAACGACAGTTCACATCATCGGTCTGAGTGTAGCATCGATCATTTCTCGGCTACGTGTTTCAGGTCTTAATACTCAGCATTAAGCTCGCGCAAGGCCATGCGTACGCAATGTGTAGCACTGCGTCCGCGACGGTCATGCTGTCTTTCAGAACGTCACAATACCACGACCATCAAATTAAAAGTACAGTAAGCCACAAAAAATTGTGGACTCCTCGAGTGCGTACGAAACTGCCTGTCTGTGCCACCATGCGCCATCTACCGTCTACCACAGTGCTTGGCCGGAAACGGGTCTTGTTGTTATTCACTGGTCTCAAAATTTTCGGAGTCCTCCACTACGGGGTCTCTCATAACCATATGGTGGTTTTGTGACGTTAAACGCCGCATATCAATCAATTATTCACTAGTCTTTCAATATTCCACTTTAGCGTAGCGCTATGTTAGTTAGCAGTTTTCACGCGAAGCGCTTATCTGCCGTGTGACCATCACCTTGATTTTTTCATAGCAGAATCAAACTTATCACGGCGTGCCTCAAGCGGTGTTTCATTGGCTAGGTGTCACTTTGGCATGAAGATTGTGACTGATAACAGTTCTGCTCATCGAGGTAGAAGCATGTAGGCGCAGATGCCAAAAAGCACGTTGCGTTAAAAGCCATGTCTGACGATTTTTTGAGGTCGCTGGATCTAAATGAAATTCACTGGGTACGTTCTTTTGCATATTTGGGTCATTTATGCTGAATTACAGGCTTGAGAGATGTGCTGAGTGTTTGCAAATGAATTTTAAAGATTGCCTCGAAAATCTCATCTCGCTTGCCAGAATTATTGGCAACACTGTCTGTGTGACGTCATGTTTGGCATGTCAACGGAAGTGACACAGCTGATGGCATTGCTATTTTGGGCCACTACAGCGTTTATTTTGCTTTTCACAAGGCGACGGTGGCAGCGTTTGACACGGGTATAGCACGGGAAAGCTCTCTTCCTTCTTCTGCGGTGTTTGGCTGGCGCTTCACTCGTCTGGCTTTCACAGTTTCGATAGTACGCGTCGGCGAAACCAGTATACGGCCTCCGGTTCTTACCAAATAGTACGTCACACGCAGAAAAAGATCCCGGTCAAGTTTCGGTTTTGCACCTTTTTGCTTATTAAAAATTATTTTCAAATTTCCTGAGCATTTGAGCTATTGGGCTCGTGACAAGAGTGGCTCGGGAACATAAAAGTGTCATTACCTTGACATTGTCGAAAAATTGCCGGAGTTGGCCTTTAAAAGGGAAAGGTGGAAATTATTTCTACCCAGTCATAAACATTCTTGAACCGTGGCCAGAAAAGAGGCAGGCCATAGATTAAGGCAGGGATACTTCTCGGGCGCTGTCGACCGCCACTGACGTATGTGCAGTGTCGCGAAGAGGTTTTTGGCCACGCGCTCACATGGTCCGAAAACTTTTGTGGTCAACTGTACATTGTGCTTGAGCTTTTACAAAATTGCGTCTAAGCGTAACCTTGCGTCGTCTAATAGTGCAGACTTTATTTTTTGTGTACAGATCAACAGAAGTCGAGGTACAAGATAAGTTTGCTTAACAGCTCTAGCTATACGAAACACGAGCTGCGAGATCAGCAGCCCCGCGCTGATGTGCGGTCGCAGAATAAACAATGTAGCGTGCGCAATGAAAGTGCGAAGGTCTTAGCATAGGCGTAGCTAGCATGCGTCACAACACGCATATATACCTTCAGCGTTTGCTCCGTGTCGATATCACATTTCTTGTACGCTAAACTGTCGGTATATGCGGAAGCACCTAATATGTTCGTAGCCCTTTTTCGGATCTCGCGCACTTACTTTGTAGCTGAGAAAAACATAATCTTAGCCATTACAACTCTTCACTCCCTAATACATTATACGAATATATATTGATATACTCCATACATTCCTCATCAAGGTTACGCATTTAAGACAATGTTTTTACTATATCTAAATATTTTTTCGCAAAGCTACTTTAAGCTAATTCGTTATGCTCACTCATTAGGCTCACAGTAAGAAGTAGTCTTAGTTGCTCAAAAGGAGACTAAAGACCAACATGAATCATTGAAGAGCCTTTGATGTGTTTTTTTGTGTTTTTTGAGCCAGCTCTGCCTGGCAGAGCTGGCTCAAATGTTCGCATGACCTTCAGCCTATCTGTGGCGCTTGAAGAAAACGGCTGCAATTAAGAGACTCTAATATAAATTTTTGTACGATGCACAATGTTATTCACTCTCAACAGGTTCATTTCTTTGAGTAACTATAAACAAATGTAATGACAAAATAACAAGGGTTTAGCCTAGCACAGGGCATAAATTGTACCAAATTATGCTACGACTAAATACTAAACATAAAACGTTGTTTTACTCTCAGAGCTAACTTCTGTACTTTTTGTAGATAATGTTGTCTCACCTCTTCTCCTTCTTCTGTCCACTTCAAAACAGATTCATCGTCACCGTAGCAACCAGCTCCACTGATAACTATAGAGCCACCTTTACGCCTGAAAAAGAGATAGAACAAAAACGGAAGGCCGATACTCAGGCTCAGTCATGATGAAACAACCAGAAACGCTGTTCGGAGTCTATGTTCACGTCTGCATAAATTCCCAGCATAAAGCTCGAAGCAACAAAACGGGAAGTGGCGTGCCAGAGTGCGCACGAGCGGTATAGTAAACGTTTTAATTGAAGCGATGAAGGCAGGAAAACTATTAGAATCAGCCGAACATTACACAAATACTTAGCGTAGAGCCTCCTACCTCAGTTCAACAAGGCAGCGGATGGCCTTGTCAGAGATCTTGATTCTCTCCTGCACGAGTACTTCGTATGCATACTGGGGGTCCATGCTGCTAAAAGAGATGTTGCTGCCTAAGTCGCTGCTTGGCTGGTTGCCGTCGTACGAAGGCCCCTCAGGCCATTCGCTAGTCGTAGCTTCATGAGTGGTGGACGTTTCGGCACCGTCATCATTCTCTGTCCAGAAAGAACCCGTGCTGGAGCGCTCTTCCTGGCTGCCCATAGTGAGGTACACTGTTGGCACAGTTAGTCGCTCAAGCAACCGCTGTGCCTCTTCGCTTGCGAAACAAGCTGAGGCAGGGATCACTTGCGAGTCATGGCCAGCCAGAGAGGGTGTACCGTCGTCAGCGTACTGTACAAAGAAGTCGTCGAAGTCGTAACTGTCGCTTGTCAATGACGAACTGAGCGTGTCCCGGCTGAGCCAGGCAGGGAGGCAATCGACGCTGGCGTTGTGTCGTTTCAGCATGTGGCTGAGTGTAGTATTGGTGGAGCTCCACGAAGACTGCTTCCGTAGCGGTGCTGCCAACTCGATCATAGAGACGCAACTATCAGCCGTCCGGAGACTCCACTTGCGCGAGTCTTCTTTGCACACTTCGGCAACAGGACAGATGCTAATCTCTGATGGATCCATGATGCGTCGACAAACCTTTCGACCAGAAGACGACTCTAGACAAAGTTGGCTTTCGTCGAGGCATTCGTTCCTCTTTTTCACTTCATTCAAGTGGCTATCCACCGACGACTTCATTTCTTTCGCAAAAGCGGTTGGCGGTACGCAAGAATTACACATGTTGCCCCGGCTGTCTCGGGTAGCCTGTTTGTCTCTATGGTCACCCAGTATGCCTTCGCTCACGTCTACTGTCGCCTCCTCTTGTGTAGCGTCATCAACCTCCTTGACACCTTTCAGCTTAGTTGCACTACGCCTCTTTGAAGTCGGGGAAGATTCCTCCTCTGACGTATTCCTCGGGGAAGACGACAGGCAACTAGTGGACTTGCTGATGACCGTGCGGAAAGAATGCTGGCTGCCACTCGTATCATTCACACAATCGTCACTTTTATACGCAGTCAACGAGCCTCCCGCAGGCTTCGTTACGTTCTTGGGGGTGGATGTGGCGTAGCTGCTGTCGTTTCGAGCTTTCGCTTCGGATTCTTGGCCTATGGATCGGTCATCCATTGTTGGCGAAGGTGCGGGCTGTAAATAACAAGCGGACAGTGCGTATCAGCACAAAGGAGGACAAAACTCTTTATTAGTAGAAACAAACATTGTATGTAGAACTATCGGCACTACAACAGTTGTCGTTCCTATATTTAGCGTAAGTACCGAGCTGGAAATAAATGAGTCACTTACAACGAACTTGGCGACCGATGAAACTTCAGTGCTCGAGTCAGTCCTGCAGTCGGTTGAGGCCAAGCACCTCGGCAGCAGATGGTAGATAATGAGAAAGCCCTGAGCTGTGCCCACCAGCACGCTTCCTGGCAGAGACAACAGGGCCGTGACGCGCGCTGGGTTCAGCTCGTTGTCTTCTTCTTGTTGCTACGAGTTAGAAGGAAGAATGTTTATCTCGACAAATACGGGCCCGTATTCACACATACCCACTGAACATGTAGGCTGCAAGTATTTGCAGTAAAATAGTCCTGACATCAAGCATACTGAATCCGAGAGCATTTATTACCCAGCAAGACGGCCAGCTGGGCGAGTTGGTTGAGATTCATCGTGAACTTCGTTTACAGCGCAACGCTAGAAACACGGACACAAAGAAGGAGCAAAAGCACATCGCCTGTAATAAAAAAATTGTGTATGTCATTCCATTATTATGTGGCGGGGAGTATGTAGGGCAAATGAAGCGATGTGTCAATGTTCGGCTGAGAGAGCATGAGCTCTCACTTCAAGGGTTTGCTGCTGAACTGTGGGTGTCGTCTTGTCTTTAACAAAACTACCGTCATTTCTAAACATGCGAACCCCTTGACAAGGGAAATTGCTGAGGCTTTTAACGCATGGATTAGAGACAAGAGCTGTATTAGTGAAGCGTCCGTTTTTCTGCATGAGAAAGAATGTGATTACTTGTGTCGATCTTGAATATCTGC
The DNA here is from genome assembly GCF_043290135.1 of Rhipicephalus microplus. Lineage (NCBI taxonomy): Eukaryota > Metazoa > Arthropoda > Arachnida > Ixodida > Ixodidae > Rhipicephalus > Rhipicephalus microplus. The sequence continues at coordinate 201,641,438 of NC_134710.1, read as the reverse complement.
ATGTACGTTGACGCTACCGGAATGTTTCCTGTGTACTGCGCATGTCACGATTTTGTACACTTGCTATATATATTGTTAATATTTCAATTTTTAACAAAAATCAATTAGAATTCCGAGCCATCTTTTCTTTTTTCCTTTGCTCCTTCCTTGTGTCCATGTTTTTAGCGTCACGCTGTAAACCAAGTAGACGATGTATCGCTACCCACTTTGACAGCATCGAGATCCTCTGAGTTTCAGAGACGCATGCCTACCTAATCAAAACTTGAAACGGCATAGAACACGGGTGATGACCGGAAGAAATTTCGAACACAGGAAACAGCACTGGCACCAGCGCTGTTGGTGTCTTTCTTAGGTACGGTGTTTCTTTTTTTCCAGTGGTCTAGATTTGTCTCAATTAGCCAACTTTCCTATTGGAGAAACGACGATATATCAAACGAAGGACAGCCAAGAGACAAAAGCATAAATTATCTAACTGAAGTTACAAAACCTAAAAGAAGAATCACGATTTAAAGACTGGTCTGGTTTGACCCAGCATATAACCAAACACTGACCCTGGGCGAGCGGGGGTAGCGGTCGTCGCGCACATCATAGAGCATCTTGCAGGTGAGGGCCTGGGCATCCCATAGCTGCAGCACGGAAGAGCCGCGCAACGCGAGCCAGACACAATGGTCGGTCGCGGGGTCCACCCCTGAGCATGGCTGAAGCAGCGATATGTAGTCCAGGCTGCTGGGCGATACTTGGAACTGGTCCACTGTGTCCAAAGTCCTGCGCCGCAATAAACAAGAACTAAAAAATATTTGCAGGTACGCACCAGACAAAGGATTTGCACCACGTATAAGAACAGTTTTATAAATTGTGTTCATCACATCCGCAGCTTATTAGGAGTGGAACATGCCACACTACTACCTTTCGCCATTTGATGTCTCACAGGCACTATTGATCGCAAAGCTTGAGTCCCTCCAACAATTCACTCCGTGGCTAATCAGATGGTAATTGAATATGCATTGAGTACTAGTGACAGTGCTTGATACAATAAGCACAGTTGAGACTGGTAAGGGGGCACAATAACAAAGATCACGACTTAAACAACGCAGGAAAGAACAATCATATATAATTACACTGCTGTCGACCATAGAAATTTGATAGAGTGCAACGTCATAACTACATTTTATTTCAGACTATCGCAATCTACCGTTGAAGGATTTATTCACAGAGTTATGCAGCCAAGCAAATCACTTTTCGATGCCACATTTATTAAGACATGGAATAACTAAGGAAAGACAACTAAAAGAAAAAAATTCACAGCATATCCACGCAGTGAATGATCGTGAGGAGGGCGAAGCGTCCGTCCGTCGTTCGTGCGCTCCTACACACTCACACTAGAGCACGCATTGAACGAACGGAAGGACGCTTCGCCTCACTCATCATCATTTACTCTGTGGATATGGTGTGAATTTCTCCTTATAACAGCGTCATCTATTCTCTTCAATTGCTAGCTATACGAAAATGACTAACGCCATCTAGTAATATTATTTTCCAGGACATATACACACTATGCCATATAGTGAGCAATTCATAAACTAGAGGTGGCTACATGAATACTTCATACAAACGGAGGAGTGAATGACCCCCACCCTTAAGAGCTTCGCCCCTAATATGAAAGGGCGTTCGAGCAGACGGAGTCTTTCGCTTCAGTTACTGTTGGGAGGTAATAGCATGCTGAGTTTACCGGTGTTGTTTTAGAACAGTGAAGAACGCAGGACGCACCTGGCACTCAGAATGATGATCCTGTTTCCCGTGGCACACCAGAGCCTTTTGTCGACCAACTTCAAGCAGGTAACAGGACTGCTGCCGATGTGGATATACAGCACGTCGGGCTTGTCTGCGTGCACCGAGAAGTTCTGCAAAAGAAGCACATCTTCTGTAGTCTATGCAGCCTCTAGTCTCAGCTTAACATTGAGAACAAACACCACACGTTGTGCGGAAAACAAACACGCCTTTACGAAGCTTCCCAGCATCCAACAAGCTCTTTCATCAAGCCGGTTAGCACAGACAGCCCGCAGAAAGTTGCTCGATTAGAAATTACGGTCTCCCGTTCGATTTCCAACTAGTCACAGCGTCTTGCTATGAAAAGTGATTGTACACATTTCTTATATCAGTAATACAATTTTCCAGACGTATCACTTTTGCCTGGTCGCGCTGTATTGTGCTGCATGAGCGTTCGTAATTTTTCGTCGACGTGGCTCATATGATCGACCAAGTTCTTTTGTCGAAGTACCGTTTCTGAGTGACCGTAAATGACACCACAGACCATTGGTATAGACGCTATAAATCAAAACACGACAACAGATTTTCTATAGTTTATATTTGCAAAAAAAAAAACTGATGTTCTCTTACAGGTTTTCAGCCCATGCTTCTTTTATAGGCGTGTGGTCGGCAGGACAGGTACCCCCCTTTCGCCACCAAAAGCTTTATTTTGCTTTGCATGTACTTATGAGTAAACACGAACACAAAAGCACACATACTTCAGCACGTATCAAAACCTCGGTCCTTTCCTTACCCACAAAATAAGATTATGGCTACACGCCTGTCGCGTTTACATCAATCGTCATCCAAACAAAAACTCTACATCTGCTAGTGTAGAATGTATCAAAGGCGCCGTAGAATTGCAGTGTATAATAATCAACTAGATAAGTTGGTTCACAGCTAATGCTAGTTTAACACACAGCAGTGGAAACACGGGACAAATGGGGAACCCACCTCACTGTCTGTTTAGCATCTCTTTTGTGTTCTGCTGTGCTGGTCAAAGTGCAATTGTGTTTTCAGTTACATAGAACACCCTCTACATTAGAGCACTTTCAGATTCAACGTCACCAAAAAAATGTAAAGAGTGACATAATTAGTACGTATTACTATGTAACAGAGGAATAGGAATTGTGCCTATTTTAGGCCTCTCGGTGGATACGTGTCTTTCAACAATCTAAATGATCGCATCAGCTGAAGTTCCCAGTATCGCATCAATGAACCCTACCTGAAAACATAGATCGTGCTGTGTGGCGCAGCTAAATTCATTGATTTGATTTGATTGATATGTGGGGTTTGACGTCCCAAAACCACCATATGATTATGAGAGACGCCGTAGTGGAGGGCTCCGGAAATTTCGACCACCTGGGGTTCATTAACGTGCACCCAAATCTGAGCACACGGGCCTACAACATTTCCGCCTTCATCAGAAATGCAGCCGCTGCAGCCGGGATTCGAACCCGCGACCTGCGCGTCAGCAGCCGAGTACCTTAGCCACTAGACCACCGCGGCGGGGCGGCGCAGCTAAATGAATGCGTGATGTCGCCCTGCAGCCTTGCACAATTCATTTTCATTTCATTTTAATACCTTAAAAGCGCAACAGGGGCATCACATAGGGGGTCCATACCTCCATACATAAGGGGGTTTACATACCTCGATTACAGCCATGGTACCGTCCGCTAAGCCTGCGAACACTTGGCACTGGTCGTCCTCATCGTAGGAACAGAGGCTCAGTACAGATTCATTAAGCTGGGCTTCCCACTTCATTTCTCTGTACCAAGAAAATAAAGTTATCGCTTCATATGTCGGCCAAAGTAGCGAGGAAAGTACATGGCAACATTAACCAGCCAAAATATAAAATTATTCGCAGAGCTAATTATCAATCAACTGAAGTTATATTACAGTAGTTTAGTGTAGTAAATGGTATAGATTGAAAAAAAAGGCTACAGTCTTCAATTTTTGTGCCAGAAAAATAAAAAATACGCCCTACTAGAAATCTCAGTATGTGTTTAAAAAAGCACGAGACGCATAAAAGATTATCATACAAGAAAAAAATGATTAATTCCCCTTGAAACGCGTTCAAACACGTAAAACTACCCGCTTCCCCCGAATAAGTTATCGTGATATGAAATTTTCATGCCTCGATTGTGCATGCCAGTGCAAGTCATATTAATTATTGGGTTTAACGTTCTGAAACCACGGCATGATTATGAGAGACGCCGTGGTAGAGGGCTCTGCAAATTTCAGCCACCTAGGGTTCTTTAACGTGCACAAAAATGTATCTAAAAATACGGGCCTCGAGATCAAGCACAAGTCAACATTGTTGTTTATATGGTAAGTGCTGTCCCTCAGCCCAGTTGGAAATATGAATACATTTTGCTTCAACAAAAAATCCGTTCAACTAGGGCATCATTATGGTACTCAATGTGCCTGCGCTGCAAAGTGAATGGCTTGACACCAAAATATCGGATGCCAATAACCAGAAGCCACTCGAAAAAGTGGCGACTAAGAAGAAAAACGCAAAACAGAACTAATATAAGAGGACTGAAAATATCAGGGACCGAGTACACAAAAGTATTTTTTTTCATTAGTTATCTTCACCACTGGCCTTCTCTAATGAAGCTTCCAATAATTGAAGCATAATTCGCTATGGTGTGTCAATGACCAAAACTAACGCGTTTCGTGTACTCAAAGCGCTATAAGCCAGGAGTTCGGATATTTCATAAGATGGTTACAGCCTAAAGAAATATATAAGGTCGCCCCACAGTTGTCCCTGTCCTAACCAGAAAGTTCCAATCGATTAACTGTCCCATTGCGTCAGCTCATTTCCTTACGTGCCTTCATCATATGCCGACCAACGAACGTAACTCCTACGATGATTCCGCTGGTGTTAGGACAAAACCTCAAACGCACTGGCTACATTTGCCAGAAATTTGGATATGAGCGTTCACTTAAACGTAATATTTCAGTCAAGAACGACAAACTCTTTATACCCTCGATAAGTACTCACGTTTACGTGTGCATTTCAGATGTGTTGGGGGCTTGTGGTCGGAAATTAGATTTTTTTTCTGAGGCACGTAGCAACCGAGTATAGGTTCGACATGTTGAATTAAATTGTCACATGATACTGAGTTGATTATGATAAAGTCTGCTTCAGCAGTATTTTGTATGATTTAGCCCCTCTGCGGACCCCTGCTGCACCCCACCACCCAGCCTCTGGAGTCGCGTCGCACATACGCCGCCCCATCCCCTCCTCGCCAACCGTGTACCAACCTGGTTCGTGTGCTGTAGGCGTGCACGAAGTGTGACAGGGTTCCCAGTAGCATCACATCGTTGCCCAGCGCGTGCATGCAGATCACTCGAGCCTCGATCTGCAAAAATCAAAACTCTATTGCACGCATGTATGCTGCTTGAGCTTAAATAGGGAATCCGTAAGCAGGGCAGTCATGAACACTGTATGTCTCTAAAGTTTTCTAAGAAAATGCAGTTAGTAGCTAGCAATGCATAATGACAAGTTTCCCAGGATTAGAATGGCATAGAGCGACAAGTCGTTACTGAAGTTAGATTCAACATCTTTAAATACTGCTTTATTATTTTCGATTAGGGGACCATGTTTGCATTACGAAGCAGTATATTCGAAGCTGGCTTCGTTACCTCAATTTTGAGCCTGTACATCACGCTGTCTTCACAGTTCACGCGTGAAAGTCGGGTCAGGTTAGAGCTGGCGTGACAGACCCAAATGGTTTCTGCAAAACAAAAATAGAGCAACAAGGCATAAGCAACAATTACGATATTACCTAATGTGACATATGACCGCAGCTCTACGTGGGTTTCTATTTTTGAGAATATATAATGGCCATTCTATAAATATTTTTATTATTATTACTGGTAATTTTCATTTTATGTCTTTTTATTTTTGTTTATATTTGAGTTTTATGTTTCAGCGGAGAAGGTACCGGAGTAATTCAGCTGGCTTCGGTAAAAGAAGAAGAGCAACAAGCGGCTTCCCTGTGCTCACTGACTCGGTTACAGCAAGCACGAACCAGGCTAAACCCACGAAAGGGCGCCAGAAGCAACGCCTTAAGAAACAAGGAGGGGGGCAGTGTGATGGGAGACAGCTAGCAGCAAGTTCACTCGACGGTATGCGGCAGGATATAGTGTGACGAAAAAAAAAAAAGAACATTTTGAGTACTACGCAGTCGCTTATGTTTATGATGGGCCTACTTTTCGTTTGTTCACTGCGACGCATGACACCAACGTCGTTAGAAGTATGTTCTGCCTGGTAACCACCAAGTTTACGACGCACGAAACAGCTATGTCACGGAGCGATGCGACTGTGCCACGGTGCACTGGCAGTATAACGTGGCCTTTAATACTCCGAACCCATTGGACTTATGACACTGTGCATGTATTTTATGCCCATAACATATTTTCTGGCTACAGTGGATTAAAAACTGCTAAAAGAGCTCCGACAAGAGCTTTTGCAAGTATTTCTGCATTATTTAGATAAACCCCCGCTCTCACTAATGTATCCTTTTCATAAAAGAGCAAAAAAATATGCAAATACAAACTTTGCAGTAGATACTATAGTCGTAGCCAGGGATATCCAGAGTAGTAAACCCTTTTTGACTCCCGAAGTCGTATGAAATGTACTCCCCACCCCCTCCTGACGTAAACTCCTGCCTGTCCTTTTGATCGGAGCACATCCAAGGCAACGTATAATACACATCAAGAAGAGGAAATCGACATGGGCTGGGCATATAGCGCGTAGACAGGATAGTCACTAGTCATTAAGGGTAATTAACTGGATTCCTAGAACGAATTTGGATTCCTAGAACAAAGGCAAGTGGGTTAGGGGGAGACAGAAGGTTAGGTGGGTAGATGAGATTAAGAAGTTTGAGGGTATAAATTGGCAGCAGCAAGCACAAGACCGAGTTGATTGGCGGAACATGGGAGAAGCCTTTGTCCTGCAGTGGACGTAGTCAGGCTGATGATGATGAAGACAGCTAAGCTATAACAAAAGGGGCAAAACAGAAAATCGAGAGTGGTATCACAGACGCAAGATGGCTAAAATTCAAGTTAGTCTACCATCCGTGCTTCATTGAACCTTTACAATAAATCACCTCGTTTGATACTATTCACTCGAAAGTCTCACCAGAGTCACAAGCCGCTGCGCACTCAATGATGAGCGCGTTGTCACCATAGCAGCTTCCATCGGTGGCCTGTTGATGAATGAGAAGCAGTCACCTTTAAAAATTTGTTCGTTTCACGCGACGCCTCATAAGAGGAAATTTTCTCACCACTGTGTTGTCTCTGGACAAAACACTGTGCTTCTCAAGCTCCCGCTTCTTCGACTGTTCCCTGAGTATCTTTTGGAAGCAGGCCTGCTTTGCAGCAATGTCCTGCCGTCTTGGAAAGGGTTCCAAATCTTCAAAAGCAACCTGTTCAAACGCGACAAACAGATGTCCAATAAAAAAAAGCGGAAAAGCCAACATAAACATTAGGTTACTCAGTCATGCTACTTGTAGTGCAAGATCGGCAAGAAGATCGAGGAGGTTCACAGTCCCAAAGTAAGCTAAATAAGAGCGTCCGGTCTTATCCAAGAGATTGCATATTAGAAAGAGACTGCAGTTATTGAGGTAGATAGCCGATGCTGCTAGCAACAAACATAATTGCTAAAGAAAACTCCGATGAGGCGTCCTCCATACAACCGACTATGAACATGCATTACCGATACTAGGATAAGTAAATCTTTCTCCTTGTCTTACCTCGTTCTGACTATGATTCAGCATTCTACTTTTCAGGCTCGTGTCTCTCAAATGTAAATTGATACAAGCTTACATGACAACGAGCAAACGTGATATAGTTTTAAACCTCAGCTTTAAGGTTGATAAACTGTAACAACTTGCCCTTAATATCGAAAGAAAGGGGGGGGGGTAATGTTTGGTCCTCACTGGTTTTATTGGCACACACTGGGCGTTAACCAACGCCATGGCCACTGCTTCACCCGCACAAAAAGCTCCCCGGTCAACTTACGCTACGACTTATGACTACATATACAGGTATGACATCACCTTGATGAGCATGTCCACGTCGTAGCAAAGACGAGCGATGGCCTTCAGCTGGCGCATGATAGACACCGTGTCCTGTTTCGTGAGCAACACTTCCTCGTGCATCTTAAGAATGGCCAGCGAGAAGCGGAACAGAACCTTGGGGCCCTCAAGTAGGAAGCAGTCCCAGATGCGCAGCAACGTCTGCGCAAAAGGAGTATTTCATGTATACTCCATAGCTCACAATTACAACGACTATCACTGTTTGCCTACATAGAGCAAATTCACTGTCAAGAGCATCAAACAATACAACATATTGACGCTGTCAATTGCCAGTGTTTTGGAGCACTCGGAATTCTCTTGACGTACTTACCCCGTCAATCCCTCAATCTCATTCCCGTCAGTATGAGAGAAGGTGAATATTTCATTCACATTGTTTCATTTACTTTGGGTTAATTGAGCACTGATGCATTTTTTGTTGCAACAAATAGCAATACCCCTTCATGAATGCTGGGAAGCTAGTTCGCTCAAGAGCGCGACAGTTAATTATTCGGAGACGTTTCTGTAGACCTCAGTCACAGTTTCTGTTTTAGAGAGGCTTTGCGTTTTGAGATGCGCTTACGGTATACGGAAAAATTACAAAGAACACAGGACAAATTTGAAGAGAACGGAATATCTTTATAAACACAGTTGGCCACGTGTCTGCGCTAGACCGTGACGCGCACAGCGTAGGTAGACACGAGCGCGCCAGTGTCGCGTTCGTCAGCAAAAGCCCCCGACGATCTCGCTGTATGGCAGCCAACACAAACTCCTGACATAGGCGACGGTTCGTCGTTTTCATTGAAACCAAGTTGGGGTCGATGTCGCGAGGTACGGCCAGTGCGACCACCAAGCTCTCAATTGCAAAACATGCACTTCCACTGTTATCTTGCATGAGCTGGATGTGTGTTCAAACAAATCTATCTCACCAGTGATTCAACCGATTATATATATTGTTGGAAAAAGAAACAAAAAAAAAGATCGTTCTCACAACGTCAGTTAACTTTTCCATTTCACAGCTGAAACATCTCTAATTATTTAGGGCAGAATAAAAGAGAAGAGATTTTAGCCTTCACTAAAATAACTTCTGTAACTGCCGTCTGGAACGACCTACCACCAGGGCGATTTATGCGCTATGGTACCAATCGCTTACGCAAACGGTTATCGCTCGAAAGGCAGATTGAAGAGTGTTATGGTTGCAAGCCTTGTAATTAGGCTATAAATTTCAGGTCAACCTAAAAATACGTGACAGATGAATAAAACAGTAATCCGATTTTCCTTCCAATACTAACCTCTACAATCAATTTCGAAAGCGAGGAAATTATGATACACATTACTTCAAGACAGCTGCAAAAATGTGACAGATCTTGCCTACGAAAGGTTATAAAGTGAAGTCACAGTTTCGCTGCAATGCGGGCAAATCAATTGATGCGATGGTAACTTCTAGTGCGTTGCTCATGCAAAAAAGGACGCGCAAAAAGCACACACGCAAGAGGAGCGCATACTAACAACGTTCACAGCTAGACACTTAACATGCTGCTCCAACACAAAGGGCACACGAAACATACGTGCAAGTATACACAGCACTAGTGCGAAGTCACAAGTGCCACAGTTGTTACTTGTATGTGTTTGAACAACGTGATTTTTTGCAAACGGGGAATCTGCAGCGAGCGAAGTGACATTTCTGTGCTCTGTAACCGAAACGTCTTACGGAGAAAGCAATCGTTAATTGTACAAACTGCCCCGGTCCCAAAATAGGCGCGTACAGGCGACTACCTCACGCAGTGCAAAGTACAGGTCGATAAGTCAACGTATCGCACGATCGGGACGGCGAGCGCACACTTCACGTCGTATTCGGTAACAAAAAAAAAAAAAAATTCTCTCCCTCGCACGGCCTCAGAGATGGTGCACCGGCGGGTAACCCGCCAGCGTGCAATCTCGGAGGACATGCCCCGTGATTGGCTTGTTGCCATCGGTAAATTGTGTGGATAAAGAGCTCGCTGTTAGTATACTGAAGGACGTGCGCTTCTGTGGCCAGGTGGTTATAACGCCCCGCACATGCGGAGCGACAGGACGCTGGTACGATTTCCCGCGTCGAAAAATGCTTTTCTCGAGTTTTTTGTTTTTCTTCGTGGCTAATTTGCGGGACATGAATGCGACGGCAAAAACCAGCGGACTGAGTTCATATAATTGCTACCGCTAAAAGAAAAAAAAACAGGAACGTCCAGGCCCGGCAAACATAAAGATACAATTAGGATTGTTCGGGTTTAACATCACAAAACCACCATATCGCAACGTTCTTTCCTGAAGATTCGTTATCGCCCCGTTACACTGTACGCAATTCTCAGCGCAGAGCACGCCTGCAGTGTTCGAGAAGCTTCGGTACTGTAGTACGGTAGTAGTTATAGACTTTTATTCAGCCAAATTTACAGGCCGAGCATTTCGACCGCCTGTGCGATCAGTCGACGCTGTTTTTCTTCTCCTTCGGCGCCGATCCAGTCGAGCCAGGAGGTGATGAAAAGGGATGGGTGAGGGTAATAGCTGGATTGCTGAGCAGTTGGGCAGTAAAACAGGCAGTGTGACAGGTCAGCGTATGGGGAGGTACAATTAGGAAAGCAGGGATTACACCTATATTTATAAAGGAAAAGGCAAGAGGGGGTTATCAGGCATGCAGTTCATTTGGATGTGCCGTAGAGTTCAAGCCTCGAGCGCAGTGAGTGATGGATGAGGGGGAGGGTAAAGACGCTTGTCGAGCCGGCGCTGGAGATATACCTCCTTGATAGTGTGACGCAAGGAGATCTGCCCATCGTTATTCGCGGAGCTCTCACTGTCTTCCGAAGGTGTGGGCCAGGGAATGAACAGTGCCCGGTGCAATACATCGCGGGCAAGCTGATGAGCTAGCTCATTGTCATTATTACCCGAATGCCCAGGAACCCAGCGGAGGAAGACAGTGGAGGGTTGAAGAGCAGAGGCCGCTCGCTCGACCACCATTTGAAGAGTAGGGGGCAACGTGTTCCGTATGTGACGGATAGCGGAGTGAGAGTCGGAGTAAATCGTGTACTCGGGGAGAGAAGGGAGGGAGGAAAATGACTGCATGGCGTGGACCATGGAAAGGACCTCGAGCGAAAGTACATTTGGCGGGTGTAAGTATGGCCCGCTAGTGTGCGTGTCAGGTGCCGAAAGGTGTGGATGGTAGATAACGTAGCCACACGAGCCCCGAGGAGCCATGTATGAGGCATCCGTGTAGCAACTCCCTGTGTAGAGAGAGGAGGAGAATGATGCTGTGCTGCCGCATGACGCCGGCCGGCGTGAAGAACGGGAGACATATTGGATGAGAGGGGAAGGATACGAAGGTTAGAAGCAGCGGTGCTAGTGGCAGAAGGCAAGGTGGGAACGGAAACGGGAATGTGAGGGATACCGGCTTGGGCTAATAGCCATTGGCCTTGACGAGTGAGAGAAAGACGGGCAATCTGAGAGTCGTGATGCAGAGAAATAAGAGAACGTAATAGATGGAAGAGGCCTGTGGCAAAGAGCTTAGTGGTAGAGGTAGTGAGAGGGAGGTTTAGAGCTGCTTTGTAGAAGCCTAATAGAGCTCTTTCGAGCTGTAGTACATATTACAGGAACCTACGTGGCCGCCAGCGATAACGCTAGAATGTTCAATGCACGTGTATAAATACCGACGCGCTTCCCCGCTTCTCCGTTCATCGACGGCCGACACTCAGTTTACTGCTCTCAGGGCCAGTGTGTATCACTGTAAATCTGACTTTTTGTTAATCGGCCACAAGTTTAGCCGAATAAATTGTTTGATTTTTGAAGTTGGCTTCCTTTGTCGACGTCAGGACCCTGAGGCAATATGATTTTACGAGATGCCGTAGTGGAGGATTCCGGAAATTTAGACCTCTTGGAGTTTATTAACGTGCACCTAAATTAAGCAGGCGGGCCTGAAGCGTTTTCGCCTGCATTAAAAATGTAAGCCGCCGCAGCCAGGATTCGATCCCGCGAACTGCGGGCCAACAGCCGAGTGCCTTAGCCACCAGACCACCATAGCGGGCGCAAACATACAGATCAGAGGCACATTAATAATAATACAGTGTATTAGCAAGATACGTAGAAACTTAACTCGCCGAATTGCGAACTTGATGTTTAACTACTCCTTATTGTCCAAGTTTTAACGCACCTCTATAGCTTAACAATTATCTCATGCTGAATTTGCAGAACATATAAGCAGCCTCGCCGTGGTGGTCTAGTGGCTAAGGTACTCGGCTGCTGACCCACAGGTCGCGGGATCGTATCCTGGCTGCGGCGGCTGCGTTTTCGATGAAGACGGAAATGTTGTAAGCCCAGGTGCTCAGATTTGGGAGCACGTTAAAGAACCCCAGGCGGTCAAAATTTCCGGAGCCCTCCACTGCGGTGTCTCTAATATTCATATGGTGGTTTTAGGACGTTGTCACAAAACCAGCGCTAAAAAAAGGGCGCGCCGCCAAATTCTCGCGATGAAACGCCGGAGTGACGCCGCGAGGTCAACGATAAAAAAAAAAGAAAACAAGCATCCAAATACTCCCCGGGAACGCGTTCCTCTCCCCTCGGAAGCGTAGGTGCGCCGAGGAAACCTCCTCGCATCGGCGGCCGAGCAAGTCCTGGAAATTTCTCAATGGAAAGGGGCGTGGTGATGCCGGGTTGAGTCATCCGTCGCGGACGGCCCCCGTATCGTCTCGCCCTTTCCCCCAGCCTTCGCTGCGTATCGCGCCGACGAAATGATGAGAACTTTCTGGAATCTCGCGCGAAAGGTATTTAATCGAGCAGCCGAGATGAGAGATCAGCAGAAGAAGGAAGTTAACGCCAGAGTGCGTAGGGTATTCCGCCGCGTCTGTCGGTGAAGGTTTTGTCCTTAGTGACAAAACAGGAGAAGAAGAAAGTATGCGCCAGAGCGCGTAGGGTGTTCCGCCTTGTGGGCAAAGCCTTCTGTCTTCCGTGACAAAGGAGAAGAAGAAGAGAATTTCCACCTGAGGGGCGAAGACTCGAGCTACAGGCAAGAGTGTGTGTCTACCGCTATCGAGCGAAGACGCGTGGCAACAGCTGCGTGTGTGAAGCCGACGTGTTTCCGGCGAAGAAGTTTGAAGCTTGGACAGCGGCCAATTGAAGACGCGAGGTTTCCTGGAAGAGAAACTTCGGGGACAGCGGAACGACAACAACGCTGGACTTTGAGTGAGTGATTCTCGGAAGAGTATCATTCAGACTTCTGTTTCAAGGACTTTGGACTGAATAAGTTTCATAACTCTTTAGTCTTTAAGTGTCTTGGTTGTGCGATGCATGCGACTGCATTGTAGTGCGTATTGTTGTCTGTGTGCGTTGTTTCAAGTGTGGCTGATTGTACTGTGTAGTACGTTGTTTGATTGGTGACATATTGTATTCAACTATTGTGGAGTGTGCATACTTACGTATTGTTTTTGATCTGCCATTATCGAGAATATAATTTTGTTTTGTTTATCAACTATCGGCTCTGACTTGTTCTTTGGGCCACAGCCGGCGTCTGATGGCGCGCCATGAAGGACCACTTCTAAATTGTCCACGCTTTCGTGGTGCGGTTCGAGGGGCCGATACTTCGGCCCTTGGAATTAGCCCGGCGATCGCCTCCCGAATTAACGGGACCTGTGACAGAGGTTAAAAGCCACCTATCTATCTATCTATCTATCTATCTATCTATCTATCTATCTATCTATCTATCTATCTATCTATCTATCTAATTATCTATCTATCTATCTATCTATCTATCTATCTATCTATCTATCTATCTATCTATCTATCTATATATTTATGTATCTATCTATCTATCTATCTATCTATCTATTTATCTATCTATCTATCTATCTATCTATCTATCTATCTATCTATCTATCTATCTATCTATCTATCTATCTATCTATCTATCTATCTATCTATCTATCTATCTATCTATAGAGAACATATACACATAAGAAATAACTCGCGTTGATGTACTACGAATTTACACCTATCATTATTGGTTATCTTGAGTGTGACTGTATTGTGCCTTGTGATTCGTAAGCGTCTTCGTCAAATGCTTTCCCTTTATAATTGTGAAAATCTTCTTCTGTCAATATGATTGCGTTTTAGGAGTGATAACTGCATTATATATAACCAGATTGCCGTGTTTTATTGCTCAGGACTTGGTGTTGCTAATTCATGATAATGTTACGGTTCGAGCATGCCTTTCTTCTTAATTTGCTGGTCTTACCTTTATTAGTGCATTTAGTTCTTGTTATATGCTATTAGTATTGTGTACTGTTGCTTGGGTATATTTTTGAGCACCTATGCCCGTCTTTTTATAAATCTGCGCCATTTTGTAAGTAAAGTTTCAAAAAAAAAAAGAAAAACAAGAAATGTACAGTGCTACTGTGAGGCGATTCAGACGTTCATGGCATCCGTATGAAGAATACTCAATGAGGCGTTCGATCGTACTTCATTTACGCATCTTTGACTATGTAACATTTCGTGCCCTTCTTATTATTTTGTCTGCATATTTTGGCTTCTAAGCGAGAAGCAGTAGCCGTTGCCACCGTAATAGCACAAATATCTCTCATTTATCCTTTAAGCAATCATATTGAATCGCATTGATCGCTCGCTTGCAGTGTACACACACAAACACACGCACACGGCAGCCGCATTGTGGTTTCAGGGACATCGCATCTCATGGTTAAGCATAACACCTCGCAGCCACGAATAGCCACGCGTAGCGCGCTCCCCGCTTTCCATCGCACGGGCGCCTAGATCATCGGAGAGCGCGACCACCACGCGTCCCGATTCAGGCAACCATGTCCATCGCTAGGTAGTATTTGAACTATTCCGTAGATGGCGCCAGCTCCCTCACGGCCAGACCAAGCGCAAAAAAAAAAACTCTAATTAAAACAAAGCAAATATTCTGTTTTGTCCGGTTCACCATCTGTGAGGCAATATAAAACGTATACAATAATCTTACAGCGCTACACCACCTCTGCGTACTCCACCACATGACCATAGGTGCCGCCACATCAAGATACTCCACCACAAGAACATAGGTGCCGCCCCATGACAGCGTCGTGCTAAGTGACTAGTTTCGCTGAGCCTTTGAAAAGTTCTGGAACGTTAAAGCATTGCATGCAAACGAAGTCTATTGCAGCAACACGAAGAGCGAGTTACAACTTTGATTCATCAATCAATTACTGAGCTGTATGCGAAAGCTCCATTTATTTACACGTCGTTTTTTTAAGTGTATGTTACAGATCGAATATCAAAAGTTTCTTAAATACCCCTACCAATTACCGACTAGTTGCCACTTTTGCTTTTACCTTCAGCGGAAGATATACGCATCAGCAAAGCTCGAAAATCTCCGAAAGCAGGATGTAAGGTGCAAAAGCGCTAGGCGAAGAAAGTCTTATTTGGATTCGGTATATATACTACACCGTTTAGTTTGCATACCAAAGTTTTAACGGCAAATCGTGATGGTTCATATATATATATATATATATATATATATATATATATATATATATATATATATATATATATATATATATATATATATATATATATATATATATATATTATATAGTCAGTGGGAGTAATAATTCAATGGGCCAGTTAGTGTTCGTGAATGTATGGAATATGGCACAACGGGAGCGTTATCAACAAGGATAAATATATTTATTTCCCAACAGTTTCGGGAGGGATCCTCCCTTCATCAGGAGATGAGTTCCTCTCTTCATTCCCTGATGAAGGGAGGACCCCTCCCGAAACTGTTGGGAAATAAATATATTTATCCTTGTTGACAACGCTCCCATTGTGCCATATCCCATACCTTCATGTATATATATATATATATATATATATATATATATATATATATATATATATATATATATATATATATATATATGCGACGCTGAACTTATTGCAGGGGGTGCAGCATACGAGGATGGGATGGGGGTGCATCTAGTACAGACAACCTTTCCTACAACCAGGCGTCATGACACAGGGGCGTAGTCAGGAAGTGTCACGCCAAGCCCATACCCCCCCCCCCCCCTACCCCAAAATGTTTTCGCCATGGCAAAGAAGGCGAAAAAGAACAATTTCAAGGGTCTGCTCTCCCATCCTGGAAAAAATTCCTGCCTACGCCATTTCTGCCATGACATGACATGACCAGCAACATTAGTCAATATAGTTTAATGTGCAAAGTTGGCTCGTAATATTGGAGGCCGTCTTATACAGATATGAGGGATAAGAGTGTGCTGATCAAGCTGTGTTGCGTATTGCTACCACATAGACAAATATTTGAAATTCCAGGAGAAAGGGCGGTCACGCCATCTTTTCCCTCTCTCTGATCGGCATACACCCCTCGTCCCCTCACGCACAAAAATAGGCAACTCAGCAAGTAATTGCAACGAATTCATTATTTCAATTAAGGCAGCTTTGTTGTTGCAAGCATGAATGAAGTGCGGTGCTGGGCTGTCTTCTTCGTTTCTATTGGGTTTCCTGTTATTTTACAGCGAACGTTGTATGAGATCATAAAAAGGGTCACACGTGCGCCGTTTCCGGTGTCCGTAACAACTGTCCCACGACATAAAAACCATAAGACATGAGATTCGAACCCGGGTCCCCTGCGTGCTAGCCCAGTATTCTACCACAGAGTCACGCTGGTGCATGAAAGTTAATTTGTACCAAACTGAAAAGAGATCTCGTTAATATGAGTAATAAATCGTTTTAGAACAGCAAAAGAACAACGAATCGGACTACAATGCGAATAGGACAGTGAGTGGGTCGTGGATATCCAACTTATTACCATAGTATTGAGGGACTATGTTATTACAAAAGCCTGAGCAAAAACTCTTAACCGTCGTCAGCCATGGCATTTTAAAAAATTGCACAAAATTCATTGCACATGTATAGCCGGCACCACACTTCTCCGAAAAATGACAGACTTTTGCTGTGAATGTGCTGCGCTTTCCGCGCAGGCCTAACGGTATTTTAGGTGCGAAGCAGCATAGGGTAGAGCTCTATCCGCTGTGCGGCGTGACCACCTTTACTGCGCATGCGCCTCAGCTCTCTCACTCTCTCCTCTCCCACGAGACTCCCCCCTCTCAACGCCGACGCAGGCAGCAGTGGTGTTAACTTTTTTTGGGGCAAAGTCGCCAGGATGCTTCTGGAAAGTCTCTAATTTCAGCCAAAAGTCGGTAAACGATGATATTTATGACAATTGTATCCTGGGTCTTTATTTTTTTTACTTGATGAAGCAAGTAGAAAATATTTTCTTTAACTGCACAATAATTTAAATGAACTTATGTTGTGGCAAATGAAGTTGGACTGCGCTGATACCTCCTGGCTTCACCTCTGTGATACCTCCTGGCTTCGCCTCGGTTTCAGCTGTAGTCTGCCTGTTTGCGGGGAAGCGTGAGCCGTTCGGAGCCGCTTTGCCAATCACTAACTGGAACAGAAGGACTGCTCGGAACGGCCACATTGCACTGTCGTAAAAGGAGCGGGATGCAATCTTTACCACAGCGCCAGAAGCAGCTTGATGCTATGTGCTTCAACCTCTTTTATTGACGCTCGTTCCAAGCATTCCACTGTTCTCAATTTCCTAATTTTCATGTCTGATTTAAAACACTCTACACCAAATTTTGAAAGTCCCCCAGAACGTGGCTAAGGGTCCACACAGTGATGAAATTCTCCCTAGCGCGATTTAAAAGACGCTAAATTTAGCGCCTTTCTCACTAAGTAACACCACTTGCAAGCAGCATTTGCCATCGCGTTTCTTGATTCAAAAAACCGACTACTTGCGCTGCACAACCTGCACGGGCCATCGCTCACAGGCACTGGATCTTGAACTCAAATGCATGCCGATAGCGATTTCTTCTGTGCGTTGTTAAACAATAAAAATTCGCAGCGTGCCCGTTAACTAGAATGGAATGCGGTTCTCTGTGTCCAATCAGAGTCTTTTGTCGCTCGTTACCCATTATCAGCGATTGGCATATTCCAGTATAGGAAACACCGGTGCATAACTGCATGTTTTGCGCCTTCCGAGGTTTCTCTCTAGCGCAAAGCCGCAATAAGCGCCCTTGTCAACGTCGCCGCCAGTGTCAGCGTTAGCGACAACTGCTTCGCGTCTACGCATGCATGGTTCCATTTAGAGGGAGATGGTGCAATTGTTTCAGTTACTTCTGTCTTTTTCTTTCCCTCTATTTTTTATATTTTCCCTTTCTTTTTCTCTCTTTCCATTGCTCAAATTCCCCCCCCCTTTTTTTTGGGGGGGGGGGTGTACTTCACAACTAATACCATTATTAAGCCGAAGAACAAGATTAACAAGATTTCTCTTTGACACGAGCATGCCCTCAATATGCTACAGATGGCTATGCTATATGTGTGAGTGATTTTGCCTGCATTTTTATCATCATCATCATCATCATCATCATCATCATCAGCCTGACTACGTCCACTGCAGGACAAAGGCCTCTCCCATGTTCCGCCAGTTAACCCGGTCCTGTGCTTGCTGCTGCCAATTTATACCCGCAAACTTCTTAATCTCATCTGCCCACCTAACCTTCTGTCTCCCCCTAACCCGCTTTCCTTCTCTGAGAATCCAGTTAGTTACCCTTAACGACCAGCGGTTATCCTGTCTACGCGCTACATGCCCGGCCCATGTCCATTTATTCTTCTTGACTTCAGCTATGATATCCTTAACCCCCGTTTGTTCCCTAATCCACTCTGCTCTCTTCTTGTCTCTTAAGGCAAGCTTTCCCAGGAAACGAAGAATCTCATTAAGAAGCGTCAAATCATGAAAGTCTCAAGTACAACAGACAAAATGGAACTGGCAGAGCTTTCGAAGTTGATTATTAAGCGTAAGATATCCGACGTAAGAAGGTATAACATGGAGAGAATTGAACACGCTCTGAAAAACGGAGGAAGCGTCAAAGCAGTAAAGAGGAAACTTGGGATAGGAAAAAATTGGATGTATGCACTAAGGGACAAAGAAGGCAAAATGTCATCATCAAAGCGCTCCAATTACAAGAGGAAGACCTCACTGGCGCGAGTGCGCCTTGGAGATTGCTGTGCATTATGTGGTTTTGCTTGTGTTGAGCCAAGCGACAACGACAGCAAAAGACAGTCCTGGGCCATTTTAGTGCTCCGAACTTAAAAGAAAAAAAAATATGGCAGCTTCGCACTAGCGGTACTCAAGCCTGAAGTAAGCGCGGAGCTGGGTGGCCTTACTTGTTTCTCTTTCAATCTCTCCTTCTCCCTTTCCTCCTCCTTTTGCTCTATATATTTATTTTTGTTTCTGTTTTGTCTATTTCTTGCTCTTTCTAATTTTCTCTGTATTGCTTTCACTCTCTTTATACTTAATTCTCTTTCACTCTGCTGTGCTGCTACTCGCGAACATCGTAGCTCTGGACACTGCTACATAAGTAAACTTGAGCGGATGACACCTGAATACGATGAATGTTTACCCGACGTGACGGCTCCATCGTAGGAGTACATATATGTAATGTTTATAATATTGGAAAGGCAGCACTGTAACTACAATTGGCGTTTCACGAACATTAGGGTAGTTTCGAGACATGTCGTGGCTTTAAGGCAAAATAATTGGTTGCCACGCAGAATTCTAGGGTTTGATTCCTGCTAGGACAATGACATTTATTCTTGGCAGTCATCCCGTCCACGCTGCCGATGTCCACTTTTTTCCTAACAATCAAAAATTAATATTATCCTTGTGTGTTCTCGCCGTTCCTGAGTATAGATATAAACTGTCAAACACTTGTGGCATACGCCCGCATACCAGTGGCTCATACCCCCACCCCCGCCCCAGGTGTGAGCCAAAGCTTTTTGGAGAGTGTTTGACGACGTACGCGACAGGATTGTGACAATATTCGCGTCATGACCCACGAGGCGTATTCGACAGACCATTTTATCTTCACATACAAGTTTTGGTTCACCCCAGGTTAATGAGCACCCAGACGTAGGCGACTACATAGATAGATAGATAGATAGATAGATAGATAGATAGATAGATAGATAGATAGATAGATAGATAGATAGATAGATAGATAGATAGATAGATAGATAGATAGATAGATAGATAGATAGATAGATAGATAGATCGATAGATAGATAGATAGATAGATGCTCAAAGTAACTACAGTACGCAAAAAAGTGCTTCGAATTCAAAAACGAACAAGTGGAGGAGGTGATAAGGTGATGCAAGACTGTCTGTCTGTCTCCGGTCTATCGACAGATGCATTTCAATCTTGTGATCAGCGCAACTCACTTCCATCGCAGCGGCTGTCTTTCTATGAAAGGTTCTTTTGTTCGCTTTCTTCAGCTTGACCGTTTCTTCATCAACTTGATGAGTTTGTTCCTTCTGCCATCCCAAGAAAAAAAAAAACGGACATAGGACCACGATTCGTAACTATCTGCCCGAGAGTAGTCGGTATACCGACCACTCTCGGGAATTTCATTGTTTAGCTATTGATTGCCAGAGCCAGAGGAAAGAAGATGCCACAAAATGAGCGGGGAGCTCAGCATTAACCCAATATTCACGTCACGTTGTTCTGGAGTGCATTGAAAGAGGAAAAGCAGAATGTGGCAGGATTGGGAGGGGTGATAACTACAATCGCACCCGTTTGGCAGTCACACTTTGAGTGATGGTCCTATAGAGCACTTTGATCACGGTCGCTGCACTCTGTGTGGACTATAGGCTATAAAATGCCTACTGCGCTGCAGGGGTAGTGTCAGTCTTTCAAACATGAATTACATATGACTTTAGCACAGCTGTATATCTGCTGAGCGCTAAAATATTCACCTTGGACGAGACTTTCCGGCAATATTCCCCCCAATCACAGCTACAGAAGCCCCAAAAAAAGCTTTGCCTCCAAGTTCTGACAGCTACTCCAGTGATTGACGGTCTGTGACATATGCAAAGCGCTGGTACTACGTCGGCGACTTCAGCACTAGATTTGCTTTTCAACATTTGCTCCCAGTTCCTTTACTTCAGTACAGTTTAGTCAACCGAACTCAGCCCTAATTATTCTCTCCACCATTCATTCACCGGTTTCCTCTCTACCTTTCTCTCTCTCGATCAAAGTCATAAGAGTTTTGCATAATGGTACACTCTTAAAAAATTAGTAAAATGATAGCAACTACAAGCAAATATGTAGTAACTGCAGCGCTTACCACCTTTCCTGCACCATTAAGCTTTGTTACCTGTTTACCACCTATGTTAGTAACCCGTTACTAGCTGCAACTATTACTAGCTTTTTGCTATCTTTTTAGTACCTACATTAGATCACACTTTAGTTAGTAACTGCAGCCGTCACTAACTTTCTCGCACCGTTACTACCTTGTTGCTACCCGGCCATTATTCATCTAAAATAAAATTACAGCTGATACCTATTGTATTTATTTATAAGTGGAATCGTATTGACATAACATCTTCAATACGAAATATAAGGCGGTACATATCCGTGAATCACCAAAAAATCTTGTTTTGAATTACGCAAACTAGATATGTAAGTGTCATTCTGCTATTGTCAAAACGGAGAAGTACAAGTTAGTAAGCATACGCAAGTGCTGCAAGTGTTTTATATGCAATAGAGCAAGCTAAATTACAACAAGATAACACGACAGGTGAATAAAAATTAACCAGGTGGTCAACATTCATGTAGAGTCCTTCCCGACAGCATGTCTCACAATAATATCGTGGCTTTTGCACGTAAAACCCATGACAGAATCATTACCCTTTAATTGCCGACGCATTAGCACAGTGAACTATTCAAATGCCCTGAGACTACGTTAGTGAGTTTGGTGCCTTGTTTAAGCCGCTGAACATGATTTCTTGTCGCACATTTATAATAAATAGATTTGACATAATATTTTTTTAAATACGGCTGATTAAAAATCTGCTACGCCCCCAAGCACACGTAATCAGAAAGACTATAGTGCTCTAGGATCATATTTTTTTTATAATTTATCTTGAAACACAAATGCTCACCTGTACTAGACATGCATCTTCATAGTAGGGGCTATAAATACTCCAGGTGTAGCTTACTCAGTACTTTAGCGTAGTGAACTTGTTACGTCAATGTATTCTTTGCGTTTATGACACACCTCAGAAGATTACTCGAAGTTTTGTAGTATAGAGACATAATTTGATCAGTATTAACAATGGAGAACAAATGTGGCAAAATGAACATGGTAGTATCATTCACTACTTTTTTTTAAACTTTTATAAGTTAGTATTCCTATGGTTACTAACGGCAAAGGTAGTAACTATTACGATTTACGCCGTTACTAATTGCACTTACAAGCGGGGTTGTAACATATGTGACAAACCATTACTACCTCAAAATTAGCTAGAGTTTAAGAGTGTGCATCTCTGTCTAAAAGGCAGAGAAAAGCACGCAGAGGAGTTTGTAAATGATGAAGTCATCGTATCGTCCACAAAGCGAAGCACGAATCGCCATAACGCTATTTCAAGAATTTATATCGGCCTCACGCACTGAAAAAAACTTTCGATGACCAAATAATTGATCAATTTTAATTATTTAGTAATTAGAGTGTGCCACAATACTCAAGAATAGTGGCAGGCACACTCCGGAAACATGCGCAGACCTCAATAGATGGCCGCGAACACATTCCCATAACGATCAAGGGATGATCAGCACACACATATAAAGGCAGAGGTGAGCGACACACCACATTTACAAATCGCTTCAACATTGAAACATTTAGTTAACACACTCTCAAACATTAGGTGCGTGGCAAGACAGTGCGCACTAAATCATCAGCCATCCAGTTTGCTTAGCTTTTCCGTAAGTACGTTTTTCCATAGGTCATCTAGCTTCGCTGATGATATATCCCGCATCATGGTTGACTGAAATATTAAAAAATATTTGAGCGTAAGACGTCTTTTGTGAATACCAGCGATTATTTTTTTCCCTAGTTTTCAGACTACACCAGCAGACCCGTGAATTTCATTGAAGGCCAACGTTCATATAAGTCTGATAAGCGATAGAATCGGAGAGTTAGGTGAAATTACTTGAAATATCCCAAAAATTTTCTATGTTTTGCAAAGCTTCAGACATATGTAAATAATATGGCAGGGCTAAAAATATTGACACACACGTGATTAAACATCAACATGAAGCTAGTGGTCCTTTCACCTCTCTCCCTCTTTCCACCATATATTCTTATACGAATCATTACAATTATTTTCATTCGAGATAAAGGGCGCGTCTCATCGCAACATATCCCATGGCTTTACCTTCGCATAACCATGCAACTGTCAGGATGAAAACAATAACCGCATGTAATGACAAAGAAACGTGGCCTCTGGGGACCAACGTTTGGCGAAGGCGTCCGGAGAGCAACGAGTGGTCAATGGCCTCGCAGCAAGAATTGTAAGAAAGCGGGCGCACAACTTATCGAACGGCGCCAGTGGGTTTGACTGCGTTGTGGGCGCCGCACCGACACTCATCTCGGCGAGCCGCGCAGGGAGGCAGTTAGCCGGCGATGAGCTGAACGACTCAAGCGGCCGCCGAGACAGCCGATGAGTGACACGGCGCCGGTCGGGACGCCAGGAGCGCGCCGCCGCGCCTGCTGGAAATTGCGTCTTGCCACACCTTAGTGTGACACTGAAGTTGTTAGCGCCCATGTCTGGACATGTAGCAGTTGCCCCTTTGCGGGTAATTACTGCGCCATAGGCTGCACTGACGTAACTGGCGAGGCCAAAAGGGATACAGACGACCTCCCGCTGTTTCAGTGCGAGGGAAAACATTTTGCCGCAGCGACTAGCATTCAGAGGGACGAGAATATTAAAAAAAAAGAAAATAGTTGAAATAGTACTTAGCGCAACGCCTATATAACTGGTTACCACATGCATGCTTAGAGGAAGGTTTTGATCTGAAAACCGAGAGCAGTTGATGAATTGACACCCATACTCGCCGAGCACTGCAATACGTCGGGAGGACAAACGCACTCATTTACTTTTGACCTCCACGCATACCTATAGGCGTGAAACCTAGAAGCACAAAAAAAAGTGCTCACATCTGCTATGAAGTCGCACATTTGGTGCCCCCAAACTTCTCTGTCGACTGAATGGCGTGACGTTGATAGGCAACCAACTACCATTGATATGCGTGATGCTTAGCGGCACTAAACCTGCATTTTTTTTTGCAGTGAAATCTGTTACGAGATCAGAACACGGGTCACGCGGAGTGCCGTAGTTGTGCGCCGCCCGAGTCTCCGCTGGTGTCCGTAACCAATATCGAACGAAGAAAACTCGGTAAATAAAAATTACCAATGAAACCTTGATCCGCTACGTGCCTGCCCAGTATTCTACCACCAAGCTATGTAGTAAATAAAAAAAAACACCGATGACATAAGGAGATTCGAACCCGGGTTCGCTGCGTGCAGGCCCAGTATTCTACTACTGAGCAACGCCAGTACTTGAAACACCATTCTAAAGTGGCCTTAGGCAGGCTTCATGTCGGGAAAGGAATCACGTTAATATGAGTAATAAAGCGTTTTATAACTTCAAAAGAACAGCCAAGCGTCACACAGTGCGAATTGCGTAACAACTGTGTCCTTCAATGATCCAACCCATTACGAAATCTTCTTCTTGATCACCTATTAACTGTGGCGCATACCCACTTACGACATATTCCTTCATCGTCGTCAGGCACTGCATAAAAAATTGCACACAATTTCCAACAAGTGTGTAGCGGACACCACGCTTCTCTAAAGAATGACGAAGGATAGCATAGTGAGTGCTGGCCTACTACACAAAATTTATCATCATTTATGGCGCAGTGGGTACCCAGCAGTGTGATCGTAGTAGTTACCAAATAGTGTTTAGAAAAGGCTCTGAAAGGCCGCTCTTCTAGCTTTCGCTGTGACTGCACTGCGCGTTCAGGCCATGCGGGGTTTTTTTGTTTTTTTGTTGTTTTTCTGGAAGGTTGCCCGTGCGCCACGTTTTTCCCGGATTAGGGTTCCCTCCCACACGTTTGGTTTATCAATATCATTTATTCAAATGTTTTCTCTCTCGCCAAAAAAATGCAGTTGTACCACTGTGATACACCGCATAGCACTGTCACACAGTCGTCTACCTCTTCGTAGAGTTGCCCCTTCTCTCTTTACGAAACCGTCGGTCACGTTAACGGTTGAGGTAAGCATGAACGGCTTTACCGGAACAAGTATATGAAATTGCGTTAGGGGGATTCTCAGACTCGGTGTGCAACATGCGCACCACTTTTTGGGGCGCTTTATCGACTCCCTCCTTGTTACAGCAATCGAGATAAGCGTCGTCTGTGGCGATTTCCGCCAGGTTGTTTCACCTTCCGACTTCCTCCATGCCTTCTGATGTAGTGACAGAGCGTCGGCGAAGTGCAAGTGGGAGGAACAATCGCGTGTTGTTCGAGTCGGTGGCGCCCTTCCTGGCGCGGCGCCGCAATCAACTGCTTGTGTCCGAAGCATGTTATGCGATTTTTAACCAAATATTACGTTTATTTGTTGTTAGTGCTGCAAATTACAATTTAAATCTTGTTCGTGCACCTTAAGCCAGTTTTGAGCTTTGCTATCCATGTTCTAGGCCTGTATCGAGGGCCTAATGATTATTGTGACCCCGCCACATCAGGTCTATGGATGGAAGACAAGCCGCGGGCCCTTTAAGCGCTACACACTTAAGATAATATGTTGTCAACGTTACTAAGGTTGATAACAGGCGGTAACGAACTAGGAAACATGCATTACTCCCCACGCGAGTATTTAGTGTGGTGCTAACGTTACGTCTAATGAGCTCGAAGCATGTAGGTAATTTCAACTTGCCATGCGGAGAAAACTCTTAATAAAAAATTCCAATATTTTATAAAACGTCCAGATTCATGGGTCGGCCAAACTTGTGGAGCTCACTCAGACTCGCTCACGAAATATATTTTGAGCTTTGGACTCACTCGAAAAGAGATTCACGAAAACTTTTCCTGAGCCGGACTCACACTCATGAAAGTTTTTTCCTCCGCCGGACTCACTAGATCTCCAACTCAAAGACTACTCACCAGAACTCAATCAGACTGAAACTCACGACTCGATTTGACTCTGTGAGTTCGAGTGAGTCGACTCATGAATCCGTTAACCTTGAATTAGCTTCTTCGACCATGGTGTCGAATGAGCTTTTTCGACCAATGCTCTTTAACACCATTATCTCACGTAATCGGTGCTCTTCTTGGCGCCATTTGACATAGTAGCTTCAAAAACGAGTTCTCGGTGGATGCAAACCAGTAAGATCGTTTTCTGTGGAAGAGATGACAGCATACACTTATTTATCAACAAATTTTCCTGAATAATTGGTGGGGGAGAGGTCAAGGCAACTCCCTACGTAATTAACGCCTCTTATCAATAAATATTGAAATAGTGTATGAACGATACTCCTATGCAATACGTGTGAATAGACGTGAGCATAAACGTCAATCTAGGCAAGACTGATAGCGATGCTGAAGATGATTATATAGGAGACCAGATTCAATACGTGCTCCATTTGAACACGCACGTCCCCACGCGTTCATATGCGGTAACGATACGATTTGCAGTTATATGGTAGAATACAACGCCGAAAATCTTGAACAATATTCATCCGCAATCGCACATACAAAAATAATTTTGCCATACATTGCATGCAAGCTTCAAATTATCCGCACTTAAAGCATGATATCGATTTCATTCCAAAATGTACAAATTTAGGAGCCTTTCCTATGTGGAGCCCCTAACTTGTGCTTGACATAATCAACTAGTGTATATTTAAGTGTTTCCAGTCGGCGAACGCTCGATCTCAAGTTTCTAGGGCAACCTTTATGGGACCTGAAAATCGTCTGTACAGGTGAAAGAAGCCGATGCACTATATAATGTAAGAATAAGAGAGCGCGCGAAATTATGTACATACAATAGTGCTGTTCCAGTTCATCTGGCAAATCCCTGCTGTAGCTTGAAAAAATTCAAAACGGACAGCCCAGCTTGAAAATTCCAGCGATGGGCAGCTCTCGAAGTTTCCGGGCGTATGCCCAGTTGAAAATTTCGGGCTCGCCTAACAATGGAATTCCGTGTTGATCCAACTTGCACGCCACTACGATATAAAAGTACAAAATTCTAGCATGCCATTACGAATATGTCGCTATAGCAGTTAGCATACAAGTAGGTTAAATGGGAGAAACAAACATACGAAAAAGAAAGCTACGCCGACTAAATCATTGCACAAGAAGATAAGCCAATGTCAAACTTGAACTGAACGCCCGTTTGGGAGCTGCAAGGACGGAGCAGATGAGGAATACTCACGAGGGTGCTCGCGCCTCTCACAATCGAGGTCGGACTGCGACTTTCGACACACGAAGCTGCCGCGTTCACGTGCACGCCTTCCTCGCATTGTCCGATCACTTATTTTCGCACGTTCCTTAGCGACATGCCCCACTGCCTTAGCTTAGGATTTATTTTGAAGGACGTACGAAGAGCACAGCATGCTCGAATCTGCACACATATAATCATGTCACCGTTATTGGAGTAGGACAGAACAACTGCGTTGTCAGCCGCGGTGGTGTAGCGAGGCGCTCGACTGTTCAACCAAAAGTTACGTGGTCGATTCCAGCCATTGCAATCGCATTTCGATGCAGACGAAGTGCTTGAGGTCTGTGTACTGTGGGATTTCAGTGCACGTTGAAGAAGACCAGACGATTCACCAGATGGTTCCCGAGCCCTCCTCTACGGCAGCTTTCGTTATCATGTCGTGGTATCAGCACGTCAGACCCCCGATATCATTATTATTATTAAAGACATTCACCTTGTACGTAACTTTTTTTAGCGTTGTATCTTGTTAGCAGAATACCGGACTGCGTTTACCGTACTGCCTGAACGTGTTTCAGAAAACTTTTTGTCGCCATACCTAAACGTTTACGTCACGACTTTCACAATGATTCAAGCAAAGATGAGTCTATTTCCGACGTTTCGGAATCAGCTCGGTTCCTTCTTCAAAGGTAGTGACAGCGGAGGTGTTAAAGTGTAACTCTCAGCTTTTTTGACAGTATGCAAGTTCATGTGTGACTAATGGCCCGATAAATTAAGGGTGGTCAATTACTCTCCTCTTTTTTTTTGTTGCTAGTGTATACTGAGGGTCCCACCGGCATTAGTGTTGAAACGTTTGCCATTTTGTAAGTATTTGTTGTGTTACGTAAAAAAAGACATATGCGGATCAATTACAAAATAGTTTTAAAAAGTTGCCTCGCGATAGTTCCCACGGCATTCTGCCTTTCGTGGTAGGGAAACACTGGCGCTCTCGCTCACCGTGACGTAACGAACCGATTGCGCCACTAGCTTCTGCACGGTGTGCGGTACGGAGGGCGATCGTGTTTTATGGTCAGCTGCGCTTGCAATCGAGTTGTTTCAGCATTATTCAACGCGCCACTGGAACTGAATGACTTGCAGCGGTTGAAGCAATGCCACCGCGTCGCCCATGCTGCGCTGTGGGGTGCCAGGGCGTAGAGAGCAGGGAGACTACTGTGTCATTCTTCAAGTTTCGTAAAGAGCCCGCCAAACGCAAGGCTTGGGAGATAAACGTGCGCTGGAAGGACTGGTGCGCAAGAGACGCATCTGTTTTGTGCTCAGCGCACTTCACGGCAGACAGCTACAATGATGACCAGCATCTTCTCGGTGAGCTCGGTTAACCAGTGAAAAAGCCGAGGCTGCGGCCCGACGCTGTCCCGCAAAGATTCGGCGAAGATGCGTATCGTGAGGAACCCTAGCGCCGCACTAAGTGCAAGGCGTTCGCTTCAGATAATGTTTACACGCATGCCGCACGTAGCAAAATATGCAAAAGCAACGGTTAGTACGCGCAGAATTGTTACCACCATTTATTAAGTCGTGCATGCACGTATTCTAGCAAAGAAAAAATCACGCTTTACGAATCCTAAGGCGCAAAGTGTGCTCGTTAATGCAGCGTCCCCTAATCGTTAAGCTCGCTTGTCAACCTTGCACGCTTGAAATAAAGCTACTTATAATTGCGGAAAGCCATCTGTCACAACGGCGAGGTCGTTGCCATCTTTGTTGACACCGTCTTCGACGCTTTCTTTGTCGCGTGAGCTGATGGCGGTGGGGTCGAACTCAGAATGCACAGCGTATATACACGACATCGTCGCCGCTTCTGCTGCTCGATGAATCATTGCCCAAATCTTGAGCTGATGACGGTGCCGACGACATGGAGATGGTAGCGGTGCCACTTCTCAACACTTGCGACACGTGCGGACCACGCGGTAAGCTACACTCGCAACTCGGTTAACACACTGACAGCGTGCCGATTTGGTAGCAGACGACGGCGCTGCTCCCATCGGTTTGTGATGTCACGCACGCCACGGCATGGCAGTCACCGGCGGTGGGTGGATTTTACAGCTGTAGACTTCTACGGCTTATCTTGGACTGAAATAATATTTCACCGTCCAGTTTTCACACGTGTATAAGCATATTCGACCCTGTATCTTTGTTTTTGGCCGAAAACCGCAAATTGTTGGGTGACCATGTCATGACCCCTTTAAGGCACTAGATATATTTTGTGATTGTAGTTTTGTTTAATTACTATCGCTGAGAATCGTGACACGCAGAGTTTTTATGCACCGTCATAAATACCAAATATGTTGAATGACGTACTGCGCAGGATCTATCGAGACCGTTTGGCAATCTAGGTATGCACGTCAGTTTTGGGGTGAGAGTCGTTCTTGCCTTTCCCGAATGTTTACGTCCTTGGTGCTCGAACGCTGGCCGAAATAGATGCATTTGTTGCGTAGGCAAAATAGCTTTATATTTGTTGTTTCGCTTATGAGAGTGGGCTCTGACAATAAACTTGTGCCAGGGCCGCGCGGATTGTTTGCTTGCGACTATAGCTTGTCGCACTTCTCTGTAGCATCCCTGTGCTCCCATGCAATCTCCGCCAAAGGCGTCTGCATCCATGAAGTCGTTTGTTTGTCGCCCCGTCTGCCTGTCGCGTCCTGAGGAGGACGCGCGTGACCTGCCCTCGGCTAGCGGGCTTCTCCAAACAGTGAGAGGACAGCTAAGCCCGGCTGGCTACTGCGAGCACGCCCCCTGCGACGACGTGACGTTTCTCGGTGGCCATTAACTTGATGGAGTCCGGAGAAGACTTCATTATTTCCGCACCGGTTCCGACCTTTTCGGCTGCTCCTTGCGAGGTGGCGGTGGGCGTCACTTTGCTTTGTGCGTTGATGTGCCCGAGTAACGGGAATGTTTTGTGCTGTATAGTCTCCCATGCAGCCGTTTCGAGTTGGTGCTATGGCGTGAAGGGTGAAGTATGCGCGAAGATGGATCCTCTTGCCTCGGACGTGTACTTGGCGACGCCAGGTCGCAGCACGTTTCGACGAGCCCGTCTGCCAGCTCTTCCGTCTTCCTCTCATTAGCGGCCATTTGTGATGAGCGGCAGCTCGGGATGCGCCAATAGCTCAGCTGTGTTTACGGAGCTTTTGCCGCTGCATTTGCTTGATGTGCGGAACAAATATTGCGGCACCGCACCGTGCTCTCCACTGCTCGCGCCTGGGCTGACATTTTCGTCAGGGGTCTTGTCCGCCCACTTCGTCGCCGATTGTTTTTCCGAGATCAGTTAGTCTATAGGATCTACAAAATCTGTACGTAGAAAAGGAAGATCTAACGAACACTGCCACTTGTGCGCACATTGTTCCATAATAAATGCAGTGACAGCAAGGTATGCACGGCTGACTTTTGTTTGTTTCTTTCTTTCTTTCTCCCTTTTATTAGTTTGTTCAGCCGTCCGTCTCATCTGAAACTCTGATTGTGTAATCAGTTAGTTATTGTTTTACTTTATAATCATGATCATCCTCATCAGCCTGACTACGACTACTGCAGGACGAAGGCTTCTCCCTTGTTCTGCTAGTCAACTCGGTCCTGTGCTTGCTGCTGCCACTATATACCCGCAAACTTCCTAACATGACCTGCCCACCTAACTTTCTGTCTCCTCCTTACCCACTTGTCTTCTCTGCGAATCCAGTCAGTTATCCTTAATGACCAACGGTTATCCTTCCTACGCGCTACATGTCTGGCCCATGTCCATTTCTTCTTTTTAATTTAAACTATGATACCCTTAACACCGCTTCGTTCCCTGACGCACTCTGCTCTCTTCTTGTCTCCTAAGGTTACACTTATTACTTTCTGTTCCATCGCTCACTGCGTCTTTCTCAATTTAAGCTGAACTCTCTTTAAGTCTCTCGTTTTCTGCTCCGTATAGGTAAGTACCGCCAAGATGCAGTTGTTATATACTTTCCTCTTGAGCGATAGTGGCTGTCTACCAGTCGTGACTTGGGAATGCTTGCCGAATACGCTCCACCTTATTTTTATTCTTCTAATTACTTCAATCTCCCGGTTCGGCTCCGCGGTGACTACCTGTCCTAAGTAGACGCATTCATTTACAACATTAAGTGCACTGCTACCTATTTCGAAGCGCTACTCTCCTCCGAGGTTGTTGTGCGATACTTTCGTTTTCTGCAGATTCATTTTAAGACCTACCTTTCTGCTATCCTTGTTCAATTCAGTCATCATGAATGGTAATACGTCCCCTGGGTTACTCAGTAATTCAATGTCATCGGCGAAGCGCAAGTTACTATAAGAAACTCTTCATTAACTCTTATCCCCCACTCTTCAAATTCTAGGCCTCTGAAAACCCCCTGTAAGCACGCTATATATAGCATTTGGGAGATTGTCTTACACCCTTCTTTATTGGTATTCTCTCTCGTTTTCCTTATGGAGCACCATGGTGGCAGTTTGTCCTCTGTACATTCCTTCCAGGATGTTTATATATGTTTCATCGACGGCCTGATCCCGCAGTGTCTGCATGACTGCTGATACTCTCTCAGTGCTAGCTCATTGATTGGATTTTTGCGTATCAGTTTCTGTCGTTTCTTGTTCAAGTCTAAGCGAACTCGAGACCTTATCATTTTAAGGTCACTGCATCGTACCTTGCCAACACTTGCACATCTTGCACACTGTCTGGGTGTGCACTCAGTATAAAGTCTATTTCGTTCTTACTTTCGCCATTAGGGCTCCTCCATGTCCACTTATGCTTCACTCATTTTCGGTAGCAGGTATTTAAGATCCGTAAACTCCCTTTTGCCATTTCTAGTACCAATGCTATAATCCTCTACTGTCTGGTCCCCAGCGTGCTTCTTCACTATCTTGGCATTGAAGTCGCGCCGTCAGAATCACATACTGTGTTTTTACTCTGCTCATTGCCGATTGCACGTCTTCATCGAAGCTTTTAACTAATACTTCATCACGGCTGGATGTTCGCGCGTAAGCCCGTACCACCTTCGTCTTGTATCTCTTATTGAATTTGTTGAATATATCTGCAACCCTTTGATTAATGCTGTAGTATTTCTCTATGCCGCAGCTATATTTCTGTGAACAAGAAACACCACCCTGAGTTATCTTCTGTCAGCCAAGTCACGATAGCAAAGGACGTGTTTTTATACTTTATATATAGGACGTTTTACTTTAAACAGCATTACAACTTTTTCGTATATTGGACATCCCGTTTTAAATAGTGAGAAAAGTTCAGTGGGTTGGGCAGCAATTGTTTTAGAGGCTTTTAGCTTGTACGGGTATTTGTTTACACTACCATGCTAACGGGTACTGGAAGGAATTTGCGCGTGCGCGCGGTTTTACAGAACGTAGATGTTTTAGGGAACGTTAAATAATCGATGGATAGTCTTCGTTTACATCCATTTCTTGCAAATCTTTCTTTGTTCGTCGCTATTCGTGGTATTAGCTTTGCGGAGATTCCAGCCGCTGAATCAAAATTAAGCCGAAGTGCGAGTGCGAATCGAGATTACCTTGTTTCAGCTGGCTTACCGAAGCTGGAACGGCCTAAAAATTTCAGTCTTGGGCAGCAATCAGTTACTAATAAGGCGTTACCGGTAACTAGTTAGTTGTTCAGTAACTTGCAACTGACTAGTTACTCTTAGGTTAAAGAAACTTGTAACTGTAACACTGTTATCTTTTTGCGCAGTACCTGGCACAAAAATAGCGTTACAGTTACTTTTGTTTTTATGAAAAAATTTCCAACGGCAGCTCTTCTTAAAGGCTGATGTCAAACGCTTTTTACTGATTCGAACTTGCTTCTTTTCTATAACCTCTCCACCTTTCAACTTTCACAACAGCTCCTCTCGCAGTTTAGGAGATGTCGCTAAGAGTTATATCTTCCGTGCAGAAGGCTGTCTTTGCTGTTTACTTGTAAACTGCATGTGGTAAAATAATCAGGTTCCATCTGAACCGATTATATTTGGCATTCCTTTTTTATAGGCATATATATATATATATATATATATATATATATATATACAGAGTTTTACAGAGATCTGTACAGTAGCCGAGACAACCACGACCTTAATACTATAAGAACTAGCAGTAACCCAGACGACACCCCACCACTAATGATAGAAGAAGTCAGAAAAGCTTTGGAGAGCATGCAAAGAGGCAAAGCTGCTGGTGAGGATCAGGTAACATCAGATCTGCTGAAAGATGGAGGACAGATTGTGTTAGAAAAACTAGCCACCCTGTTTACGAGGTGTCTCCTGACGGGAAGAGTACCAGAGTCTTGGAAGAACGCTAACATCATCTTAATACTTAAGAAAGGAGATGACAAGGACTTGAAGAATTACAGGCCGATCAGCTTGCTCTCTGTAGTATACAAGCTATTTACAAAGCTAATTGCTAACAGAGTAAAGAAAACATTAGAATTCAATCAACCAAAGGAACAAGCAGGATTTAGAACAGGCTACTCAACAATTGACCACATTCATACTATCAATCAGGTAATAGAGAAATGCTCAGAGTATAACCAACCACTATACATAGCCTTCATAGATTACGAGAAGGCGTTTGATTCAGTAGAAATATCAGCCGTCATGCAGACACTGCGGAATCAGGGTGTCGATAAAGCATATATAAACATCCTGGAAGAAATCTACAGGGGATCAACTGCTACCATAGTGCTTCATAAAGAAAGCAACAGAATACCAATCAAGAAGGGTGTAAGGCAGGGGGACACAATTTCCCCAATGCTATTTACCGCGTGCTTACAGAAGGTTTTCAGAAGCCTAGAATGGGAACAGTTAGGAATAAGAGTCAATGGAGAATACCTTAGTAACCTGCGCTTCGCCGACGACATTGCATTGCTGAGTAACTCAGGGGACGAATTGCAGCTCATGATTACGGAGTTAGACAAGGAGAGCAGAAAGGTGGGTCTTAAAATTAATCTGCAGAAAACGAAAGTAATGTACAACAACCTCGGCAAGGAGCAGCGCTTCGAGATAGGTAATAGTGCACTTGAAGTTGTAAAAGACTATGTCTACTTAGGGCAGGTAATAACCGCAGAGCCGAACCACGAGATTGAAGTAACTAGAAGAATAAGAATGGGGTGGAGCACATTCGGCATGCACTCTCAAATTATGACAGGTAGATTGCCACTATCCCTCAAGAGGAAGGTATATAACAGCTGTATCTTGCCGGTACTTAGCTACGGAGCAGAAACCTGGAGACTTACAAAGAGGGTTCAGCTTAAATTGAGGACGACGCAGCGAGCAATGGAAAGAAAAATGGTAGGTGTAACCTTAAGAGACAAGAAGAGAGCAGAGTGGATTAGGGAACAAACGCGGGTTAAGGATATCATAGCTGAAATCAAGAAGAAGAAATGGACATGGGCAGGGCATGTAGCGCGTAGACAGGATAACCGCTGGTCATTAAGGGTAACTGACTGGATTCCCAGAGAAGGGAAGCGGGTTAGGGGGAGACAGAAGATTAGGTGGGCAGATGAGATTAAGAAGTTTGCGGGTATAAATTGGCAGCAGCAAGCACAGGACCGGGTTAACTGGCGGAACATGGAAGAGGCCTTTGTCCTGCAGTGGACGTAGTCAGGCTGATGATGATGATATATATATATATATATATATATATATATATATATATATATATATATATATATATATATATATATATATGTGTGTGTGTGTGTGTGTGTGTGTGTGTGTGTGTGTGTGTGTGTGTGTGTGTGTGTGTGTGTGTGTGTGCATGCATTGTTACTTGAGCTTTTAGCTCTGTTCTTGGCGTACCGGTGAAGGACTCCTTCGTCCGAGGCTCCGAGCTTGTCTTGTTTATCAGGTTGCTAGAAAAGAGCAACGTGAAACCGCTGATGCCACTCGCTCATTTATAAAAATATTCTATTATTAATTACCGGCACAATCGAATGCGCTGAAATTTCACCAGCGAGTTTGTGAACATACAAGGACCAACCCACACAACACTGATTATGGTCGAAAATTGGGTGTTATGACATCGAACTAAAATTTCTAGGGCTACAGAAAGCGCGAAAAAGAGAGATATACAACCATACAAATGCGGGACCTGCAAAATCCCAGCGAAGTATTTCGGCGAGGTAGAGTTGGGCTCTAACGCAGCTCCTCGATGGACACTCTCAAGATGGTCGGGCAAAGTCCCCTTTCAGTTCATGAGGAACTTAGTGGCGTGCTCATGCGCTGTCGTAATCAGAGTGACAGTTTTTATGAAAGAGTAAGAGATGTTCATATGATGTTTCATGGCACGTCACCATACACCATTACAAGAAAACATCACCTTAACAGCCCAAGATGGCAGCGCTCAGATGTGTTATAGGAAATAGTGTAAAGAGTCAGTGCATTTCGACTATAAACCGGCGAACGCACTGGTCAGTCAACTCACTCGGGTTCATTCAGAATCGGAGAAAGCCGCGGACTTGAGTAAGTTCAGGAAAGTAATATTTTGGCGAGTATAAGTCCGAGTGAGTCCAGTTGAAGAAAGTTTCTGTGAGTGTGAGTCCGTGTGAGTTCGGCCCAGGAAAATTTTGATGAGTTTGAGTCCAGCTGAGACCAAAGCGCAAGATATATAATTGAGTCAGCCTAAGTGAGTTCCGCTTTTTTTTGCCAACCTACGGTCCCAACTACTTATTTTCAGCAATACTATCATCCTTACCTGGATTGACGTTTATAGTCATGCCTATTTTCACAAATTCTAAAAGCAATGTCGTTCATATACCATTCTAATATTTATTAATCAGAGGCGTGAAATATGTAAAGGGTGTCTTGATCTCCTCCGTAGCCAGCTTTCCAGGGAAGTTCCTGATAAGTATAACTGATCTAGTTATGCTTTCAGGGAAAACGACCATGATTTACGAGCACTTATAATCGCATTTGAAGGTACTATATCGAAAGACGCCAAGAAAAGCACCGATTACGTCAGATATTGGGCTTATAGAACATGGACACCATGGTCGACAAAGCTAATTCTAGGTAGACTGACTCATAAGTCGACTCAGTCGCACTCACTCAGACTCAGATCAAGCCGCGAGTCTGACTGAGTCCGAGTGATTTATCACGATTTTGAGTTCGAGTGAGTCCGGTTGAAGAAAGTCCCGCTGAGGAATATTTTCATGAGACTGGGTGAACCCTATAAGTGCAAAATATATTTCATGAGTAAGTTTGAGTGAGTTACACAGCTTTTGCCGATTTCTCATTTCGGCAGAACTACGTTTTGGAGCTCCGGCGCGTAGGATAATCGAGAAGCTTCGGAACGAGCTAAGAATAGCACAGAGAGTGGTGCAAGCAACAACTAAAGACACGGCGATTTTCGGACCACGCACACCCGTATCTGCCACACAAAGCGAGTCACACTAGCAGAAAAATTCGTATGTAAAATATACGGTGATCTATCTGAATAAGACAGCACATAGAAGGACGTCAAGTGATTGCATGGTCTGACGACGTGAAGGATCAGTTATAACGAAGAGTCACGGCTTACTCCTGACATGACCAATAGCGGATCGCGGAAGGATTTCTGGTTGTCGACAAACAGTACGCCACTAACAATAATGGGAACTTGAATGCGGTATGGGGTTTATAACGCAGTATCTCAATACGACCTATTAAAGCAATGACAAACGTGCGCGCAGGTATAACACGAAATATCTTGACGCAAACTGGAAATAGCCCTTTTCCCATCTAGTTACAAGAATTGATAACTGCTTACGTAGCTTGATGCTGTATACAGTGTTGATAGATACCGCCTAACAAAAAATCTGACAAATACGAAAACCTGTAACTATAAACAAAAACCAACCGGCAGGTCAACGAAGGTCAAACTAAAAAAAAAACTATAGTTGCATGGTTATTCTATCATACACTTACAGGAAGAGGGTGAGCGAATGAAAGGCAGGGAGGCAAAGTAGAGCATAGGTAGTTGGGTGTGCATCACGGGATACAGTGCAGGCATAGACAATTGCCTAAAGAAAGAGACACACGAGGTTAAGCACCCGGTTGGCTATTCAGAGGGAAATGTTCAGAGGGAAAGTCTTAAGAAAAAAGGGGGAAAGTAGGCTGCAATAATTATTATTTTGCAGTGACCCTGTAGATAGCCTTGGGTATTTTTACGAGAAATGCGACATAATACGAATAAGTTCAGATTATACCACGCTGCCTATAATTTTTTTTTCTATAACAAGTGCATAAAACTTCGCCGCTACTAACTGGCTGCTGACCCAGCGCAGCGTCAGCCCTGCCGACAGATGTCTGGCATGAATGGCACGGTTAAACTGGGTTGCATGCGCACGCACACACACACGCACATTAAGGGGTGCAAGCAGGCAGGGCTCTGCAATGCACTGGCGTGCCATGCGAAATGGACAGCGCGAATCAAGCTCGCACGGCGAAGATCAGAGGGCGGTTGTGGGACGGCCTGCCAGCTCCGTTCCTTTGCCAAGGCCCTGGGTGTGTCCAAGAAACTTCGCTCGAGGCGCTGCTTCTTTGTTTTAGCTCGGGCTTCATTCTCGTGTCAAAACTCGAGAGAAAAATGCCAAGAAAGGAAAATATCACCGACAGCGTGAAAAGCGCCTCCGGAGGCGGGCGCAATAAAATGGCCTCCCCATCTCAACGCCCTCGCCGCGCTGCATCTCCTCACTGTGCCTGCTGTTCCTTCGCTTCCGAGCGCTCTACTTTTGGGAATTGTCTTTCAGACCAGCAAGCACTTTGGCCCCCGAGATCTCAGACGGCAGAAAAACAAAACGATTTGAAGGAAATAAAAAAAAAAAACGTGCGGCGCCTTCCCGCTGGCATAAGTCGACGCGCGTATGGCAGCGCTATAGTGTGCATCTGCACTGCCGAAAAGCCAAAAGAAGCTGAAAACGGACTCGGCAGAAACGTCCTGGGGCAGCTTGTGAGAGAAAAGGAAATGTATCAGAAAGGCAGAAAAAGAAAATAAAAGAAGACTGAGATTACTTCCAAGCAGAGGTAGAAAGCCTCCGCCGCCCCGCTGCCGGCATGGAGGCTCGGCGGCAAAATGGACGGAGTGCGAACTTCTGTCACAACTCTGGAAGTTTTCGAGACTTGGAGCCTTGCCCAAGTGCGCACCGGCTGGCTGGCTGTGGCGCCGGATCAACGCAAAAAGGCGGCCTTGTGAGTCGATATGTGGGTGAAAAACAAAAAAGAGAGATGTGATATGCAGGATACGTCTGCCCTCTCCCCCGCTCTTTTAAAAACAGGAGTGCAACCAGATTGCAGAGTGACTATGAATCAAGAGAGTATGGCCGTAAATTTTCTCGCTCCCCCGCTACCACTGTGAAGGGTATGAATATGACTACTGATAAGTAAGACGGAAACGCGGCTAAGTATGGCCGTGCAAATTTCGCACAGAACGATACAAGTTAAATATAATGCTTTTTAAAACAATTTTGCGAGTACGCTCTGGGGAAAAATGAATTGGTCTGGAAGTATAAATCACACCTAGAAAGGAACTTCGGAAGACTTGAGCAAGCAAATTATCTTTACGTGTTCCCCACCATACTCTAAATTGTCTATGACGCTAAAGTTATCAGGAGGCTCACGCGTACGTTTATTTGTGTGCAATTGCGTGCAGTGATAATTAAATGACGCTATATAGAAAGCGACTATGATTATAAGTACATCAATACGGGGCGTGTGTTCGCTGCGCGGCTGAATTTAGAGTGAATACATAGGCCAAGAAATGGCAGTTGGACAGTACATGTTGAGCAACTTTAGCAGCCCAAAAAAGCTCAGGACCCCTCAATATTGTCGCCGCTTAGTGTACAATATGGGGCTGCAGTGTTCTCTGAGTGTGTCTATACCTACACCCGGTGCTGGGCAAACAACACCGAGAGCTCGACTTCAGCAATGCCCTTCGATCCCGTCGTGTCTCAGTGCTGAACCCGTGCGAGCATATCCCGTTATATTACTTATGCAGTACGATTACATTGCATAAGCAAAAGCTCTTCCGAACGAACTTGTACACAGCCCTCAAAAGTTTCACTACGTCTTTTCGCCGACATTAAGTGATTTTAAGTCCGCATCTCGACTGCCAGAAGTGTACATAAATAGAAAGCATGCATCGAATGGTACTGGACACTGGGTAAATATGAAAGAATGGAAGTCTCATAAGCGAAAGAAGCATGTCAACCGACCCTAGAAAACTCTTAAAGGAGAAGTCCTGTGCCGGTGCTTGGGTCATTCTAAGCGGAAATAATTATTGGCGAAATGACCATAGAGTAGTCACAGAGTGCCAATTATATGCGGCTGTCCGCAAAAACAGCCAATAACTCGTGTAAAGGTTTTCAAATGACCGATATGTTAGTGAGTAAGATCAAGCTATCTTTCTCACTAGAGCAATTAGTGTGTGATGAGCAATAATTATGCAGAACACAAGAAGATGCAGAG
This sequence comes from Rhipicephalus microplus, assembly GCF_043290135.1. NCBI lineage: Eukaryota > Metazoa > Arthropoda > Arachnida > Ixodida > Ixodidae > Rhipicephalus > Rhipicephalus microplus. The sequence goes on along the minus strand of NC_134710.1, from coordinate 201,601,705 downwards.
GATTGGTAGAAAGAATTCGAATAAAAACAGACCAACATGATGTACTACATAGTCGATCGAGGTCAAATGACCCAACATTGGTGGAGGTTGGGAGAGAGAGAGAGAATGAACTTTTAATGGTGAAATGCACATACAGAGAACCTTCATTGAGTGGGACCCTCAGTCTAGAGCTGCATTGCCTTGCGCGAACCTGCGAGCCCGCTGGACCAGCTGCTGCTGTTCCTGCCGGCGTAAGCTGTTCCTGCCGGTGTAAGCTGAGCAGTCCAGACTCCCAAGAGGAAGGGGTTAGGGATGGGGGGAACACCTTGTGGAGCAGAGCATTATCATGTAGAGTGGTATACTGTCGGTACATAGCCACAGAAGGGGCAGTAGGGGGTGGTACAGAGCTGTATGAAAACAATTTAGCATGTATAAGCAAGGAAATGCATTGGTATGCTTGGCGGCCGCATGTGCTCTGTTAAGTGAATGATTCATGAGGAGGAGGACATGTATAACGGCTCTGTCGGTTGTAATCTAGCGTCACGTTGTATTTTAGTAATTCTGCTGTAGTATCGTCTGGGTTGGACAGCGCTTTCAATGATGCCCGGCCGGTCAGACCTCGGGCAACCACACGAACGCATTCATTACCAAGGAGAGAAGCGTGTCCAGGAGTCCAGACGATACGCACCGAGCGTAATACGGACGGTGAGACAGAAGAAATGTCTTTGTGTGTATGGGCAGCCACAAGTCCTTGAGTGAAGGCACGGCGAGCAGCTTGTGAGGCTGTGTCACAAACGAGCGCTTAAAGGATCTCTGAAGCAGTTTTTTCACATTCCGTTTTTGATTGGACCACTATTAGAGCAAATCACTGACACCGGTGTTCAATCAGAACATTCATCATTAACGGCCCTAGGAGTACTAAATAAGCACCCCTCTTCTCCGCTCCGTCCTTCACCCTCAACTACCCTTAACTCTTCCTTCTGGCGCTAGGGTCTAAGCTCCGCCTTCACGGGGCCTGCGTCACACTATGGCGTGAGACAGCATACGCGTAAATCCCGCCGCCGATCCGATATCAGCAGTCTGTGCGGCGCGTTCCACAGCAAATCAGATCAGCTGGAAACGATGACGTCAGTGAGGCAGAGCGTGACTCAGAATGCGGCTGTCATTTTGCGGAACCAAATTTACGATATTTGACCTCGAGACTCACAACTCATGAATGTCTTTAATCGGGTTCATGAGCAGATCGAGATGCAATGTTTTCATCGGATTCGAGTTTTTTTTTCCCTCACGTTCCTTTTTTTATTTCCTTTTAAAGAAGGAGTGGTGGGCGGTTGGGACAACCACGCCTTGCTACATGTTTGAGAAGTCGACCAATAATCGTGAAGGCCCTGGTAGACGGCTCAGAAACCAGGCGAATAATGCAGATGCTGGTTATACAAATGCATGGGGCTTTGAACCGCACGTGTATGACGCTGCTTGCATGAATCCTAAATATGTATTAAAGTCCGCATAGTTTCGCAGGCTGAATATTTTAAACAGCGCTACTACAGATTAACGGCACAATATAACTGTGTGTTACACGCATACGAAAGGTGTCATTGAGTTCTTTATATGACACACGAAGTAAACTGAATCATGTTCAGCACTGCCTTGCAGGTGGTGTAGATCCCGAGTCATACGGTATCCCCGCTATACAACAATCATTTTACACTACTGCACTTGCGACAGAGGTCTGCTCTGGACACAATGGCACTGTACAGTGCATGAACTACTATTTCAGAGGAACTGCGTACCATGCCGTAAAGGCATGCAGCAGAGTACCGCAGGTTTGAATACGCGTGCATTTTCGTTACACAAACGTTGTGTGCTGCTCACAATTTATGTTTTAATTAGTGTGCTCTGACGAAAATATGTTATTGTAGCAAGCTGAAAGTTATAGAATGCAGCACGAGTCAACTTCAGTGATGTCAGGACAATCGAACACTTACTGAATACGAGAGCAAGGACGCAAAATGCGCAGCGGTACATCAGGTGCTAGTCAAACGTTTCTATTTATTTATTTATTTATTTATTTATTTATTTATTTATTTAAGCAAGCCGATGCAATAATGCAAATGATTATCAAACTTACAGCGCAAAGACGCACTATTTATGGAGACTGCTTCAGAGTACAGCGCCCTCTTCCTCCCCGGCTTCTGAGTGCAGAACACTCGGAAGCGCGCACGTTCGTTGCAACCCCTCCCTCCCCCCCCCCCCGCGTTGTAGCTGCATACGCTGCGCGCAGGGCAAAGAGGCAGCAGGGTCAAGAGAGAACAGGTGTTGTGACGACGGGCCCCGCATCCTTCTTTCTCTTCAGCGCCGTCCTCAGGGGCACAGGGGTGTGCTTCGTCGCGAGTTTCAACAGCGCAAGCAGGCAGGGGCACTCAGTGCATTGTTCGCCCCCAAAGGGACAACAATAAAAATTGGATTCACGGCGGGGGTCCCCACAAGAGAGGGCGGTGAACCAGGGAGGGACTTCCCCCTCCCGCGCGTTGCGGTTCTTTTTCGTTTCGGTACCTAAGAATTATCTCAAACTGCTCTGCCTGTGCGCACGAGTCGGCTGCCGGGCGGTTGCCCCGCGCCAGCGCCATCTGTCGCGTGGGGCACTCGTGACCACCGCCCGGCTGCCAGGCTCCAGCTGCTGCTGCTGCTGAATTCGCCTGGGCCGGAAGGCAGTGCAACCACTATGGCGGCTCAGTGCGCCTGCACAACAGCAGCCCCGAGAAACGGAGGCAACATCCTTCTGACGAAGCCAGCGCATGACAATAACTTATCTCAACTTTGTAAATACACATGTTCTATACACCTTTACATAAAAACGTTATTTGTGGGTAACAGACTGACTAAAATAGTCTCATCGTATGAAAGTAAGGTCACGTGCCTATATGGCACAGTTTATACTCGTTAAATGCGGAATTGTAAAGGCTGCTCGCGCAAAGTCGCTATGATGTAGATTACCACGACTAGAAAATAAGGCCAGAATATAGAACAAAGACGTTTGATGCCTAGAAAGTCATTCAAAAGTGTCTAGTCTAAGCAAAGACAGCGTCTGAGATTAGAAGACTCAGATTTCAACAGCAGTACTCTTGCGCTTGTTCTGAATAAACTTTGTAGAGTAGCCTGTAAGCAAGATCCTGTGTCCACCGCCGTAGACAAGTTAATTCATCATCGCCTCTCTTAAATTGGGAGCGATAAGCTACTTTTATTTGGTATGTAAGACTAGTATCATAGGGCCCAAGCATGAATGTAAGAAGTTCCTTAATGCTGGCTTTTCTAGAAAAAAAAAAACGCAGCGTGAGAAGTATTTCTGCAGGATTGTATGGCAGTGAAAAGTGAGTTAATTCAAATTTCAAGCCGCACCTGATGACTGCGCCAATTTCTGGCCTCGCCATCAGCTGGTGTTTAAAATGTATAGGACACATCAACACCAGCACGTGCCCTCACCTTTCCCGCAAAACACGTCATCGTGCCTGAAAGATACAGGACATAATCTTGCGCCTACTATATACAAGAGTTTGTCTAGATGGCTTCCAAGAAAATGAGCCGCATACAAGAACTCTAGGTACAAAGAACACGCCGCGACACTTGCGCACATAACACCAAGCAGCATCCACTTATACAATGATGTCCCACGACTCCCACAAGGAGTCACAAGCTTCCAACGTGGTCTTGGTAGGCGCGACTCTCCGAGTGGGACTCGGGAAGCCAACCGACGAACGTAGAGAAGGCCCGGCGAGCTGCGGAAGCCAGTCGGAGGCTACAAGCACTCGATGTTGAACTGACGCAGATATCATTTTAATAAAGCCTCCATGGTACAATCTCATCACGGAGCGGTCCAGAGTGAAAAACCAAGGATAGCGAAGTAAAAATAACATTTTCCTGGGTCTTTTGTGACAAAGCCATGGTGTGAATATGGAGCCCGCCATAGAATGGGACTACGGATTAATTTTGACTACCTGGAGTTCATTAAAGTGCACCTAATTTTAGGCGCACGGGTGTTCTTGCATTTCGGCCCCTTTGGGATGCAACCGCAGTGGTCGCGGGCATCAAACCCGTGCTCTTGAGCTTAGCAGCACGTTACTTCAGCGGCTAAGCTTCCCCGGCAGGTAAGGCAGCGAATTTTCATGAGATGTTAAGCCTGAATCTATGTGCTTAGGAAAACAGATTGTGCGTTTATACGAACAAATGGGAGAAATGAACGCTATCCACAAGTGCATAGGAGGTGCTGATGCGGCCACATGGCAGTTTACAATGTCATTTCTGCATGAGCTTTTTTTTTTTCGGAGCCGTTACAGAGTGGTCGACAGCGAAAACCTACTTTTAGACCAGTTATATCACTAAATCACTAAAACTGCATGTTGTTGAGTTTGAGAAGGTGCTTCGAAATCAGTGCGAGTCAGGCCGATAAAACCGTTTAACTAATAGATCATTTGTAGAGACAGAGCAGTGAAGACCACTTTTGCAGTTTTTCAGCGCGTCTTGAGCCCATGAAGTGACAGTTTTGGCGAGTCAGTACGAAACACATTGCAGTAAAATTACGCAGAACAACACAGGGAACAAACCAGAGGCGAAAAAAAAAAAGCAGTCCTGTGTCTTCTTTTTTCTTCTATCCCCACGTTCAAGCTTTTTTTAAATCTCAAGTACGATAGTATATTATTCGATATGTCAGTCACAGTAAATCATCGAACGTTCGCGAATGATTGGTTTCAGTAATATTTACAATGGAGAGAGATAATACGAAATAATAATGAAGGACACGCACACTGCGAGCTAACAAATGCAGGTAGTTAATTGATATGTGGGGTTTAACGTCCTAAAACCACCATATGATTATGAGAGACGCCAAATGCAGAAAGTGCTGGCTGTACTTCATTGGGTCAAAAAATATAAAAGTTGAAATGACTAAGCAAATGATAACCTGGGACGGAAAAACTGATTGCACACAAGGTGACTACAGTATATGGGATCACTTTGTGCGCATGGAGACTCAAGAAGGCTAGGAGTCGTTTCGTGTACGGAGCTTTTAAAACAATCAAGACGAATATCACATATTCTTTGGTCCCACGAGAGGCTCTGCCTTGTATGTTTAGCGTTCTGTCCAATAATGATATCGATGCTCCTCACCGCTTATTCTATTTACACATCGCTTAAGATCATTAGTAAGCACACAATGTCTAATAGGCGCGCTATTATACCACTCGACGTAAAATTACTATCAGGAAACGTTGTTCCACGCGACTAACTGCGAAGAGATTGAAGGGCATCTCGGCAATCACATAACTAAGATTGTGGGAGATAGCCTAACAGTGATTACTTGACGCAAGTTCATCTAACAAGTAGCGTGCGACCTCCGCAAATAATCTTCTGGCACAATTGTACTATCTATGCCTAAGAAAATATCTAAGAATGTGTTTCCACTGTAATAGATAATTGGTTGTGACGTGCTGCTTCAAATAGCAGGCTACACGTGGAGCAAGGATGAAGTTACAAACTCTTAATTAAGAGTGGCTAAGGGGCACACGAAAGAGTTGTCACTTGGAGATCACCTTGTTCAGTGGCTCGTGCAGGTTTTTTTTTGCAGCGAACCCTCCAAGCGTTTCTAAAATTATACATATATATTGTATTTTCACTTCCGTCTAGGAATACACAAGGAGCGGGCGCGCCCAGGTGAGTGGTGTGTTATTCACAATACGGTGACCGGATCGAGGAAACGCACCGCCGCAGGCTAAGGTGCGGCCGTGTGGGGTGCACACCTGCTGTCTCCAGGCGCACGCTGGGCACGCGCCCGCCACGTGCCGCTCGCAGATGTCGCCAGCCCGGCGAGAGCACGTGACCATCGGTGTGAGCTCTCAACAAAGCTGGAGCGAAGAAACCCGAACGTCTTCCGCCGAGACCCCGCCCTTCTTCAGAGCAGCCTCAATAAACAGGGCGCGTGGAAGAGCCTCACCGCCGGCCAAGAACTTCGACAAGAGCGCGCGTCCAGGCCGCACCCGCCTGGCCGCAGGCCCTTTAAACATGCGGCACGCGGCCATTCAGGTGCACGCTCTCTCTCGCCGCCGACTTCCGACAGCCATCTGCTCCTGACACGAATAGAGCGCGTGCATCCTCCTATCGGCTCCCAATGAATTCCCCCGCCTCCGTTAGCACGAAAACCACCGCGTGTCCCCCTCCCGTTCGCTGTGCGCGCAACCTCCATTGCGCACCATGCGGGGCGCACGAGCCGTCTCAGCACTCAATCCCGAGAGCACGATTTGCGGGCTGTTTATCGTCTGCGTGGGCAAGGAAGGGGCTGGGGAAAGGAAGATCGGACGCCAAAGACCAGGGGAAATGGCGTTCGAGACAACAACAGCAGGTGGAGAGTGCCACCGAGCAACAACGCACTTTTTTTTGTGCCTTATTTCGCGCACAAAGCGGCTACCCATTTCGGCCGCTTGCGTCTTGAAAAAGGCGGCACGCCAGAAGCGGCAGCTGCCGCACGCTCGTGCCCCACGGGTGTCCGATATGACAATACAGAGTAATCGGCAAAACAACATCCATAAAAGTGCCCTCATGGTGACGGCATCGCTCTTGGTAGCTTAGACGCGTCCACGGCCACCAGAACGGCCGCTTTGCTGTGCTCGCTAAGACAGTAAAGCTTGCAAAAAGCTCCTCCGCTTTTCACGATGTGAATAAAGAAAAGAAAAAGACTAGAATAAAAGAGAAGTTTGGTTTTCGTCTTAGAACATGTGCCATCGTAAACACCTGCGTTGCGGAACACGGTGCATGAACGAAAAAGAAAAAAAAAATGAAGGGGGGGGGGGGGTAACCAGTCGAAGAACATCGACCTAGGCTAAGAGAATAACGGCCTTCTCTGTAGGGAAATCTTTTTACAGGTCACGCACTGCCTGGATTTTTAGATGGCAGCTAACGTCGCACGTACAGTGTTGTTCAGAGGCAGGCATGTTTAGAGTAGCGCCGTTGCAATTTAAAGGAAACGTCAAAGGTAAGTGAGGACTTTATTTTCTGTGTCCGAGCAGTCAATGTGCCATGTGTTACTTTGAATCCCCCAGACTACCCCGATGGCGTCGTTTTTGCCGCCAAACGCATTGCACCTTTCAATGGGTGCTTCTCATACGAACACTGTACCTACAGACTGCCCACGACGACGGCATCAATGACCCGAGCGCGCCTTGAATATAAATGTGATTATTCACTCATCAAAACGATAAAGAATCAATGAATGACATATGTAAAGTACAGATCCTCAAAAAAAAATCTGAATAACGTTTTCGCAAATAATAATAAAAAACTGCAGCGCCTGTGATTAGTATTTTTTGTGTCCTCCTTTTGTCTATCGTAACATAAACACCTACCCATTCTATAGTTCTAGTGACTACGCACCTTCAGGGGCCATCTCATGGAGCTGCTCTATCTTTTCGTCTGGCATCGCTTCTACACGTGCCATTTGATAGCGTATAACGACAAATCAACTGTGTACACATGAACTAAGCTCCACTACGAACCACGCATTCACAGTATGTCGCGGGTTGCGTCGTTGACGAGACGACACTATTTACAACAGCGCTCTATCGACACAATCGAGCTGAGATAAACGCCGCGTCGACGATCGGTCGACCGAAGTATTAAAAAGAGAATGAGCAAGCAGCTCGAGAGAGTGTGCGCGTGAAGCTGATAACGGAGCGGTGTGCCTTGCGGATGCGAAGAAAAACGTCTGGTGGCAATTCCATTTAACTCAGACGTTGGATATGGTTAGCCCGGTTTCCGCATTCATTGTGAAAGTCTAATGGGATTGCTACCGATCAGCACAACCTGTCACGAGCAGGTACCAACAGGTGGGAGAACAGGTGGGGTCCTTTTTTTTTTGCGTGTCATTCTCTTATCACAGCAATCACTAATGTAGTAGTAGCAGTATAGGTAAGGAGTACGGATTCCGTTTACTTTTACCTTTAAGCAATGCATCTGTTTAGTAAATCCTGTCCACCGACAAAAACAAAATCTCCTAAATGAAGTTATCCTCTGATGTGTTACGCCTCGTGCTATACTTAACGCCGCAGGTAAACTATTATTGAATGCGATCAGCCGAGGATGCTCATTTAGAAAAATAAACAATTGTTTTTTCTGCACGCATGTGGTTTTTCCTGACATTTTGCGTGTGACTTGTAAGGCACTAGCCTATATGTTACATTATATTCCAATGAAAACGATGAAAAGGCTATATGTCTTTTTAAAGAATACCCTTTCTAACGATTTGCTTTCTGGCGCTGTAACGCTAAATGGGCACTTAAATAATGAAAAAAAAAGTGCAACAAAAACAGAAATATTTGCAAAATATGGGCCTTGAACAGAAAATTCGTTAGGTCGGCTCGACAACGAAAATGAACCATTCCGGTGAACGACAATAACACTACGAAATTGAAATTCATGCAACTTGTAGCTACCATAGGCGAGTGCTAGTACCGTGAGCAACGTAGACTGAGCAGGGCATAATTTTGCCCACCTTTCAAGTCGTAAAAGTGCACTTATGCAACACTAACAGCTATACAACTAACAAATGCAATAATAATAATAATAATAATAATAATAATAATAATAAGAAGAAGAAGAAGAAGAAGAAGAAGAAGGAGAAGTACGGGCTTTCTCGGCGTTCTCGAACACGCAAGTAGCTGGTCGTGCTTGCTCTGGGGTTTCGGCCTAAGTTTGTGTTGTGGCTGTGGTTTCTTTGTCTTTTTTGTGTTTCTATAGTGCTTTTACAGCTAAGTAAGCGCTTTTAGCGCTAGAAGGAGCACTCAGATGCCGTTTTCTTCACCTGGACCAGGGGCTTGCCTCTGGTCTGCTTCACTTCCACCACAGGATATACCAGTGGATCAGTTTCTGCGCAACGGCATTCCCGCAGTTCCTGTGGCCCTCGTCCCTAGCAATGACGGCTTCATTCGGATGAAGAATCTGAAAGTGGTCCAGGCGGAGCTTAGAGCTGCGATGTCTCACTTTCACAGCATCACAGAGGTCCGACAGTTCGGCAGAGGTGGTATTCTATGTTTTTCTTCTGATCAGCTCTGTGTCCAAGACCTATTGAAGTGCTCGAGTTTCGTGACCAATCCGGTGAGCGCCTTTATTCCCCCGCATCTGGCATGTGTGAAAGGTATTGTTCGCGGTGTCGATGTTAACTTGACCCCGTCTGAGGTATTAGAGATGTTTGCTGTGACTGGTGCTATGTCCGTTTATAGGTGTGCACGACTGGTAGAGAAGCAGAAGATGCCGACTGAGTCGGTGATTGTAACCTTTGCTGGAGCGAATCTCCCTAGCGAAATCAAGGCATGACCACTAATATACAGAGTGGAACCGCTATCACCGTGACCACTCCAGTGTACAAAGTGCTAGCGATACGGTCACACTATTAAAGGATGCAGGTCAGAACTCTGATGCCGGGTGTGTGGTGACAACCACAAAACAAATGACTGCAAAGCTAAAGAAGAGAAATGTTGTCTCTGCAACGAACAACACTGTGCAGATAGTCCTGATTGCTCAGCTAAGGCTCGAGAAATGCAAATTCTTGAAATTATAGGGCGTAGGCGCTGTTCTCGAGGAGAAGCCCTAGCGGAAATACAGGCTAGAACTCAGGGGTATGCCAGTGTTGCAGCACGACATCTCTCGGAAATAAATGGGTCAATTTCCCTGAATATAGCGGAAGTCGTAGAAAAGGCTCTAGAAAACGCCATGGAACGACTGGCTTCTAACCTTTGCGATTCTCTATTCCAAATTTTGGCTAACTAGATGACTCGCATATTTGGTACAACGGGAGAGTCAGGCCTAGTATATCCCAACATGTTGAGAGTTCACGACCAATAGCTGACGGTGAATCTGAAACCGCACCATCGTATTCTCCGTCTGCAGCACCCTCTGCAGTAGATATACAGAGTCTAAGTGAGGACAAAGCTGCATATACAATAGATTCCGATGACATGGATTTGGACCCTAGGTCCCTGAAGCGATCTAGATCCCCTGTGTCAAGGAAAACTAACTCACCGAAACAAACAAAGAACAAAAAGTATCTGAAGGAAAAGGAGAGCCTTTCAAAGAGAGATTTCTTGAAAGAAAGCATTCTAGAGAAAGCTATAACGGAAGCAGCTCTTTCGAAACCATAGGGTTGCTTAAGATTCTCCATTGGAATTGCCGATCAATTTATTCTGCATCTACGGACTTGGTATACTTGACTTCTAAATTCGCTCCTGATATTATAGCATTACAAGAGACATGGCTATCTGTACATAATTTGTTCCAGTTAAATAACTTCCGGTCTTTTCGACTAGATCGTCCATCGAGAGGTAGGGGTCTAGCTTTCTTTATTAATAATAGAATTAGTATGAAAGTCAAATGCTCATACAAACATATGTCACCAGAATGCGAAGTTTTGGCAGTTGACATTACATTACCCAACTGCACTCCTTTCACTTTAGTTAATATGTATTTTGCGGATGGAGTTAAAGACACACGAAGTTTGGATCTAGCTACAAAGTCGTGGTGCAAAGACAAAGTTTTAGTTGGAGACTTTAATTTCCACCACACGAGTTGGGGTTTTAGAACTGATCTGAGTGGGAAACGCTTGTGGGAGTGGACAATGGTTAATGACCTGACGTGCCTCAACGTCAGAACCCCCACATTTATTCGTAATCACTCCAGGTCGGCCTTAGATTTAAGTTTTGTCAGTTCGGCCATTACTACTTCTTCTTGGAAAGCGCTGGACTGTGGCACCAACAGTGACCACTTACCGATAAGTTTTGAAATTTCTTGCGCGATAACTCCATCTTGTTCAAATGTAAGAGTATTTGTAAATTATACTAAATTTAAGAATGATCTGAAGTCAGCATTGGCTTTTCACTCGGAAGAGAGCGATGATACAAAAGCACTGAAGATAAACGCAGTCATTAAAAGATCCTACAAAAGAGCCGAATTTACTGTTGAATCCACAAAAAGAGTATATAGCCGTTGGTGGAATGATGAATGTACAAGAGAGCACCGACGACGTCAGGCAGCTTGGAAGCAGCTCTTACATAATCAATCCTCCCAAAACTGGGTTGATTATAAATTCATTGCAGCGGGCTTTAAGAGAACGGTAGCTCAAGCTAAACAAGAATATGACAGAAGACAGTATGAATACCTGTCGAAGCCTAAACATATAAAAGCACTGTTCCGATATATGAGAGCTCGGAAAATCTTGCCATCACCAGTTAATGCAGCTTGTGATAATCTGTCGGCGCAAGAAATGACCACTACCTTAGAGGCAATCGGTAAAGGTCTGGAAAGCAGATTTACTTCAGTAGTGCCAAACAACTGGCACAAGTCTACGAACAAGTCTGACTTTGACGAAGTGACACAGACTGAAGTATCCAGCGTGATTAAACGTTTACCCTGTGCGTCTCCTGGCCCAGATTGTATCACAGTACCCATGATTAAAATTCTGTTCAATTTATCGCCTCGAGACGTCGGCAATGTTATTAACTACTCCTTAAAAAACTCATGGGTGCCGCAGGATTGGAGGATAGCAAAGGTGATTCCTATACTAAAAAATCCGGGTGTAGGATTAACAGTCGATAATATCAGACCAATCTCTCTAACATCTAACATGGTCAAACTAGTAGAGAGGGTCCTACATAGCCGAGTAAGTATCTGGATGGCAGACAATTTAGTAATAAAACCAAACCAAATCGTCTTTCGTAGTGGTTTCTCTATTTGGTGTGCCCATGCTGATTCAGAGAGCCGAATACAGCTCGCGCGAAAAAGAAGGCAATACGCTGCTTTAGTAACGCTTGACATAGCCAAAGCGTATGACAGTGTGGAGCACTTCATATTGTTAAATACGCTAAAGACATTGAATTTCCCACAATATTTTATTGAGTGGGTGGCAGAATTTTTAAAATCAAGAGATTTCTACTGCGTCAATGATGGATGTTCCTCATCTAGATTTAAACAAACACGCGGAGTTCCCCAAGGAGCAGTCTTATCTCCAGTGTTATTTAATACTTTAATGAGCACAATTCTAACAGATCAAGAAGTTACTGTCTACATTTATGCTGATGACATCGCATTCTTTGCAGCTGACTGTGGTATTTACTGACTACAACTTAAATTACAAAGATATATTAACATGTTAGAAATTTGGTTGCAGTCGATTTCGTTATCGTTAAATGTCAACAAAAGTGCGCTCATGGTGTTTCCGCTTGCAGAACCAATTTCAATTTCAATTCTATATAAACAGGAACCCATCCAACAAGCAGACTCTATAAAATATTTGGGAATCATTTACAATGACAAACTTAACTGGAGTCCACACATAGAGTATATAACTACCAAAGCACAGCGGGCTTCAGGCTTACTGCACAAGCTAAGTAACCGGAAATATGGGTTACGGAGGCACACCTTGATAACGTTGTACAAGATGTATATGCGCCACATCATGGAATTCGGCTGCATATTATTCTCGGGTGGCCCTGCTTATAAAACGAAACCTCTAGTTGTCTTGGAGCGAGAAGCACTGCGAATGTGTCTGGGGCTCCCAAGGTTTGTGGCTATCAACGTACTGTACCAGGAAGCGCGCCTGCCTACACTACATTGTCGATTTCGAATTTTGACCGTAAAAGCATTTTTAAAATTTTATAGCTTACCGGCAAGAAGATCTCAATATGCTTTTATCGCAAACCCAAACGCCTTCTTTCTTGCTCATTGGCCACGGTTTCACACACCTCAGATAATGTTTCTACAAAGGAATCTACAAAGTATAAATGTGAACATTAGAAATGTAATTGAAACTAATGACTCGATTTGTCATGTTATAATTGAGTATGATGATATATTCCCCCAAAACGCCAAGTTAAAATCTCTCAAATTTTTAAATAATATATTATTAGATTACTTGGAGCATGCAGAAACTAAAAATATAATAGCCACAGATGCTTCCGTAAATAATCAAAAGGCAGGTGTAGGCATTGCCTCTGATTCGCTTGACTGGTCCTATTCAGTGAGACTGCCTGATTTTACTCCAGTTTTTGAAGCGGAGCTCGTGGCGATTATTTTAGCTCTTCGAAAACTTCCATCAAATCAAAACAACGCAGTCATAATGACGGATTCTCTTTCAGTTTGTGCAGCTCTGACAGCTTCAGAGAACTCTCGAATCCTAAGCACATTCAAAACATTAGTGCCCCCGCAGTTGAGACTCCTGAGGTTACTATGGGTTCCGGGACACTGTGGATTAGTATTAAATGAATTGGCCGATTCCTTAGCACGAGCTGCACTTGATGGGCCAGTTTTGTCCATACTGCCAGATGTTGAATATATTACGGCAATAAGATATCGAAAATCAGCAATCTCCACTGATACGATAGAAAAAGTAACTACATGGACAGAATATAACCACCTCATGTTTCCATGGCAATCCCACTGGAGCCAGTCCAGAAAGCTCGAAGTTTTAATTACTAAATTTCGATGTCGTGCCCCCCCCCCATAAACCTGTATCTACACAGAGCTGGTCAGACAACATCACCCCTCTGCGAATTCTGCGGAGAAATGGAATCACTAGAACATTATTTTTTGTATTGTCGCCGCTACGCTATACTTCGAAAAAGGTTACTAGTTATGCCATTTCTGAAAAAAGGCATTAGATTGACGGCGGAAACGGCGCTAAGCTTTGGTGCCTCAGTTTTGGGACATTGCCACAGGGATGCTTTCAATGCGGTTTGCGATTATATTCAGGCAACCAAGCGTATACCTTTGTGATCTTCAATCAAAAAATTATTGTTTATTACTCCCCAGGGCAAAGTGAAGTAAACGCAGCTAAGTGGTAATCATAACACCTCAAATCACAAAATTGCTCAACTTGACTTTTCTATTTTTTTTTTCTCGTTCGCTCTTTTTTATGTTGTTTTTACACTAGTCTTATTATAATACAAATTCATCACACATAGTTAAAATGATGACAGAAAAACTGCACTACACTTTCATGGCCGATCCTCCTGAGTGGGTATGAGCCATCATCCCAGGGAAACAAACAAATAAACGTGGCGTGAGTTTGTCTAATTCATTGGTTATCTTGGGAAACTTCAAGCCTTTCGATCCGCGATGAGGGTCACCTTCTACACGCAGCGAGCCAAGGGTAACTTGGTTTGACACGTGATCCTTGGACAACATCCATTCGACATGCGCTATGTAGAAAATTTGCGGCCTTGGAAGCATTTGATGCCATGCGTTCGCCAGTATAGTTTTCTCGGAGCGCACGAAAGTGTAAATAAAGCACCTGTTGCGATCTGAACTGACAATGCTTATGAAGTTTCTAATGGCGGATTTTTAGTCATTTCACCAGCCCTCCTGATATAGCATAGCAAAACTGCATGATCTATACAGCGACCAAGGCATTTTAGATAATAACAAGTTTATACAGCCGGATACAAATTCAGAAGTCTGCGACATGTCCTTCTCCAAAGGCGGATGCACACAAGCCTGCACAAATGGGAGTGCACTTCAAACCAACGTCATGAGCTGGACGGCCGGTAACCACGCCTTATAAGAACAATGTTGAGTGTATGAGCTGGACGATAGCGGCAAGCGGCTGCCGAACTTCGGTAATCTGGGCAGATTATATATATATATATATATATATATATATATATATATATATATATATATATATATATTCAGCACCACGATACCAATACTGCAATCGAAACATATAAAACAAGTCTCCTGGGCACTACACACAATCCCACGGGCGTGATCATTACTTACAAGGGCAAATGAGATGCGAATACGAAACACGACAGTGTGACATATCAGCAGCAGAGCTTTGCCGCAAAAGAGGCCATTGCCTCAAAGGGACCGCGTAATCAACCGCTCGGTCAAGAAATGGCCACAAGACTCATTATTAATCACAAGAAAAGGAATTCTAATGAAGCGGGTCCATCAACGACCATTTGCAAAATCAATGAAATTAATTAAGCCGAGACCATTAAACTTTCTGTTCAACCAAACATTTACGATATCGTGCCTCCTCCTCACCGACAGACTCGTTGATTACGAGGAGAAGAGATTCGTGAACGAAAAGATGAAGGAAAAAGAAATAAAAACGATACCCAACAGCGACCGTACACTTGCGGTTACTTTCACAGTAAGAAGATGGTTATCTTTTTTTTCTTTTTTTGCTGAGAAACATCAGCCAACATCACACGATCGCTGGTCGTTGAAAAGAAAGCGTGCACCAATCGCTGCGCGGGCAGAACCCGTACTCAATAATAGTAGCTGGCATTCACTTGATTGTAGTAAAAGGTGATACACTACTTTTTGTAATTTTAGAAAAGGTTTTTGTGCGCATTCCGATTCGTGAGAAAAAAGTGACATATAAGAGGCAGACGCCGACTATTTCCTAATCCACCTTATATATATATATATATATATATATATATATATATATATATATATATATATATATATATATATATATATATATATATATAGTCTAGTAGATCCTCCGTGAGCGGTCACAACGTGGTATAGTATAGTATAGTATATATATATATATATATATATATATATATATATATATATATATATATATATATATATATATATATATATATAGTCAAGTAGATCCACCGTGAGCGGTCACAACGTGGATTATTTCGACGTTTCGGCTTAGAGGCTGGCCTTCATCAGGATTCACCAATCCTGATGAAGGCCAGATTTTAAGGCTGAAACATCGAAATAAACCACGTTGTGACCGCTCACGGTGGATCTACTTCACTACTTGCAACACTACGGCCACTCAACCACCATGCCTGCCTATATATATATATAAATATATATATATTTATATATATATATATATATATATATATATATATATATATATATATATATATACTGCGCCAGCGCCCCCGTCGACATTTCTACGACGAAATGTCGATGGGGAGCTGAGTAGTTAAAGGCTTAAAGTTCTTAAAAATGCTCTTTTTGCCCCACACCGAACCGCCAGAGCCAGGAGGCGACGTCTGGTCGGGAAGAATGCGTTAGTGAAACGAAGCATACACAGACCGCAGAGAGCAGAAAGGTGAAAAGGAGAAAGGGGAGAGAGATGGAGGTGGACGTAAAAGGAAGAGTGGAAGGGGGCGAATTGATTGTATTATAATTCTGCCCCTTGGGAGTATGAAGCGGTTGAATGTAGCCTGTCGTTTAATGACTCAATAGGGTAGATACCACTCCATAAAATTAGCCCTGATGCCCTTTTCACCATTAATTATAGCAGTAGTACTAAAACAAGTGAGAAGGAGTTGTATGACATGCATTATTCGGTACCGAAAAGCCCCGCTGACACTTCGCTCTGACGTGCTATGCAGCGAAGGAGAGGCAAAGGCAGCAGTCTCCCTACTACCTTGCTGAACCCCCCCCCCCCCCCCTAAAACAAAAACTACTGTTTTGGAAGCTAATCCAAGTTAAACTAACAAACCACACTATGCAACAATGTCTGAATCATATTTTCACTAGAACCACTACATTGTGAAAATTAGGTCGCAGTATGAGTCAAAATGCTATTTTTCCAAACTTTGTCAAAATATTCTGGCAATTTTCTTGCTCCATTCGCTCCAAAAGTAGCTTAATAATTTAATTTTAAGAACGTACAAAACAGAAAAAATATGTTGCTTGCGGAAAATGTGTACTTTTTATGAAAAGCGTTAAACATGCAGCCTATTACAACTTTTCGTCAAGGTAAAAAATAAGGAAAGCTAAAAATAAAATGACTAATCTGTTATATTCATGACAGGGTAGCCCCTGGAGAATAAGGAAAACATAATCTCGTAGTGTTTGTTTAAGCCAGTATTATTACATAAATTATTTAGCACGACACACTTTAAATTGGTTGCTCAAAATTTGAAGCGCCCTCTGAGCAACAACAAACAAATTTTTGTTTTTAGCATGATCAGAGATGGTCGAAAATTGACGAGGTGCCTACGCTTGACATGAAATGACCTATGTATGTATGTATGTATGTATGTATGTATGTATGTATGTATGTATGTATGTATGTATGTATGTATGTATGTATGTATGTATGTATGTATGTATGTATGTATGTATGTATGTATGTATGTATGTATGTATGTATGTATGTATGTATGTATGTATGTATGTATGTATGTATGTATGTATGTATGTATGTATGTATGTATGTATGTATGTATGTATTCGCAAGTGGCTGCCTACCACCAATTTTTATCAAAGGGAAATGGGTTCCTGTGACAGCCATCTATGGCGTCGGAATGTGCAGGTGGCACGCATAAAACAAAATAAAGGCGACATACAACGACCACTCGAACCACTTTGCAATACTTTTTAATAGTTTTGAGAAGTTCAATAGATGCCGCAGAAACAAACGTGCTGCATGTTAAATTGAGCCGGAATCGTGCTTTCAGAAAGCTAAAGCGAGCATCTTAGTTTCCCTCCGAGGGCCGTACTGTTCACTTTTATAACACGAGTTCGCAATGGCGCCCCGCCGCGGCGGTTTAGTGGTTAAGGTACTCGGCTGCTGACCCGCAGGTCGCGGTATCACGGCTGTGGCGGCCGCATTTCCGATGGAGGCGGAAATGTATGCCCGCGTATTAAAATTTGGGTGCACGTTAAAGAACCCCAGGTGGTCGAAATTTCCGGAGCCCTCCACTACGGTGTCTCTCATAATCATATGTTGGTTTTGGGACGTTCAACCCCACAAATCAAAGTCGAGTTCGGAATGGTGATGCTTTCCGTGTCACAGACCGTTATGATTTTTGGTGCATAATAACTTCCATGTCCACCCAACGCGATAACACGTCCATCAATCTGTTGCGTAAGACGTACGATGAAGAAATAATGTATAAAACGAAATAAATTTCAGAGAAGCAACGTTGGCCGCGCAGGGTTACGAACTCAGGCCGAGATCCCAGGCCAAGACCCCAGGCCGAGAAACCTATTATCCAACCCACTGCGTGGATTATGCACGCTGGCCGAAGGTTACTATAACTAAACTATATAAATGTGTTGTACAGGCCTGTCAAAAGAGGAAGGTACTGCGTCAGAGCGGTGGCGGATGCAAGATTTCTCCCACCTCTTAACATCCTAATGAAGCAGGAAATCTTGCGTATTCATCTCTACATCGCGTAAATTGAAGAACAATGCCTTGGGTCCACTTCTAAAAGCTTTGCTAACTCAAGGTTTGGCCAAACCACCAGGAAAATTGTTGTCCCCATTCCTTCAATGATTCATTGCAGTTGTCTTTGTCTATGTTGCCCGCTTGTATTTCAGCCAACCGTGCAATGATGCTGCAGATGTCGCCTATGAATTTCTGCTTTGTAAACTGTCCTCTACAATCACACAATGCAGGTAACAGCACGATGAATAAATGCCAAGCGGAAATTCTGCAAATAATCCTATATATAGACCCTTTCACAGTTTACAAACGCAGGTCACTGATGACATCTAGTTTCTTCCACTGGTGTGCTTAATAGCATGGGTGGGCAAGAACAGCCTTATAAAATAGCCAGCTGATTTTCTACACTTTCCTTC
This sequence comes from Rhipicephalus microplus, assembly GCF_043290135.1. Classification (NCBI taxonomy): domain Eukaryota; kingdom Metazoa; phylum Arthropoda; class Arachnida; order Ixodida; family Ixodidae; genus Rhipicephalus; species Rhipicephalus microplus. The sequence continues at coordinate 201,583,111 of NC_134710.1, read as the reverse complement.
CTTTATTTGCCAAAATATATTCGAGTAAATTTTTTGAGCTACATAGAAACTGTAAGAGATATCCTCGAACTGTACGGATGTCTCTTTTATCTGAAAAACTACAGAAAGAATTTCCTTACACTTCATAAAAAATTAAAAACCTGGTGTCAGTTTGGACGTTAGGAGCTGGTAAATGAGGTAATCGGAAGTTTTTTTGGGTACATTTCATGTGATACCATCTATAGACGTACTCGGGTTAGGACCACATCTTTACTGACGGGTTTTGCTCTGAGCAGAGTTTTTTTATGTGAGATTTACTTGCTATCTGCAAGTTAATGGTTTTCTTACCGTCTTAAACGTTTTCCATCAAGCACATCAGCTGAACTTTGTGCGAAAAAAGAAGCAATTCTTGCCATCCTGTGGCAACCACTTGAACGATGGGTCGTCTGAGCAGAATCACAGGCCGCTCTATAGAGAGCATGCGCAACATGAATTGAGCAGTTTACCAACAGGCATTAAAGAATTCAGAACTTTACCAACAGGCTATAAATCTGTAATGTGGCCGCTGTTTCTGGCCCAAATATCGTGTTTCAGTGGATACACGGTGACTGCGACTTAAGCGGAAACGAAAAAAAAAAAAGCGGATGGGGCTGAGCATTAAAGTTTATTTAGGCCTATAAAGAAATTTTTTGCGAATATATTTTACTAAATTAGACGCATGAGCAATGATGCAGACGCGCGCCTACGTGAAAACGACTCGATTATGGAATTCAGAAGAACCAAGAGCTGAGGTATAGTCGGTATGTATTCATTATAAAATGACAAAGCGTGAACACGCCCGTTTTTTTTTTAGTAGGAATTCTTGTTGTCCTAGCCTCCTGCTTGTGTCCGCGTTTGCAGCCCTGTCTTTTTATAATCGATCACGTAGTTTTTAAATTGCCACGCATACAGAGAAAAAGTCATTGTTTTCAAAGCGTAATATCCTCAACTTCTCAAGAACCTCTAAACATGGAGAAAATACTCGGTCTATTGCCTTCTCTTTCACGGGAATGCCGAATTTCTAAATTTGTTTTCGAGTTCCTCAAAGACATTGGCCGAATAGATAATGGTTTACTTTATAACCGCTACGCTAAATGTCTTACATGTACATACCACGACCTCTTTTTTTTTATATCCTTCACGTACATGTGTTCGTACAATAGTTCATCAAAAAGTCTATCTAAATGACCAATGTCGATGACTGCATGGCAAACATCGAATATTCTTCCTTTGTTTGATACTTCCTAATTGAAATCTCAAGCAGTGTATTGGGCATTTTTTATATTCTAGCATACTGGGTACGTAATGCGGAAACAAACTTTTCCGACTAGCGAATTTTCCCCTGTTTTCAATTGTCTACTTCCTGCGCAATTTTCAGCAGCGCCATCGGTGAAATTGAAAACACAAAAATTAACATCAAAAATAGCGAAAGAAATCCAGCTAGTACGAAAATAAATACAATTCGGCGAACATATTTCCAACGGAAATAAGGAGGAAATTCACGTCTTTCTCACCCACTTTCTATCCTGCGCTATATCTCGTATATACTAACACTCATCCTAAAGGCCTCCTGACTACCAATGAGGAAAACAGAATTCTACTTGTGTGGCGCAGCAAAGACGAGCTTGATGTTTGTAAACAAGGAGCTCGTGGCGTTGCCAGCCCACAGGCGCATGTGCGGGAGAAAAGTAAAGCAGTTCTTGCTACATTTACATCCATCTCATTTCATTCATAGGTTCAACAAGCTGTAGCTTCCTGTATGGAAGTAAGAAGCTACGGCAAAAAAAAAAATCAATGCATTTGAAACAAAGAGCTTGCGGTATACGCAACCGTAGGCAACCTTTTTTTTTGACGTCATGACCTGGAATACGTTTATATGACGAAGGTGGCGTAGAGAGCGCCTAAGACTGGAGCTGCCGTCTTAGAGAGTTTCAGAGGGAGCTGTCCCCGTGGAGGCAAAATACCGAACACACACGGCTCAATTCAAACAAGCGAAACGTCACCTTCGCTCTGTTGTAGCAATGCAACGGAGGTCATTGCACCTCCACGTACGTACTACCAGAAAGTTTTTACGAAAAGCGAAGTAAACGTCATCTACTCTACCGTTATGCCTGTCACACGTCGTTTTCACTCATCTGTGCGTGGTCCAGTTCGGTAGTGCGCGCTGTGCATCCATTACGATGCGACCATTGCGATCTGCGCTAATTCACCGTCGAGCACGTATACCCTTGCATAAGAATGGAAGCTTGAGCGAGTTGGTATGCTTTCATCTTGGTTGATAGTGTACACGAGATGACTACGAAGAAAAAGAGTGGTTAGGATAAGTGAAAGCGTCAAGGTTAGTCTTCAAGAACACGAACGCTCACTGTCCGAGACAAAGCCGTTCACTCTCGCCACTCATTTTCATGAACGCGGCTGCGCACCCTTCTTCTGCGACACCATGATACTGCCGCATCATGAAAATAGGGCAGCAAGGAAATTGATTGAAGGAAAGCCAGATTAGAAGGAAAGAAAAATGTAACGAGAACGCTATAATTCAATTAAAAAAAAACAGCCCAAAGCTTCTCGAGTAAAGTATAGGTTAAGAAGGTCAATATGCTGCACATAACCCACAAAGGTTGGTGAATGCAGTGTTGAGGCGTGCACAAAAGTAACATGCTTGCTGGACTAGTATTTTAACAAGGAAATTAAACGAGAACAAATGGAATAAAATGTAAGATGGTGCCGAATTTAAAACGATTTTGAACAGGACGTAAGTGTGTAGGAAATAGCCCTCTAAAGATTAAAAAACAGAGCCGCAACATAATGGAACACAAAGCGGTGCAGGTACCAACAGAAGAATAATAACAGCGAAACCGTGGTCCGGTAGATTGTTAAATATAAGAAAAAATGAAGAAAGATGCACAAGAAAGGAAGCAAGATATAGATGTAAAAAAGAGCTACCCAATACTACCTAAAACCACGCGGAAGCAAGACTCAAATTGCTCAGCAGAATGTATGAGACCGTGAGGCACCAATATGATCGGGAATTCGACTTTATTTTACATTCAAGAACTCATTAGCGAGACGTCTGGAGGCACGAACGGGCAGTCTCTAATATAGAAGGCACAGAAAGTGCAAGAACGGAGGTGGGTGGTGTACTGGCGAACAAGTAAGCGAGAAGACAGCGAAAAGCAAAGTTTAAAAATTTTTTTAAAATGCGCAAGATCAGAACGCGGTTGTCTAATGGGATGGAACGAACACAAACAAAAAGAGAAAAAGAAAGAACGGTGAGCTCTCATTAAAGCAGCAGATGATGTACCATAAGGATGAAGAACGAAATTCAGATAAGTTAGTAATGAACGAAAATGAACCTATTCAATGAAGCTGAAGTATAGGCAGTACATGCTGACCCGGGTCACCATAACGTCAGTCATTAGGGTCGCACAGCACGCCATTAACTGATATGCGCAAGAAAGAAAAAGAGGCTTTGAGTAAACACGACAATATTTTGAGCGGTGCAAGAAACTTAGGGAAAAGCAGCGTAGCCGCGCTGTTCAAACATTCACTTTGGAGGCACAGATTTCGCGTAAGACAAGCGTAATGGTGCAAACGAGTGATTATTGTTCCTTATCCTTAAGAACTTCGGGGCTGACTTTGTTAACGCACATTCAAATACGTGGCAAATGCGTGTTTTACGAGGCAAGCGATGGAGTAATATGGAGGAACTTCGGTACATATAAGAGGGAAGAGTAACATCAATAGCCTGTAACGAGAATCTCTATTAATAGCCTCGAACGTTGTTTAAAAGTTTTCAGAAAAATTGGCTCTCAAATAAAAATTACAGCTGCCAAGTTTAAAAATGCGTTCACTCTTCTTAGAAATACTAATATCGAATTTTTTTCTTTTTTTTTCGATTTTCTAAACTCCATCCGTTAGACATTTAGAAATATTATAATACACAGCCTTCAAACAGAGCAAGCAGCTCTTATGAGTGATCAGTGATCATACATGACGCAGCCGCGAAGCGATTAGCATCCGCTTTAAGGCAACTGATTATGCTTGCGAAGGAAAGCGTTCGCATCAGTAAAGTGATCTAGAGAACAACACATTTGGAACGCGGTGCATGGAAGTCATAGCCCGCACTTGCGTAAGCTGCCCATGATGCCTTCATATGGCAATGCTGTTTTACGTTACTAAAGCATTCGGACAATAACTAGTAACAACCACTTGATAAAAAAACGTGAAATTAGGCTTCCGTTGATTTCACGAAGCAGGAGGGAAACTGTAGCGGTTACAACAGTTACAGACCACAAGCACTCTGGACGCCAGACGCTATTCAACTTCCCAGAACCCGTCATCATATAAAACTATAACTAAGAAGCTCAAAAGCACAGACCAATGTCATCGACTTACTGGTTGTAGATATACTTGTGCTGACTGATCATAAAAAATGAGCAGGATTCTATTGGTTATTTTTTGGCTTGCAACTAAGTCATACTGCAACGGTAATACCGGGTATATGAAGGGGAAGTCCGAACATCATCAAAATCAGGAAACTGCGATGTCTGCTTGAGACTTTTAGCATCACTTTTTCTGCAGCGGTAGGCCAATTAGGATGGTCAGAGGCAATATACGGTAGTAAATAAATAAATAGGAGAACATCTAACTAGACGAGACTGGTGGTCGGGTCAAATGAAAAAATTGAAAGAGTTATTGGAAAGACGCCCTTGCTATATCGAGATTTTGTATATCTCCTCCTTCTCCTCTCTCTCTTTCTCTCCCTCATTCTCCTCTCTCCCCATGTGGGCTAGAAAACTGGACTTGGTCTAGTTAACCTCCCTACCTTTATTATATTCTCCCTCCCTCTATGAAAATGCGGCAAGGCTGCCGCTTTCTTTATCACCCCACAAAGCCACACGCTAGACAGAATAAACTTTCTTTTTATTCCTTAAAGGGTTTCTGGGCAAGTGGGTGGGGTCCTCAGTCCAGGGCTCCACTGGCATTTGCGGCTAGCTGGGATTGGTCGAGCAAATGAACCCTTCTACAATTCTTGACGGCAACATAGCTAGGTGACCTCCTGTGATACCCCGCATTGTGTGTGCTGTGTGTGGAGCACAATGTGCATCTCCTTCTCTCTCTCTCTCTCTTTTTTTTGCCTCATTCCCCTCACCTCACGTGTACGGTAGAAAACTGGACGTCGTCTCTCCTCTCAAAAAGCGGCATTTGATACCATTCTGTGGAGAGACATAACTTGACCTATTTAACCGCAGACACCAAAACCACGAACACATTTCTTGAACAAACCATGCACACAAAATGACGCGCTGTTCTTGTGCGCTTCCTGTTTTCACACTTGCAACAAAGAGCAATGTCTATCTATGACTGCGAAGTTCTTCATCAATTTTATACTAGCGAAAATTTTCGTTCACCTAATTCTTGTAGGGTACGAGTTCACACGACCGATTCGAAGTTATGCTCGTCTTTCCCGTAATATCGCCGCCGTCGCAAGTTCTCGGAAAAATATGGCTTGCTGGGGTCCGCTATTCAGCTGACAACAGCATTAAAAAGTTTCAGAAATCAGAACCCAACACGCTGGGGTACCAGCCACCTTCGGTTTCCTCTGGTTTTCCTCCTAACCTGTAGGTTATGACGAAAAAAACAAATACGCCACTTCAGTACTACAAAGAACAAAACTCCGAAGGAACAGGGGCATTTCAAATTAACCTTTGATCCTGATACTTCGATCGCGTGTATCGCCGGGTAGATAGACACCATAGAGACAAGATACGTGAAATTTAAAGGGACGCCATGCGTTTCCAACCATCGCAGATGTTCCATGTGCCAAAAACATGGTCACCGCATGTTCGTATGATTACCTCGCCTCGAATGCGACGCAGTAGGAGGCGCTCTTTCGCGTTCCCGTCTCAAAGCGTATTGGGAACCCCCGCTGTTTTTTTTTTAATTCTGGGTCTAGAGTTCACTTAAGCCAAAGACACCTATGCTAGCTTGAGTCCTCGGTATGTGCGTATGTGTGACGAAATTTGTTGGGCCTCCAAGAATGTCGGGTAGTCAATTCTCAAACTATCTACTACTCTATCATTTAAGAATTTGCGCATGTTTTTTTTTCGTATTTCATGCTATACTTTGAACACCTGAAGTATAATTTTTTCTCGTATTTCTACAAACATCTTGTGGACTTGCAGAACACTGATACGTTCAATATTACTGTGTAGACGAAAAATACACCACAAAAATGGCAGCATCACTAAAGAGGCCACCAGAGCAACAGACAAAACAACCGAAAACTTGTTCTCGGGAGTCGGTATATTGTCTCCGCAGCAAACGCAGAGATGGGCCACCGGCTCGCTTGTATCGATCAGCCACTCGTCGTGGCGACAACGGCCGCTGTCGGCAGCGCTGTCTGGCTCTCCACAAGACGGTGGCCGGAGCAGAAAGAAGTCAGTGCCACGTTCAACCGATTGAATCACCCCACGCGGTATACAGATTTACGATCTCTGTTTGACTCCCTCTCCGGGTCAGCCACCGAACAAAGGAACTAGGCTACCGACCAGCCACGGTTAGGGTACACAAGCGCTGCTTTTATGACGCTGGATCGGCATTTGAGGTGCAGCGGCAAGGCTCTATGTGACTTGGATCGACGTCAAAGGTGGTTCGCCTGATCCGAGAAGCTAGCGCATTGGCCACGACGACAAGTGGATTCCGGACACACAGGCTCGATACGATCGCTCACCGATTTGTCACATTAGCGACACCATAAAGTTGGCGCAATGTTTTGCAAAAAATATGTGTATATATCACGCCGTGCGTAAGCATCGGAACAGCAAAGCTGCACATCGATGTATATATCACAGTATTTTCTTTAATGCAGTGCATTCTGCTACAGTATTCAATATTCACGTGATGCATTTTGACTTTAAAATGCGCATACATCTTTTCAGATTACTAGTCGTGGATGAAAGCAATACGATTACATCGCGAGAGTTTCCGAACACCAACTCGCATATTCATCATCACAATTCGTTTACGCAAAAGCATGCCTGCAAAGGTCAGCATTGGAGTGCCTGCGACGTGTGATGTGCGAACAGCAGGTTCTAATTGATAGCAAGAGTTGGTAGACCATAAACAATTAATTAATATTGGGAAGAGAGGCGAGCGATAGTGTGTACTTCGTAGAATACCAGAGAACGCGAGGCGGTTGTTTGAAGTGGCGTTTTTCACATCTAAGGTGCTATGCAGGATTGACCGTGTTTCGCCCGAGTTTTGCGAAACTCGAGATCTTCCCGATTTTTGGCGACACCCCCTTTCGAATGAGTCAACAGTACGAAAAAGTCAAATCCACCCCTCAACACGCTGCGTCTCATTGGTTACGATGAAACCAGTAATCATGCCAAGGATGGCCGACAAAGTTTGGCGGTGTTTTCAAACCGGAGGCATCTTCTTTCAATTGTTTGTCATTCCACTGAGTACAGAAGTGCACCCATGCAAAATACGTTCCAGAAACTTTTTTGTGGTGATATTTTTTTCAGAAGCACTGGGTGTTTAAATTTATTTTGAAGCTTTTAATGCTGCACTAAGTCTGCTTTAGAATAATCAGCATGATGGCCTCTGAGATAAGTACCGGCCAAGCGCCTTACAATATCACGACCGCAGATAAGCCCAAGGCCACGTGATAATAATCATGGTCAGCCTGTACACTCTAGTGCGCTACTCGGCCGGTGCGCGTCGTCTTTGCAGTCATCGCCCGCTAGCACCCGAGCACGTGCGGCCGGTTAAGTAGCTATTTGGCTGGACGGTATAGTTGGCTGGCTATGTCAGAACATGCTATGGCCAAGCTAATTACGCAAAGTCATAATAATGCCGAGGCAGGGGTATAGCCAGGGGATGGCATACCGGACTCATGCCCCCCCCCCCCCCCCAATTTTTTTCGCCATGGCATAGACAGCGAAAAATTACCACTTAAAGTGGGTGCCCCTCCCGAAATTAAGAAGGTGCACCCCACGAAAAAAAGTCACAGCTTATCCACGGAGGCCATGATGATGAGTGGGGCGAAGCGTCCATCCATTTCGAAAAACTTAATTTGAGCGCAAACGCACTACACACACACACACACACACACACACACACACACACACACACACACACACACACACACACACACACACACACACACACAACACACACAAACACGCACGCACACGCGCACACACACGCACACACACACGCACGCACACACACGCACACACACACGCACACACACACGCACGCACACGCGCGCACACACACACACATGCACACACACGCACGCACACGCACATACACATGCGCATATGCACACACACACCCACACGCACACACACACACACACAACACACACACAAACACGCACGCACACGCGCACACACACGCACACACACACGCACGCACACACACGCACACACACGCGCGCACGCACACAACCGCACACACACACACGCACGCACGCACACGCACGCACACACACACATGCACACACACGCACGCACACACACATGCACATATGCACACACACACACACACACACGCACACACACACACGCACGCACACACACACACACAAACACGCACGCACACACACACACACACACACACACGCACACACACGCACACGCGCACACACACGCACACGCACATACACATGCACATATGCACACACACACACGCACACACACACGCACGCACACACACACACACGCACACGCACACACGCACGCACGCACACGCACACACACACACACACACACGCACGCACACACACGCACACCCAGCCATCGAACACGCACAGCACTCACTTCCGACTGATTTATCCACACACTAATGCTTGAATATATACATGAGACACATGCGCGCAATAACATCAAAGAAGGCCAACAACATACACTATTCAGACATACAGATTATCATTTCACAGCCTAGAACCGATAAACTGGGATTCACGTGGGGACATATAGTGAAGGGGCGCTTACACATTGATCCTTATTTTTTTTTTTTATGAAAAAGAAAGCCTTTAACACTTCACGTGCCGTTTTTCTTGCGCTTTTGCCGAGAATCTCTGTCTCCAAAAACCATGCCTCACCACCACACAAAATGACATGCGCAACCAGGTGCGCATACTTGTCATCTCGTTTTGTTAATTGTTCAGCATGTTTCCTTAACTTGTCACTAATACACCTTTCGGTTTGACCGATGTTCACTTTGCCGCAGGATAATGGTTTCGGGTGCACGATCCTCGTGGAATATTTAACATAGGGCCTCTCATGCTTTTTCTCGCAGCCGCGCTTTTTGCTATGGCAAATACGTTGGCACAGCTTCCCGATTTTCTCAGGTACCGAAATACCGAAAACACCATTGGTACACCATGCCTGCCCGCGACTTTCTTGAAATTGTGCAAGAGCTTGTGGATATAAGGCACAATTTGTGGCCTAATCCTTGAGGGCTGGGTAGTAATCATCGGTTCCCTTGTTCCACGCTTAAACTTCTGGAGAAGAGATTCAGAAACGGCCGTAATGACCAATCGAGGGAACCCAGCAGCCCATAATCGGCTCACTTGATTAAGAAAAATACGCTCTATGCTGTGTGGACACGACTTCCTCAACGCCGACTCCAAGCAACGAGATATTGCGCCCCTCTTGACAATCTTTGAATGGGCAGAATCGTATGGAAACAGCTCCTTCTTAACACGAGGATAATAAAACCAGCAAAAATGCTCATCGTTCCACGTGAGGCTCAGGTCTGAAAACTGCAGACAAGCTTCTTTCGGTAATTCAACAGTAAAAAAAAAGGCCACGTCCTAGTCTTTTAAAAGCATTTAAAATAGAGTCAGGGATGTAAGGTATCCCTGCTCATTTAAAACAATTAAAAACTCGTCGACGTATCTAAAAACCTTTAAAACCACCCCCCTCCTAAAATAATTATCCAAGTCCCTATCTACTTTCGCTAAAATATATCGCAGAGGACCAGCGCAATACAGGAGCCAATGCGAATTCCCTGCCGCTGAAGGAAGGGCTTTTCGTCAAACATGATAAAATTTACATTAAGATAAAATACTAAAAGTGATCAAAAATTTACAACATTAACGCCTGCATCGTTCATAAAAGTAACGTCACCATTTTCTTTGATGCAGGATTTTACAGAGGCTAGAAGCTTGTCATGCGGCACGAAATAATAAAGATCTACAGCATGCACTGAGAAGGCGTTGCCCGTGCCATCACAAGACCACGAAAATTCGCAAACATCACTTGATCCCTTCGTTCGAAAAGGGTCATTTACCGCAAGATTATTTAGCTTGTTTTAAAAAAATCTACTAAGATTAATTTCCCAGGATTCTCCTTCACTAAAAATAGCTCGAAACGGTATCTCCAGTTTGTGTGTCTTGGCCGTGAAAAAAAAAAAAACGTTAAGGTTGCTGCCTTTGCTATTCTCTATTTCTCTGGCAAGCACTGCAAGCCCCACATTCTTGCAAAACCAAACGAACTTCGACTTGACGCGAGTCGCTGCCTTCTTAACAGGGCAGAAGTTTTTATTTATGGCGGCCAGAGCCTTCTCGTTATACGATACCTCAGGTATTACCACAAAGCAACCACAAAGCAACCATGTGTCCGGATGGACGGATGGACAGAGGCACGGACGCACAGATGGACGGACAGACGGACGGATAGACAGAAGCATGCACGGAGGAACGAACGGAAACAGGGACGGACAGACAGATGGGCAGACGCACGGAAGCACGCATGGACGGAAGCACGGATGGACATACAAACGTACGGACGGCCACAAGGATGGAAGCACGAACGAACAGACAGACGAACGAACTCTAGGACGGGACGAACGGAAGCGCGGACAGATGGATGGACGCACGGACCGATGGACTCATGAACTGACGAACGGACGCTTCGCCCAACTCATTATCATTCACTCCGTGGATACGCAGTGGAAACCACTAACGCCATCTACCTAAATTATTTCCAAGGATGGATGGATGGATGGATGGATATGGCTGTACCCTTTAGATCGGGCGGTGGCTAGCGCCACCAAGCCGTAATACATAATGAACCAAAAACTATATTTATTTTTTTTCCTTAAAAACTGAGTTTGAGGATTCGTACTTTGCAGTGAAGATTTATTTTCACTCGTGCCTTGACTTTAGCCACCAATCAGATAACCTCCTTCTAGTTAAGTCTACCCGCTTAAAGTTTATTTTGCCCTCCCGGTCCCTGAACCCCAGTGTTTTGAAAAACTCTGCGCCATTATCCTGAACTATAGGGTGAAGCCCTTTACAGAACATGTACACACAAGCACATGTACACACAACGCGATCTATGTAGCAACTGATGAACTAGAGGGGGCTACATACTACTACTACTACAAATGAGGCAACGACTTACAGCCTAAATAGCTATGCCCCAAAATATTTCTGGCTACGCGCCTGGGCCAAAGCAATTAGGCAACATCTTAAGAAGACCATGTTAATGAAGACATGTAAATCTAGGACCGGCTAACTAAACCATGCTGGTTGATGAGCTAACTGAACCTTGCTAAATAACGCGACGTTATTCATGAGCACGCTAATTAAAACCATGCTAGTTAGCCTTTACTAATATGATGACATGTAGAATCGTGCTAATCAGGATTACATTTAATAGCACCATACTTATCCTGGTCTTGCTAATTGCGCCCGAAATAATTGCCTTTTCATTGAAACCTTATCAATGAAGACGAAACAGCGCAGTGTAATGGTCGTTAAGCCTTAGTAAAGTAGTGCAATCAAAACTGAGACAGCGCTAACGCAGTATTCACTTCGAAGCCGACCAAGCACATGAGTATATGACGAACTTAAGAAGCTGCAAGAAGCTAGGTTGTAGCAAGTTCCAGCTCCAGCCTTGCGGCTCCTGCCTTGCACAAGTAGTGTAAGCTCACCAAATTATTTTATATGTAAATAAGCAGCCGCTTAGCGTTCACCTCATCAAACGCTTCACGGTCCCACCAGCACCATGACAGTCATGAGTTGAACTGAGGCGTTCTCAGAACCAACGAGTTTGTTGGTTCTGATCCTAGTTTGTATCCTAGTTTGTATCAAGGCTGCCTAATGCCAGTTTAGAAACGAGTTTCAAGCGCTGGCGTGGCTAAGTGGCAGAATATTGGGCAGGCATGAAGCGGGCACCGTTGTGTCATCGGCGACTTTTATTTACCAATTTTTTTTTCGTTTGATATTGGTCAAGGACACCGGCGGCGGCGGCGGACAACTGCGGCGCCACGCGTGACCCGTGTTCTGATCACATAACAGCTTTCGCTGTAAAAACCTCAGGTGGAAAAGTCGTCCGAAGACCTTCACTACGACACTTGTACACTGGCCTCACTCTGAGGCTTTAATGGGGCCCTGCAACACTTTTACAAGTAATCGTCGGATAGTTTCATTAAATCAGTCATTGTCTCACGCATCGACTGCCACAAAAATTTTTGAGAATCCGTCAAGTACGAGCGGATTTACATGGATTGGTCGCACGTTTCAAGCGCTTTCTCTGTCTTTTCGAACAAGCGGCGCGCTAAAATTACGCATAGGTGAAGGGAAGGGGTATCAATAGAGCTGAGAAAATGCGTCCGTTTGTTAGCGTGCGTTATGGCTTATGCACTTTCTTTTCTTTTCCTTTCTTTTCTTTTCTTTCTTTGAACACGAGGCTAACTCTCAGTGTGATTGCGAGGGCGGGCACGTGGAGGCATCCCCCGGCGGCCGAAGTCACTATGTATGCAGCTCACGTGCTCAAATCAGCCAATGACCGTGGACTTTGCATCGTTTTATGGTGCGCACATTCGGGTTTATGACACGATTTGTCGAGAGAAGAGAGAACGCTTTGTAGCGGACTTCAAAGTTATTGCGCAGCATGCGGCCTGAAATTGAGCTCGGATTAGGCTCGCGCGTTCACAGGAGCTTTGTCAACCGATCAGCAGCGCTTTCTACGAATGCGAAAAAAGTGGGTCAGGGCGCTTTTGAATTCCCTGAACCAACCAACAAAAAATCCAACCAAATAAAAAATTAAACATAAGATCCACACTGAATTGATTTGTAAAGCGCAAAATACGAGACAGAAGACAAAGCACACACAGACAGCGCTGACTGTCAGATGAGGGTGAGTGAATTTGATACACATGTAAAACTTTACCCATATGCACAAGTGAAATTGATTAAATTAAATATTCAGTTAAATTAAATGTGTGTGTGCGTGTGTGTGTGTGTGTGTGTGTGTGTGTGTGTGTGTGTGTGTGTGTGTGTGTGTGTGTGTGTGTGTGTGTGTGTGTGTGTGTGTGTGTGTGTGTGTGTGTGTGTGTGTGTGTGTGTGTGTGTGTGTGTGTGTGTGTGTGTGATTTCCCTTGAGCATGCGGGTACGATGTTTACTTACGGTGGTATCGAATGCATTAAACCCTCAGTTGAGAATCAGCACTGTTCCTGAGTGCTTTTTTGCCCTACTTCTATGTTTCACACTATACAAATCAATTAAGATGAAATAAAGCGTATTAGTCAGGCTGTACTTTCTGTTCTTATAAACGTCACCTAATGCTTTTGTGGAGTTAAGAAATATCCCACTTGTTTGGATAACAAATAGAAACTAATTATCGGGTTTGGCATGGTAATATCACGATATGAATAATAGGTCCGCCCTACAGTAGAATATTCCTCAAGATACGGTCCTCCTCGAGTTCTTTAGCGTGCACCTATTAGTTAAGGTACACGAGTATTTTTAGGTTTACTCAGGTTGAACAATGGTGTACATGATATAGGTGGAATCTGCCGCCCGAACCTCGCATCATAAAGCAGTGGCCACTGCCCACTGGGCCACCATTTTATTTGGTTAAGATGTGCGCAGGCGTCAAGGTTAGTATGCAAGTTGAGCGCGAATTACGTTTCACCGGGGTATCTATAATTCGTAAAAGCGTGTTGTAAAAAGTGAAAGAAATGGCCGCTTTCCAGATGGCTAAGTTGGCCTATATTCTATTTGTTCTAACTTCTAGTCGAGAACGTTTACTAACCGTTTAGCCAAATTCCTACTCATTGCGTTTGAGTACATCACTCTAGCTTCTTTAAAACCAGCATCCTGGATTTAAATCCTAAGTACATTAGTACCAGCCTGATCAGGTTTTATGGTAATGAGTGTCAGTGAAACTACTATACCTTAAGCGACTCAACAACATGAAAAAAGTCACAGCTTTGTCGCAAATGCGAAGCAATAAACGCGATAGCAACAAATTGGTAGGTCACGCGCAGAATAGCAAGCAGATCGAAACGTGCCCCATGTTTCTCACGCACAAATGACGCGCGAAACGTACTCACAAGTACAGATGAAAGCGAATAAGCGTCTCAGTTGTTACTTCGCTGTGTTTGAAAAGCGCACCCTTTTCGCAAACGGAGGCTGCGCAACCATTGCAGTGACCTTTGTGCGCCCCGTAACTACAACAGATTCGTTCCAGTGCACGCCAGCCAAGACGTATGATCTTCCCCACCGGGAGATAAGGGCGCGCGAGAGATCGTCCACTTTCCTCCTCTCCGCGGGCGAAAGTACGCGTGAGATATGAAAGCCGCCACGCGCTCTTTGCGCCATCTTGCTGTTAATGCTGAAAACACGATAGTACCCCCCCCCCCTCACGAGATGCCCGTCAACAGCGGTAAGTGGTAGATATAAATAGCTTGCCGTTTGAACGTTGAAGGAAGTACCCCTCCGTCGCGGAGGTCCCACGCTCGATGCCGCGCTACGGAGTCTTTGTTTCTGGATGTTTTTCTTTCTTGCGTTTTCATGTATATAGATACGTATACATATACGGTTGACTGGCGGAACATGGGAGAGGCCTTTGTTCTGCAGAGTACGTAGACAGGCTCTTGATGATGATGACTTATACGGTGCATGACACCGACACCGGCGGCAAAATACAGCCGAGAGTGTTTATATAATTGCTATCGCAATAATAATCCCTGCAGGTGCAATGCATCAGCAGTCTTGCTGAGGGACGGAGGTTGCAGGCTCCCTCACTGCTGGCGGCAAGTTGCCTTTTCGTCCAGTCTACTTTCTTGCCATATATCTCAGAAAAACATCAATATCCTTAAAAAGTACAAATAACGTTTCCTATACCTTCCTTGGCTTCATTTTCTGTTGGTTTTTCCTCCAAATGGCTGAAGTGGTTTAGTATATTCACTCATATGTGGGCAGTGTCGGTTTAGATTCTGTCACTGGTCCCATTAATTAGGGAGGCAATCGCCGGGCTAAATTCTAGGGTCGGCGTATCAGCCCCCCGATCTGCACCACGAAAGCACGGACAATATAGATTTGGTCCTATTTGGCGAAACAGCAAACGCCGGCTGCGGTTCAAAGAACGAGTCAGAGCTTAGAGTCGAAAATAAAACAAAATATATTCTCAAATGCGGCAGAAAAAACAACACACAAATATGCACACTGGACAATAATCTAATACAATACGTCACCAATCAAACAACAGGCTACACAATAAACCCATCGTAGCTGTGGCATTGCACGTACGCGCCCGTTTCAGCTACGGGAGGTGCGGGGTTCGATCCGCAGTGCCGGCCGGCCACCCACCGGTAGCTAAACAGGGTACATGCGGGCTTCGAGGGGCTGTGACGTGTCGCCCCAGTGGTGAAGCTTACTCTGTCTGGAGGACTCCCAACACGTTGCGCGGGACCCGGTACACAATAAACCCACATACACTCAAAAGAATGGACACAGACAACAACACGCGCTACAATTCAATCTCATGTATTAACCAACCAAGACACGTATAAATTAAAATGTCCGAATTCAGTCCAAAGTTCTTGGAACAAAACCTGAATGCTTCTCTTCAAGAAAACACTCACTCAAAGTCCAGCGCTGGTTGTCGCCCCGCTGAGGCTTCTCTTCCATAGCGAGGACGTTGCGAGGAAACTCTCGCGACGTCAAATGTCCGCAATTTAATAAGAAAACTTCTTCGGCGGTAACACGTCGGCCTCTCACGCGCTGCGACTGCAGAACACGTCTTCGCAAGCCGGCGGTAAACACCCACGTTTCTTCTACTCTTAAGCCTTCACACGCTGGCAGAAAGACACTCTTTATATCCTGCTCTGTCACTGAAGACACCAGCACTTCGCCTGACGGCGGCAACTCTCTTCATCTCCTGATCATCACCATCCGCTGCTCGCTTATATACGTTCGCCCTGCTTCGTCGGCGCATCACACAGCCAAAGCTGGCGTAGGCGCGAGACCTTTCTCAAACTCTCTGCGACACGTAACGCAACCAACTCACGCCTTCATTCTCGAAGCTCCCCGAATTCGCTCGGCGATATATGCGAGGAGGTTGGACAGCGTAGCGCGGCGCCTTCGAGGAGTGAGGCGGCGCGCCCGAGGAGTCTTTTGATGCTTTTTTTTTTTTGCTGGCTTATGTCACGTCAGTCTGGCGCCTCAATTTCATGTAGTGGTTAGAATTCGGAGGCGCACGCTTTCTTGAAAGCTCATTTGTGACTGATTTAAAACAGGTACCTGCGTCATGGCGTGACGGTCAACTGACCACGTGATAGCAGAGGACTGCAAAGCCTTAACACTCACTTAGGCTCGCTCCGTGATCTGTTATATATTTTAAAGTCCCTAGATTTTTCCTTCTTTCTAAACACTAAAAGGAAAAATATAGACTTTACTATGCTGCATCGGCCTGCCCGCCAAGCAGAAAGGGGCTGGAATGTGAAATTATTGCAGAGTATCCTCCCTCACTCACTCGCTCACGTACGCGTGACTGCTTTCTACGTTATGACGGTACGACATAATACCGTCCTTGGAAAAGAAGCCAAAATTGGCCGTAGACATTCTCACACACTGAGGACACCCTGTGGGCTTTTTAGTGTTTTTTTTTCTCTACCGAGTATAAGGGGTTTAAGGCCCACACCAACCGCAATAAAATTAAGAGCCTCCTGGAGCACTGCCCAAGCCCTCACTGAGACGAGTTAGATATAAGGTCAAAAGGCGGTGAGTGTCAGGAGTTGGTATTACTGTGGCGCCTGCCGTAGAGCAACATAACATCTGGTGCGAACGCTACTACCCGTTTCGAAATAAACCACGTGCAAACTATAAACGGTTTGAATTGCGTATGCTAGCCTGTGCATGGCATAAAAACCACCACCAGTAAGCACTCGCTCGTCAAGAGAGAGAAATGTGGAAAAGGCTTAGCGATATTGTCAACGTCGTCGTATTCCTTGTTCATATTGTACGCCACTGAGTTTATTGCGTTTCTCATGAATAAACATGTTCGTCCCGTAACAATATATAAGCAAACTGTCGATATCAATCAAGAAAGTTCCCTCCTGTAGGCGTATCAGAAACCTCGAGATATGCCAGAAGGTTGTATTGACGTAAGGATTTGCAAGTCATCTGTCACCACCGCTGACACAACGAACACGTCAGGAACTTTGACACGCAATTACACCAAAGTGACCAGAGCGCACGCCAACTGCTCAGGGCACGCACGCTCGAACAGAAGGAATAACGGTGCGCGGCGGCATCCAGGAACTTCCGTGCATTAGCCCTGCGCAAGCGTGTGGTGGTGAAAAGGTGTCCAACAGGAGCAAGGAAACGCCGCCAGATGCGCTCAGACTACTCCAAAGACGATAGCAGCGACAACAGATGCGGATGCGGCTCACAAAACGCCGCGTGGTATTGCGCAATTATATACGTGCTAGCGAGCGGGACATCGGGCCCAACAGGACAGCTGCCAACATGCATCGGCTGTACACAGCCGATGCATGTACTCGGCACATCTCGTTGTCACGCACGGCTTCTCCTACTCTCGATAGGTGCACCCATAAGAGGGCTGAGCACCCCGTCATGCATTTAGAACTAAAGCCACAGTGTAGTCAGGCCCACCTTTGGAGAAAAAAAAATCACAGCATATCCACGGAGTGAATGATGATGAGTGTGGCGAAGCTTAGAAGAGTTTTATCGGCAAACCGCGAATCAACCACTGGCCCCGTCCTTTCAACTGTCTGTCTGCCCATCCGTCCGTCCATCCGTCTGCATGTTCATTTGAGTGTAAGTCCATTCGTCCGCCCGTCCGTTCATCTAGTGAACACTCCAAGTACCTCTATCTTGCATCTTTTCATCGCATATTCATCGTATACAAAAACCACCATTTAGCGGACATTCCAAGGACTAAAACGAGAGGTGGCTCTTACACGCAGGAGACGCACGACCCACGCCTTATGAAGCTTCGACCCTAAAACTACCAGGTCTGCGACGACCTCGCAGCACTGTCAGAGCGAAATGACGAAGAGCGGCCTTCTAAAAGCATTTTATAAACTCTGTTGGAGCAACTATTGCTGGTATGCTAACATGGCTCCCACTGCGCCATAAATGATCATTTTTGTGAAGTAGGTAAGCAGCCAGTAAGCCATTTCTGGTAATTCTATGGAAGTGAAGTACCCGCTACAGATCTGGTGCATTGTGTGCACTTCGCTGATGCGGTGGTTGATGTCATTGAAGATTGACGGCTGAGCCTTTTGTGATAGGTTGGAAGCTTTAGACGACCCACTGGTAACGTTATTTGCGTTGTGCGACACCCGGTCGTTATTTTACTCTCGTACAACACTATATTACCTGTAATAAAGTGATTCTTTGGCAACGAACACAGGTACATCTGCTAGGTGCCCACTATGCCATGAATCATCCTTTCTTTGCAGTAAGGAAACATCCTCTACGCAACATTATTCTTCATTCTGCGGAGAATCATGGTATACGCGACACATCTCTCGAGCATTTCCCTTTGTTGATGCTGTGGCTGATGACGATGAAGAATTCTGGCTAAGCATCTTGTAATGCATTGGTAGCATTCAACGACCCACTAATTACACAATTCACATTATGCATCACCAGGTTGTTACGCAATTCACATTGTGACACCCCATTGTGATGAGTCGGACAAAGAGAGAAAGGTTTTGTGAAAGGCAAGGAGGTTGACCAGAAGAAAATTTCCAATTTGCTACCCTGCACCGGGGAAGGGAAAAGTGGACAGAAAGGTAAAAAAGAAAAAGAAAATAGCAACAGTTAAAGAAAAAAAGATCGCAAAGACATTCAAGAACAGGAGTGTCACAGTCGTTTTGCGAGTGCGGTTGACCAAAAAAAACTTCAAGAGCGCCTTGATCGCTTTCTCGCTGGAAGCTCGAACATTCCAGCACTTCAAAATTGACTGCTTCAAAAGCGGCTGGTCATCAAGCCGTGCTAACTTTGTCGAAAGTAGTTGTCTTTGGGAGCTGAACTTCGTACAATCCCAAAGGACGTGTGCAATGGGTATTTCGCCTATTTTGTGACATAAACACGGTTACGTCACCTATTTCGTGACAATAACATGTCATCACTGTGACGTACGAGACATAACCTGAGGTCACACAAAGCTACGCCATCGAATGCCATCATTGATTGGTCAAAGGTGTGCCGATCCTGGATGGAGTGCAAAACATAGAAAGGCGAGAAGCAAGAAGCTGACAATGTCTGCGAACGAAGAGGCATCGCTTAACCTGCTTAGTTGCAGAAAGCTTCTGCAACTAAAGTGTGTCGCCACCGAGCAGGAAGGCACACTCTTAAATTGCGAGAACTGTTGAATTCGCGCTGCCTGAAAATAATAAATCAAAACACGAACAACGCCACCGCATTTCAAATTTAATTAATGTGCGACTGTTACAAAACCACGAGCGTGCGTTTGCTCCGCTTTTTCTATATGTGTGATTTGTTTTGAGCAGCTGCTGTGCATTCAAACTCGAAAGGTGTGTAAGCTGTCGCACGCAATGGTTCATTGTCGAGATAAGTATACAATGAACGCCATGGGCGCGCGTAAGGTAGCCGCGAGCGAAACATGGCGAAAAATATAGATGCCAAGTGAGTGCATTCGGCCCGCCGGTCAGGAAGACTGGAGACAGAAATTTACCAGTGATAACGACGCGCGATTCATCTATCGTTAACTGCAGGAAGCATATCTTTTCAAAGCTGATTGATTGATTCATTTGTGGGGTTTAACGTCCCAAAACCACCATATGATTACGAGAGACGCCTTAGTGGAGGGCTCCAGAAATTTTGACCACCTTGGGTTCTTTAACGTGCACCCAAATCTGAGCACACGGGCCTACAACATTTCCGCCTCCATCGGAAATGCAGCCGCCGCAGCCGGGATTTGATTCCGCGACCTGCGGGTCAGCAGCCGAAAACCTTAGTCACTAGACGACAGCGGCGGGGCTATCTTTTCAAAGATTGGCGGCGCTGACCTCAGTCCAAGCGAGCTGAGGCCACGCATCGGAGCGTTCGAGTTAAAGACGCTGACGGCTGTATACGTATCAGCATATTTTGAACCGTTGCTACAACGCTTGGGTGATGGGCGCAGCAAAACTACATGAGAACGTTAAAGGTTCGGAAGACTCACGTATACTGGCGCGCGGCTAATGGCTTATACTGTCATTTTTCGCTTCTGTGTCGCCGGGTGCGCACGCTTTCGGCTGAATAACAGACCAGAGCACGCTGCTGAAAGAAACCGCCAGGTAAGCTCATTGCTGAAACACTGGTTGGAAGAAAAACAATCAAGTCCGAGCGGATGTTGGCCCCGGGGGCTGCACGCTGATAAAGCGTTGCGAATGGCGGCTCGATGTCCACATCGAGAAGCCATCGACCCGCGCTGTGCGCACGACTCGCGACGCTTTTGCTTTCGCCTCGCCACTCTCGTCTCCGCAAAGTCTGCATGCACTCGGCCACACGCGCCCTTATCTGCATTTTTCTCACAAAACGTTATGGTAATACCGCTTTGAACGCTAGTCAACAAGATAAGGGCAGAATAAAAGCGTATGCTGTTGATGGAAGGTTTATAATACAGCGCGGGGATCATAAGTTCTCCAGCGTGCGTGGCGCAGATAAAAGACAAGAGACGCCACCGCACTTTTAGAACTACAAGCCGCCAATGCAAGTACCAGTATCAAATAAGCACAAAAATTCCACTATCGTGGCAGAATTTTTTTTCTCGGCTCAACAGTTGGCTGCGTTGTATAGTCACCCTTGTGCCTTTTCGCGGCTACATGATTGGCGGCGCTTTGCTGCATGCACTATTTTGCCTCGTCAGCACTCCACCAAGGCGCGAACTTGCCAATGATGTAGTTTTGTATACCGGGATTCCTGGCCTTGTCTTTGTGCAGCGGCTCACTTTTTTTTCTTTGTTGTTTTCTAATCTCCCTTAAACAGCAGGGTTTCACTTGCATTGAATACTTTGAGTTTATTCCTTGAACATTCTTGCATCTTCACATTTCGTAAGCCACCCTGAACGCAAAGGGTGAAAAAAAAAAAACGCGCATTTTGCAATGGAAACAAGGCATAAGGGTGGGAGCGGGGCATAATGGAGGGCAGTGCAGGGCCTCTCTTTCGATTATCAAAACGCAGGAAAATAGGGCCAAAAACCGAAAGACGGGCTTTTGAAGCGATCTAGCCGGACGGGGCGAAGAAGCCCCGTCCCGATAAAAGAAAACTCCCCTCCCTCGCCCACTGCGCGAAGCCGACTTGCCGTACCAGTGCACCACGAACGTGCTTTTTCCCCCGGAGCGCCTTTTGTTAGGGCGGGCCATCTCTGGGCCGATTCTTGAGCGCTCCGCCGCCTTCGTCGTCGGCGCTTCGCGCCATCGACATTAGGGTCCCTACGCTTCCGCCGGGCCATTCTTTCCACCGTGTATCTATCTCTTTATGTCCCATCCAACTATACGCGCATGAACTCCCACACGCGAGACGGTGCTCTTCCCGCGCTAGCCGACGTCGTCGTCGGGACGAGGAGGCGCCGCCAAGGCGGCCCCTCTCGCGGGATCCAAAAGAAAACCCGAGCAGCGCACGATGGGAGGCCGTATTGTCTTGGCCAGCTACACCCTGGCGCCCATTGTCTTTTCGCCGGGCTTCCCCCAAACAAAAGACGGCAGCGCCGAGAGCGGACTGGCTTGTATCCCTGCGCGCCTTCATCCCACGGCGCCACTAGGCGGCGTGTCGTTAGGGCGCGCTCTTCGGCTACCCGCAATTACTCAACAGAAGTCGAGTATATCCCTACCACTGGCCGACTTACAGATAAAGATGAAGAAAACAAACCACACTTGCGTTTGGTTAGCAGCAAGCCAAACATTTTTTGCGGTGCGTTTGTTTTACGGGTACTGCGTACAGGGCCAGGAAAGATCGCCATACATCTGTGAACCACAACTCGTATTGCGCTTTCTTCGAACGCCAATGAAGAGAGCAGCCAAAGTTACTCAGTGACTAGTGCGCCTACAAATGAGCGTGCGAGGTCTCCGAAACAAACAAAAGTGCTCTTGAATCGTGCTGTGCACGTGCACGCTAACAAAACGCAGCTGCACGCCCTCGCGGCTACACGCAGTCTGTTTCAATGCCCGCGTTTTGGTTGAAGGCGCTAAACCACCTAGTATTGTTTACGAGAATCATTCCGGTATCATTCACGAGACAATTATGCAGCAACGCAAATCAATGCGTAGCATGCTATATATATATATATATATATATATATATATATATATATATATATATATATATATATATATATATATATATATATATATATATATATATATATATATATATATATGGCATTATTATGCTCATGTGAAAAATATGATCCCTTATTCCGCAAACCTTCTTACGATGTATTTGACTGTCGTTTATAATCATTATCATCATTGCCTATGTACTAAGGTGATAGTTATGCTCTTGAGCTGCGCAGACTCACCTGTATTTCCTCAGAAATGATTTTTTTCTAATAAAGAAAACTGGTTACAGCAATCGTTGTGAGTGCCACTTCTCAGTGTTTTGTCGATAAGCTGAATAAAATTTGATATGTGGGGTTTAACGTCCCAAAACCACCATATGATTATGAGAGACGCCGTAGTGAAGGGCCACGGAAATTTCGACCACCTGGGGTTCTTTAACGTGCACCCAAATCTGAGCACACGGGCCTACAACATTTCCGCCTCGATAGGAAATGCAGCCGCCGCAGCCGGGATTTGAACCCGCGACCTGCGGCTGAATAAAATTTCCAAGAGTATGTACCAACTGACCAAGGTCGCAATTCCATTGTAACAAACAATTAAAGTGGACAATGACGCAGCACATACGACAAAGAAAGGTGGCTAGCTGGCAAGCACCACTTCTGAAAGAGAAACCTCGTGAATACGGTCCACACTTTTTTTGCACCTCTTATATTCGTCACGAACGCACTACGAGAAGTATAACGCGCATGCGCTATTGCGTAATGCCACGAAACAGGCTCGGAAATTGCGTCGAAAAGACCGTGCCATTGACTTTCTTCGTAAAACATTGCCACCGATCGCTTTCACTGGGCATACTCAAAGTGCGTGCCACCCATAAGCTTCACTCCGACGACTTCATTCCTTTGTTTTCTCCGCACGTTAGCAACCTGTTGCATATCGGGGAGACAGGAACCAGCATTACGAGCTCTTAAAGCGCGACGTTGCACGAAAAAAAAAAATAGCCTTAATTTCGCTATTCTATATCTGGCACCAAATCTCTCAAAGACGACAGCATGTCAGACAAGATATATATATATATATATATATATATATATATATATATATATATATATATATATATATATATATATATATATATATATAATGAGATCTGACAGACAATAATGCCAAGGAATGTATAGGGGAAGTTATTAGAACAAATGGAGTGTAAATAAGAAGAAAGAAAAGTGGGTGAAAAAATAACCAGCCGTGAGCAGGAATCGAACCTACGACCTTCGAATAACGCGTTCGATGCTCTAACCACTGAGCTATCACAGCGGCCTCAACTCCACCCACTTTTTTTTTGTTTATATGTGAATTTAGAAGTGGGAGTTTCAGTGGCGTTTCAATGGCGCTGACTGAAACTCATTAATATTGTGTCAAAACACGGAAAAACGAGCCCTTAGGTATACACTTCTTTCCCTTATATATATATATATATATATATATATATATATATATATATATATATATATATATATATATATAGTGTGACCCCGAGAAGAAGAGTTTGTTGAAGGCTTTCTTAAAGATCACTATCAGAAGTACAAAAATAAATTATAAAAAATAGGGCAAGCAACACCTAGTTTTTAAGGAAACTTCGCTGAAGCGCCATGAAAAAGAGACTATAAACAGCAGCAATTGCTCCAAAGACTATCATCGAGTGGAGTCAGCATGTTTATTATTATTATTATTATTATTATTATTATTATTATTATTATTATTATTATTATTGAGGTGGTATTTTTTCGTTTATTCACTGTGCCATGGCTGGAACAGCGGCCCTTTTCCCACGAATGAGGAAGCCCTAAATATAACGGAAATCGGCGGGAGTTGAACTGTGGCAGTTTGGGCTAGTTGGTATCACATGACGATAGTTTTAGCGCGAGAACAGAACGACGACAAAGTGTCCTTCTTGTCTCTTTGTCGTCATTCTGTTCTCGCGCTGTAATTATCGGGAGTTGAACGTTTCGCGTGCTTTCGAGAAATTGTTTAAATGTTATGGTTGAGGGGGCGATATCTTCATGCAGTGCTGATGACAGGCCAGAAAAATTGAAATAAATGACGAATGATGTGATAATGAAGGCAGCTTGACCGATAACGGGGACCAATACAGGAGCAGTGAAACTGACGTGAAGAAAAAAAGAAGCCAGAAAACAATGCCCGTTTTTAAAACAATACCATCGTGAAGGGACGAGCCTCAATTAAGCAATAACGGAGACCATTGCAGTATTTGAAGCCTGCATGCTACCGCATGCTACCAATGAGCATTGTGTAATTCATGGACTACACTATTGACCAAAAAAAAAAAAAAGGTAAACATTTCTTGCCGTTTCTTTGGGGGCCAAAGGAGAAGGAGGAGAAATGAAGGGAGGTTAACCAGACGTAAGTCCGGTTTGCTACCCAACACTGGGAAAAGGAATTAACAGAAAAAAGGGCAAATTTATGAGGATACGTGTGCGCCGGTCCATTACACGCCTACAGGCAATCGCTTAACTTGGTCGATTCTAAGAATGGTATCGATGCCCACGTCGCTGTGCTGGCCTGCGACACGCAAGACCATATTTCAATGATTTTTTTCTCTCGTAAGCGTTCTATCCTCTAGCCTGTTCAGCGCAGTGCGAAGAGCTTTGCGTTCATTCCCAAAGCAATCACAAAAACACAGTTGTTAGAAGCAATAGGATGCATATAGTTTGTGCACGCCATTCGGCAGCAACGTGCAAAAACTGGTTAACGTGCCAAAAACGCACATTGGTTGGTAACGGACGATGCACTCAACTCTTACCTGTGTTCAAATTTCGCCTGTGGTTTTTTAACGTAAATTCGTAACAAGTTGATTGATATGTGGGGTTTAACGTCACAAAACCACCATATGACATGACAGACGCGGTAGTGGAAGACTCCGACAATTTTGACCAGCTGGGGTTCTTTAACGTTCACCCAAATCTGAGCACACGGGCCTACAGCATTTCCGCCTCCATCGAAAATGCAGCCGCCGCAGCCGGGATTCAATCCCGTAACCTGCGGGTCAGCAGCCGAACTCTAACCGCTACGTGAAATCGAGGCGCCAAGCAGACGCGACAGAAGCTGGCGTAGAGAAGAAACAAGCATCAAAAAGACGCCTCGTGTGCCACAGCCGGCGTTCGCTGGTGCACTGAAAGGGACCTATTCTAAATTGTCCATGCTTTCATGGTGCTGTATGGGGGGCCCATACGTCAGCCCTTGAAATAAGTCCGGTGATCGCCTTCCTAATTAACGGGACCAGTGACACCAGGTCACCAACGGAACGTAGCTGCCGCGTACAAAAATCATCGCACCCTCAAAAACAGGGTGACGATGGTCACTGCGAAGAATTTCGTAATAGAGTTCAACAATATTTACTAACATCTAACACCAAAGTTCGAGCTTGAGTGATCTTAATGCGAAGTAGTGTCCAGTTCCATGGCCTGCATTCTTCGCAGCCGTTGGGATACATATTTCCTTTATTGGCAGGAAATGGTATTGTTATAATTATGTACAATAGAGGTGTATTATCTAAGCCAAGGCACGCCTTCACATAGCATGTGTACGAGGAAAAACTTATCATAGAGCATGTATTTTCATCGAAGAATGAGGAATACCGAAGTTCGCCTGCCACTGAGGATTTTCAAGTTTAAGCGAAGACCAGCCTTGTGCGGACGTTTGCGCATCTTTAATTCAAGCACATTGACTACTTAGCAATGATTCACTAACCAAACCCGCAATAATTTTTTCTTCAAGGTAGCATACATTTTCATGTATGTTCCTAAGGGGTCAAATGTACTATAGAATTGGGCGAGTTGCGTCTAGGCAGATGCAGGCTAGCTAGTATGTTATTCCATTCATACAATACAAGGTTGAGAGCTGGGCTAGTTGGTGACTGATTATATCGTATGTTTAGGCAGCGTACTTTTTCACGGGAACAACAGGACAACAGGGAGTGCCATGCCCTTCATTACCCTGTTGTCCCTGTAGAATAGTAGGCTACTTAACCGTATACGGTATAATGACTATTCATACACTCATAGCGGAACCTAAACTTAGGTTTCAATTCCTCTCCTATTTTGCTTAATTCAATCTTGATTTATTTCTTTTGTTATTAAAAAAATTCCAACAATAAAAGAGTACTAGCTTTTGTAGATAATGTTAACCGGAACGCCAACGCACATTTTAGTAGACCTGAAGGACTCATCTCTCGAATGCTGTGCTATGCAAAGAAGCTTTAATAACAAGGCAGAAATTCATTGCTGTTTGGCAATAATTTTTTATTTTAAATGCGTCTACCTAAATGAATAATAAGTAGAAACAATTTTTTATATTACCTATCACAGCATTAAAATTTCGCATGCAGGCAAATCATACCTGAGTCAGTAATCCAGTGGTGAACGTGAAAAGTGACGTCCTGTCACAAACATTTATTAAATGCAAAGGATTTCTTTGTGTACTCCAGACACATTTGGCGTCTGTCTGTCCGTCCGTCCGTCCGTCCGTCCGTCCGTCCGTCTGTCTGTCTGTCTGTCTGTCTGTCTGTCTGTCTGTCTGTCTGTCTGTCTATCTATCTATCTATCTATCTATCTATCTATCTATCTATCTATCTATCTATCTATCTATCTATCTATCTATCTATCTATCTATCTATCTATCTATCTATCTATCCACCTACCCACCTACCCACCTACCTACCTACCTACCTACCTACCTACCTACCTACCTACCTACCTACCTACCTACCTACCTACCTACCTACCTACCTATCTATCTATCTATCTATCTATCTATCTATCTATCTATCTATCTATCTATCTATCTATCTATCTATCTATCTATCTATCTATCTATCTATCTATCTATCTATCTACGTCTCGGTGCTCGCGTGATTACCCCCTTAACTTGCGGCAAATCAAAATTAGTCTGCGAGAGTAAAACACTGGCGAATATTGCTCGCTAGTCAAGACATCAATAATGTCACAGTCACGCCGCGTGCCTGGCCACGGTGGTTTAGTGGCTAAGGTACTCGGCTGCTGACCCGCAGGTCGCGGGATCAAATCCCGGCTGTGGCGGCTGCATTTCCGATGGAGGCGGAAATGTTGTTGGCCCGTGTACTGAGATTTGGGTGCACGTTAAAGAACCCCAGGTGGTCGAAATTTCCGGAGCCCTCCACTACGGCGTCTCTCATAATCATATGGTGGTTTTGGGACGTTAAACCCCACAAATCATTCAATCAACAGTCACGCCGCGTACATTCAAACACATTCCGACAGGCAGTAGCACTATAGCGGGTGCGTATGTGCCACTGGTATGCAGGTATGCGTCACAGGTGATCGACAGTTTATATGTCCCAAGGAAATACGAAAACCCACAAGTGTAATTTTAACGCATCCGTGTCAAGAAAAAGCTAACATCAGCAGCGTTGAGCCGACGAATGCGAAAAATAAAAGTCAGGATCTTAGCAGGAACCGAACCCAAGTATTCTGTGTGCTAATCAAGTATTCTACCACAGAACCGCGTCATGCCTCGGTAGTGCTTTGGAAAAATAAGCTCTTCAGACGCAATGTTGGTGAAACATCAATTATGGCTGCAATGCTGTCCATTTAATTTTATAATTACATACGTACTCCTATCATACCGTCGTCTCGGCAGGGTTTACGTCGATTGTAGTTAGTCGCCATCCACTGAAGTTATGTACCAGTGTTCAGGGCTACCATCCTCGCGTGCACAAGCGTTACATGTCAGCAGACCACCTCTGCTGTTGCTATTACAAATGTTACTGTGGCCACCGCTATACAAGTGTAAAAAACCAGTTATTAAAAAAATCAGCAGCGGCCCAGCCCGGCAACGCCGGGATATACATAGTGGGAGCCACGGGTGGACGGACGAACCACACACGGATGGACCAACCATGGACGGACCGACGAATGAAAGAACTATGGATGGACGGAGCGGAAGAATTAGCGAGTGAGCGGTCTCACACGAGTCAAGCGCCTGCCCACCTGTGACAGGTATAGCTCGCTCCAGGCTCCCAGGCCTCCGGCGCGCCAGCTGTGAGCCGTGTGACGACACTGCTCCTTGCAGCTGCTCACTGTAAGCCACGCGGAACTGCTCCACCACGTCCAGTGTAACTTACGCTACAAAACATACGCGACTGCTCAACATATCTCTGTGCCTACGACATTTGTTCATATCTGTATCGTAATTTTGTAACGTTTATCTTAATAAAAAATTACAACGCACTCACCTTTCCTCCACCTGCTTCACATAACGTTGATTCCCAATGTGCGTAGAATCTACGTTATTTTATTCAATGTGACCTACAAAATATTACTAAATATGAGAGGTAGCATACCTCGTGTTAATTGCCCCTCAAGTAGATACACCTTGGACCTAAACGCCAGAAATTAGATTTACTAAAGCTCGCCACGAAACTGTTACTGCCTGACGATCAGCTGTCTTCACCTCTGAAAATTCCAAAAAGCTGATGCGCGGGTCCCTCTCAAACAATTTTCAAACGTGGCGCTCACAGCGGGGAATTCGGAGGCACGCGGATGTTTGTATACACTTATAGAGCCAGGGAAGATCGAGCGACTGGGTTCGCGGCAACACCTACCAATATTCAAGCAAAACGCAAGAGTAACGACACGACACGGTCCACTGTTTCCAACGCCAAACGCTGCCTAAAACACGATTCAAAAAGTCGATACCTCGCGTCGAGCATTTCCAGCCAGGAGAGCGATGCTCGCACGCACGACTGAGGACCAAAGGTGAGCAACTGACAGGAAGGGAAGCATGGGGAAAACGGGCCATCGCAACACGCTTTCAAACGTCATTGGAGAGGCGTCTCCGGTGAAAAAAGAAGAGAAAGTAAAAAAAAGGAAATACAACGAGCAGTAAATGCAAGGAAATACGACGGCCCAAGCAGAGTGGCCTGGCGAAGTCGCCCACCATATGGCGTCTGCGTCGACGCGTGCCGCCCTGACGAAATAGCTGCACGACCGCACAGAACGACCGTGGCGACAGCTCGGAAAGATTCGGCGCGCTTGAACGGGCAGCCGGTGAAAACTGTGCGTGAGGAAGCCTGAAAAGCCTCTCTGACACCGCCAAATATAATGATAAAGAGAGAACGGGAAGCGGCACGACGCGTGGTAGAAAAGTGCAGACGATCACGAGGATGAGTTTGACAGAAACATATGGCGAGTGTTTTCCGCAACAATAGCGTGCGAGGTAATGTCCGCTCTTCCCGACCCAGTAAGAGCCCACGGCCTTTGTCTGCTACCGTCCAAACAGCATCATCCATGCCAGAACAACCAGAAGAGCAATAAAGACGCCAGATGTATACCATGTTCTCTTTAACAAAACTGAACCCGTGTTAGTATTTTTCTGGCCGATGTCCATCTAAAATCTAGAACCAAGTGTGAAAAGAATGCATATTGCCAATAAATGAACATATTGTTACGAGACTACATCACGCTGAATAATCAAAACATACAGCGAGAAAGACGGCGTGATTCGGGGATGTGGGGCACGCTCTGGCTTGCCATCTCGGCTTAGGCCTGGCGAAATATATCTTAGCTGCAACCTCGTTTCTCTGTGTACCCTCCCGTAACATTTTGGTGGAAGGTGCGGGGTAGCAAAGCACGACGGAGCTTCGCAGCGGACGCCAAGTTGCCGCTCTAACATGTCTACCGACAGGGATGCTGCGCCAACAGCCACGCCTCGCGCATCAACGGCGCCCATTTCACATGTGGTCATTGTGACTACTCCACCCCGCGATCCTGGCAACTTTTCGGGCAGTGACGGCGAAGACGTCAATGAGTGGCTCTCAGCTCTACAAGCTCGTGAGTGAAAACCACAGATGGGACCCAACCATGATGCTGGCAAACCTTATCTTTTACTTGAAAGGTACGACCAACGCATGGTTCAACAACAACGCGGAAGAGCTCACCAGCTGGGACGTCTGTGAGACGAAGTTGCGCGACTTGTTCGGCCAATCTGCCGGATGCAGGCAGGCCGCTAAGAAAGAGCTTGGTAACCGTGTCCAGACATCCACGGAGTCTTACCTGGCCTATATTCAAGATGTCTTGACCCTCTGCCGTAAAGCTGATAACACCATGACCGAAGCCGACAAGGTTGCACACGTACTCAATGGCATCGCTGATGATGCCTTTAGCCTTCTTGTATTTAACAGCTGTTCGACAGTTCAAGACGTCATTAAGGAGTGCCGACACTTCCAAGAGGCTAAAAGCCGTCGCATTGCCCACCACTTCACCCGTCTTCCTAACACCGAAGCAACATCAACTTGTGAGGACCTCCATTTTGAGACCCAGCCCAATCCACCCTCTGCTGACATTACGAGGGTCGTTCGACGCGAAATCGAAGCGATGTCACCAGCACCCTTGAGGGTTCTGACGCCGAACGATCCTCAGCCCACCATATCCCTCATACAGGGCGTTGTGCGCCAAGAATTGGCAAACGCGGGCCTTCAGACGATTTGTTCTGTACACCGACCCGATGTCCATCCGCCTACCTTGAACACACGTCAGCACTACCGGCGTCCTGCTCCACGTAACCGAGATCCAAACGCATGGAGGACGCCTGACGACAGGCTAATTGGCTTTCGTTGCGAACGAGTGGGAAACATTTCGCGTCATTGCCAAAGCACGTGGATCTCGCCCTCGCGCACAAACCCTAACTTTACGAACTTCGACACATGAGCCCGCCCTTCTGGTCAAGAACCAACCCGCCGTGATGACTCAGCTTATTACGACATGACCGCCACGACCAATGCCCAGTACAGCCGCTCGCCTTCACCATGACGTAGATTCTTGCGGTCTCCTTCGCCACCCCGTTCCCCATCCCCGTCCTTCGCCCGACGGTTTCCTTCGGGAAACTAACTGGTGCAGCTCCTGGAGGTGACGCTGCTGCTACGACTTGCCCTACAATTCCTCTGTTGACCCTCCCGACCAACCAGAACTTCATTGAGGTAAATTGGATGGTTTACCTGTTAAAGCTTTAGTCGACACTGGCACCCAAATTTCTGTTATGAGCTCGCACATTCGTGACCACTTAAAGAAAGTCTTGACTCCAGCCCCTTCACGATGTGTTCGTGTTGCTGATGGCAGTGTAACTGCCGTCGTTGGTGTCTGCACAGCACGCGTTACTTTAGCCGGACATTGAACCTCCGTCCTCTTCACTGTTCTCACCAAGTGCACCAATGATGTCATCTTCGGTCTAGACTTTTTGTCCGCCCATTCGGCCCTCATTGACTGTACAGCTAGCACGGTGCACTTTCACCTGCCCTGTACGCCTGATACGCCCAGTCCGCCCCAAGTTCGTCTCTGCTCTTCTGAATATGTCCGTTTGTCACCACAAACAGTTACCTGCATTGCCGTAACAGCGTCGCCACCTGTACCTGATCGAGGCTACGTGCTCACGCCCATGACATCCGTCCTTCTGACTCGCAGTGTTACTTTCCCCCACACTATTATTACGTTACGGGAAAACCGTGCATGAATCCATTTGCTGAACTTTGCTCTGTGTCCGCAAGTGCTTCCGTGTGGAATAGCCCTCGCCACGCTGACACCCTCTGAGGATTGCGTCATCTCAGCTTTGTACCCCAATGATGTGCGTCGCCCCAACTGCACGCAAGCCTGTTCTTCGACAGAGAGTCCATCTTCTAATGTGGAAAAAATGATCGCGGTGGACCTTTTGCCGCATCAAACTGACGCACTCCGTCACATCCTGGAATCGTACTTTGACGTATTCGACTTCTGTGACCGACCGCTAGGTCAAGCCAGCATTGTGACGCACCGCCGCATTAACACTGGCGATGCATCCTCCGGTACATCGACGGCCGTACCGCATTTCTCCTGCGGAGCGTCAGATCATTCAAAAGGAAGTCGAGACGATGCTCGCCAAAAACATAGTTGAGCCATCTTCCAGTCCATGGGCTTCCCCTGTTGTTCTTGTAAAGAAAAGGTACAACAGTTGGTGATTCTGCGTCGACTACCGACATCTGAACCGGATCACTAAGAAAGACGTCTACCCGCTACCGCGTATTGACGACTGCCTGGATGGCCTTCATGGCACTAAGTAATTTTTCCTCCATCGACCTTCGCTCAGGGTACTGGCAAATTGCTGTCGACGGCATGGACCGCGAGAAGACTGCTTTTGTGACCCCTGATGATCTTTACCAGTTTAAGGTCACGCCGTTCGGATTATGCAATGCCCCAGCCACCTTCGAACGAATGATGGACACTCTCTTGCGCGGGTTCATGTGGTCAATTTGCCTATGTTACCTCGACGACGTCATTGTGTTTTCCCCGACCTTTGAAACACAACTCGACCGCCTTTCCTCCATCCTTTCTGTTTTTCGTAACGCAGGGCTGCAACTGAACTCATCGAAGTGCCACTTCGGACGCCAACAAATAACTATGTTAGGCCATCTTGTGGAAAGATGGACTCCTCTGGCGTACGCCCTGATCCCGATAAAGTTCGAGCTGTGCAAAACTTCCCAGTCCCGACCAGCACTACGGAAGTCCGAAGCTTTTTAAGTCTATGTTCTTACTTCCGACGTTTTGTAAACAATTTTGCGGACGTGGCCCGACCTCATACGGACTTGTCGAAGAAGGATGTTTCATTCTCTTGGGGCGCTGCGCAAGCTTCGGCGTTCTCCAATCTCATCGCGTTGCTCACAACACCACCTATTCTGGCCCATTTTGACATGTCTGCCCCAACAGAAGTTCGCACTGATGCCAGCAGCCATGAAATCGGTGCTGTTTTGGTACAGCATCAAAGCGGCTGCGCCCGCGTTATCGCATATGCCACCCGTCTGCTCTCTGCGGCCGAGCGGAACTACTCTATAACTGAACGGGAATGCCTTGCTCTAGTTTGGGCGGTTGGCAAGTTTCGGCCCTACTTAGATGGTCGTCGTTTCACTGTCACAACTGATCACCACGCCCTCTGCTGGCTCTCCTCGTTAAAGGATCCCACTGGGCGTCTTAGTCGCTGGACAATACGGCTCGAAGAATATGACTACTCAGTGTCTTACAAATCTGGCCGTTTACACTATGACGCTGACTGCTTGTCCCGCCATCCAGTGGACCCTCCTGAGACTTTAGACGAAGTGCCGCCATGTGTGCTCTCTCTCTCTGCTTTGAGCAACATCCGTGATGAACACCGCCGAGATCCCGTCTTGCGTAACATTATTGAGAAGCTGAACTCTTCAACGCCCCATCCGTCTACTCGACTGTACTCAAAGAGGGCACCTTGTACCGCTACAATGTCAACACAAATGGGCGCTAACTGCTCCTTGTGGTGCCCTCCCACCTACGTTCGAGTGTTATCGCCCAGCTCCATGACGCCTCCACCGCCGGTCACCTTGGTCTCTCTCGGACTTACGACCACGTGCAGCATCAATTTTACTGGCCCAGGCTTTATCGCTCCGTGCACCGCTACGTCGTCGCATGCGACCAGTGCCAACGTCGAAAAAAAACCCCTATTAGTCCTGCTGGACTCCTCCAGCCACATGATGTTCATATTGACCCCTTCTTTAGAGTTGGTCTTGATCTTTTAGGCCCGTTCCATCAGTCTACCCCCAGAAACAAAAGGATAGCTGTCGCTACGGATCATACAACCCGGTACGCCATCACGCGGGCTTTGCCAACCAGCTGTGCCACAGATGTTTCCGATTTTTTTCTGTACGATGTCATCCTCCATCATGGTGCTCCATGCCAGCTCCTCACAGATGGTGGACGCTATTTCCTCTCCCGAGTTATTGTCGACCTTCTTCGCTCTTGCGAAACCAAACAAATTTACGACGGCCAACCATCCACAAACTAATGGTCTTACCGAACGATTCAACCGGACTATAACTGACATGCTCTCCATGTACGTCTCCTCTGACCACCTAGACTGGGACGTTGCATTGCCATTTGTCACATTTGCATACAATTCCTCACGCCACGATACCGCTGCATTTTCACCATTCTACCTGTTATTTGGGCACGACCCAACTCTACCTTTCGACACCATCTTTCCGACAGCTGTCGATTCGCCGACTCAATACGCCCGTGACACTATCACCAGAGCTCACAAAGCACGAGAAGTCGCTCGGAAGCGCCTCTGAGCATCACAAGAGCAACAGAAGCAACGTTACGACACACATCATCGTGACATCTCCTTTGCCCCGGGTTCCCTTGTATTGTTGTGGACACCGACTCGGCATGTTGGTATCTCTGAGAAGCTGTTTTCCCGGTACTCAGGACACTACCGCGTCTTGCGCCAGGTGACCGACGTTACCTACGAGATAGCCCCGCTAGTCGTCATCTCCAATCTCTACAGACATTGTTCATGTCTCGCGACTTAAGCTCTACCACTCCGCAACATCATAGAAAGCACCGAGACGGTGCTTCTGCACCCGGGGGTCATGTTACGAGACTACATCACGCTGAAGAATCAAGACAGACAGCGAGAAAGACGACGTGATTCTGGGATGTGGGGCACGCTATGGCTTGCCATCTCGGCTTAGGCTTGGCGAAATATATCTTAGCTGTAACCTCGTTTCTGTGTGTACCCTCCCGTAACAATATCATTCGTGTTTATACAAAACACTATTGATATGTTCGTATTTGATCATCCTACATATTTGATAATCCTACTCTGTTGTCGAGAACAAACGTTGGCAATCAGCAAAGAAAGTTGGAAACCTAGGTAAGCGTCCTCAACATAATGTATCAATTATTTACAGTAATATTCGTAGCCTCATGCTGAAAGGTGACGCCATAAGCAGCCTCGTTTTCTCCTTTTCCAGTAACGTCGTACTAATCACCGAAACGCGGCTAAATTCTTTGATATCAAATGCTGAGTTCTTCCCCAACCTGCCTGAGTTTGATATCTTCCGCAAAAATAGCGACCGCACTCGCGATGGCGGTGTTCTAATAGCCACTAATCGTCAATTACAATGTTCCCCTGTAAGCGTGCAAACACCTTTACAAATGTTGTAGGTCCGCAGTCACGCAACCACGCCACGCGTGATCACTGGCGTCTGTTACCATTCACCCAGTTCTGAAAGTTTCTTTGCATCCAATTTTCATGACGTATTACACAAGATGTCTGAGCCCTACAAAGTTGCATATGAGGAAGGGGGAAAATCCTTCTGTCCAGCTGATATTGTTTCAAACCAGGTCGTACCCTAGTCTTCGTTACCACAGCCAGTTTATTGAAAGCATTGATCCAACATGCCCAGATTGTGGCGCCGTATCTACGTTAGATCACATGCTCTGGCAGTGCCCTCATCACGTGATTCTCGGCACATGACCGAAGAGGAATGGAGCACTGCGCTCAGGAGCTCAGAACTTGCACATCCACTCTGGGCTGTCCAGAGAACCCACGACGCGGCGGTGAGGCTCGGCCTACCCGTTCCGACGTGGGAGCGGCCCGCTGCTCTACCTCCATGAGGTAGTGTTCCCCAGGACCCCAATAAAGTTCTGTGTCTGTCTGTCTGTCTGTCTGTCTGTCTATTACACAAGATAAAGCTTGCTAATCCTAATACACTCATCTTGCTTTTTGGCGATTTCAATTTTCCCTCCATTGACTGGTGTAAGTTATCCACGTGCCAAAACAAAGATAATGTCTTCATGGAATTCTTACTCACGTGCGTAACGTTTGGGCTATCACAGCTTGTCACTTATCTTAAACACACAACTGATAATTCAAGCAACATTCTCGATCTTCTGCTTACGCTACATCCTGAATAGCTTTTCTCCTGTTTCTTATATTAGCGGTTTCAGTGATCACACTGCGATACACACTACGTGCCGCTGTAACATGATTAAAACAAGCGTGAAATGAAAACAATTACTGACTCTTTATGACAGAGTCGACTATGTGTTATGAACAAAAACTTAGCACTTTTTATAGCGAATTTTTCTCAACTTACAATAAACAATCTACCTAATCTAATTGAGTTGCATTTAAATCCAAGAAGCAGGCCTTGGTCAAGCTTCACATTCCATCGATCGCTATATGTGAAATATCTCGTTCTTCCTGGTTTAATGTTCGTCTAAAACATTTAAAAAGCCGAAAAAAAACGACAGTTTCGTTGTGCCATGCAGTCAAAATGGCAACTAGCCTGGGACAAGTATAAAACCATAGCCAAAGATTGCGTCACATTACAACAATAGCAAAGAGCATTTTTTTTCAAACATCCTACCCTAGCAAACACAACCCTAGCAAGAGGTATGAGAGTGGCGGTTCTAGCTTGGACCCGGGCATACACCTGGGTGCCGCAATTATCGAGGGACACCTATTCCGAACCTCAAACACCCTCCCTCCTTAGCTAGTGCAGAAGCTAGCCGAGGTGTAGGAAATTAACTTGCGCAGTCGACGTGAATTGGAGAGCCCGCAACGAGGAAGGCGCTAAAGTCCGGCAAGCTAACAAGACTCTCGCTGCGTTGGGCCCTGTTGGCGCGCTGCGAGAAGCAGCATTGGCACTCTACACGAGCCTGCTGGTCAACTTTGAAGCCAGAAGTTGGGCAGAACAAGAGCGCTGTGCGTCAGTAAACGACAGCAGTGCAGCAGATACAGTCGATGCGGCTGACTTCAGACGACAGGGGCGGTCTGGTGGAGCACCCGGAGCATGAAAGGATTCGTCGCAACCAGCGTTGGCCACGAGAAGGACGCTATTTCAAGTGACAAGGTCATCGGGCGACGCATCGCTACAAGGTGAGGCCTCCTTTGAGCTATCTCGCCTCCCCACCTTTTTTTTTACTAAATGAACTTGCGGTCAAGCACACTCAGGGCGATGGCGGATTCAGATATAGATGCGATAGAAGGTGACAGTGATTATGAGAGATTGCGAGTTCTAACGTGACATTGATGCTAATCAAGCAGAAGTTTTATGCGTAGCTCCCCAGAATAAGCGATCATTTGAGAGCCGAGCCATAACGTTGCGACACTCTTCCGTTATGAAAAACTCACTGATGAGCGATCCTCAGATTGAGATTCTCGAAGAAAACAAGCCTTCTTTTAACCGCATTGAGTCAGGTGCGGATGTCACGGTGGTACGAGCTTATAAAGTGTCCGCTGAAATTTTGGGTCAGAGTAGCCGCACAATAAGGCTAAAAGGCGCTTTTCAGCATGGTGTGATCAAACGTTTGCTGTATGTACCTCTCAGTCTTCCAACCTCGTAAGGGAGCGCTGCTCAGCCGATGAAATTGCGATGCGCAGTGAACAATCAGTTGCCTACGAGTGTATCCTTTTTGCTCACACCGCCAGATTACGAATGTCTCCGTTATCACCGGCAAAAGTTACTGAACGATTTACAGGAGTGCAATGCGATGCTGAACTGTGTAATACAGAATATTACACGGGAGCAGTATTCACCGATGAGGGAGCCAAAGCTTGTGCCACGAGGTTCTAGCCCTAGCGATAACGCAGTGCAGCGCACAGTGGAGAATGAGGATGGCTGAGCAAGTGAACCGCAAATGACTAAGGCCGCGTCACTTGTACAGCAGGCGCAGTTGAAAAGTTTCAATTTTACTGCGCAATGTACTAATGTGGACCGCGAGCGGCTTGGGCTATTCGATGGAAATCTTATCTATGGATAACATAAACAAAATGAGCCACTGATTTATGTGCGGCGTCAGGTGGAAAACCAGTCGCACGTCAAAGTAATTGAAATGTGGGGTTTAACGTCCCAAAACCACCATATGATTATGAGAGACGCCGTAGTGGAAGGCTCCGGAAATTTCGACCACCTGGGGTTCTTTAACGTGCACCCAAATCTTAGCACACGGGCCTACAACATTTCCGCCTCCATCGGAAATGCAGCCGCCGCAGCGGGCATTCGATCCCGCGACTTGCGGGTCAGCAGCCGAGTACCTTAGCCACTAGACCACCGTGGCGGGGCCGCACGTCAAAGTAACTGATGGCCAGCTACTCTATCATAGAGAGCAATTAGACAGGAAAAGTGCCGCCAGCCACTAGTACTAAATTCGCGCCAAGCAAAAGTGTTAGCGCACGACATGGTAACTTCTCAGGAAAGAAAACGAACAAGCGCGTCGGAGCACATTTTACGATGAAGCGGTTAGCGTTAGGGTTCTGTGGTGAAACAAGTGGGTTGTGCGTCTTGCGTATTCCCCGTTTCAAGAGGAAAGTCCTCAGAACAAGACCATCGCGTGTGCGACTCAAGTGTGAAGTTGAGACGTAAGCTCTTTCAAGGATCCAACTACCCCATTTGTTGAAGACAATTTTGTTTTTGGGTTGCTGAGGTTTGAGACTGTTTTCTTCCGTGGCCCCGCCACGGTGGTCTAGTGGCTAAGGTACTCGGCTGCTGACCCGCAGGTCGCGGGATCAAATCCCGGCTGTGGTGGCTGCATTTCCGATGGAGGCGGAAATGTTGTAGGCCCATGTACTCAGACTTGGGTGCATGTTAAAGAACCCCAGGTGGTCAAAATTTCCGGAGCCCTCCACTACGGCGTCTCTCATAATCAAATAGTGGTTTTGGGACGTTAAACTCCACAAATCAATCAATGAGTTTTCTTTCGTGATCTTCGTCAATGAGAGGTTATTTTAGTAAGTAGTCTTTTTGTTTTTGTAGCGTTAGCTACACTGGCCTCGCTGAGCCAATTTCTCGTGGCACTGGTCTGCGCATGCGCAATGATACCCCGCCGCCGCCGCCGCGCGCGTCTCGCCGCCGGTGTGCGCGCAATTCGATGCGCTGTGCAGACGATCAGTGGTGTCACGCACCGGAGCCGGCACCTCCTTCGCACTCGGCCGCGGCCGCGCGCGACTCGCCGCCGCCGGTTTGCGCTTTCTAGAGGAGTGCCGTCATAGCTTTGGTAGACATATGGACGCCGACGCGCACGTCTTCCCTGTGCAGTCGCCATCTGACACTGCGCTGGAGCCGCTTGATAGCGCCTCTGACTGGCGTTTGCCACTGTGGTACAGCCATGGAGAACGAGAGTGCAAATGCTGCTCAACGGTGCAGTAGAGCGGAGAAGCTTAACTCATCGGATCCTGAAGTAGTTGCCCCAAAAAATAAATATACATGTGCCACATAATACGTATACCGTGTGTGTGTCATTGGAACAGCTGTAAGCATGATATCTGGAAAGCTAATAATAATCAGCGGAACCTTTGCTAACGCTACGTATATCCTGGCATAGCTGAGCTAAGCCACTGCCATTTTTTATTGAGTGTTTAGGTATGCGCCATGTTACCGACGGGTGGTGAAGTTGTGAAATGCTTTTAGTGGAAATTCATTTATTTATGAAAACGACAGTTCGATAGTGTCAAACACTCTGCTGTGGAACTCCTAGGCGCAGGTTGCGTTTGATTTAGTTGAAGACGCCCTCGCGTCGATTGCTAGGTTGATTTCAACCGACCCCAGTAAAGCTTTATTTGTCCACGGATGCATAGAAAACGGCAATTGGAGCTTGCCTTTTCCAAAAGATCGGACAATCTGAACGATCGGCCACATTCCTCACTTGAGCCAGTCGCAACAGGAGGCGTCTACACTTGAATGAGAGGCGAATATAACAAATTCTTCATGTTATAGGCGAGCTGGACAAGGCAGCTGATGCTTTTTCGCGTGCCCGATGGTCATCGGGCTGTGTGGTTGTAACTGTTTAGTAGCAATAGGATGTTTTGGCTGCCCCATATGGTTGCGTTTTGTTGTTGTTGTTGTTGTTGTTGTTGTTGTTGTTGTTTAGCCACTGAAGTAGTTTCCGTGAATAGAATGACTGTGCAAGAGTTTGCGTCTCACGTTCAGATGAGTGTTATGCTTGACGGTAAGTGATTCGAAGAGACTAATAATTTCGGCAACGATGTGAAAATGTCTTGTTTCTTGTATTAGACATTTTCTTACGTTTTTGTGGTTGTTGCAATATGAACTCGTCCTTAAGTCATAGAACTGTGTTTGTAGGTGTATTAGACGTGTTTTGTAAGAATAGTTTTACAAATGAAATGAGGCAGTGTTTTTGAAATGCGTTTAGTAATATTATTATTAGTTTCCCTTTGTGCGATCCATTAAGACATAGCTTTTGGTCCATCTCTTGCTTTGAGTGTGTTATGCGGGGCCTGGAAGCCGCAAGGAGTGGGTCTTGCGTGTTGGGACAATGACCGTGTGGTGTGGTGAATTGAAGAGGCAATCTGCCGCAGAACTCTGCACGGTGCACTTGCCCTGTTTCAAGCTAATGCGAACTTATTAGCACTCTAGAATTCATTCAGAGCACCTCTCAACTGTTGTTAATTGCGAGATTGTTTTCTTTCGGGTGACCATTTTGAGTAACATGTATATGTGTTTCTGTGTGTATTTTGCAGTACAACGTAAAAGTTACCCCTTTGAGATTGACGAAAATTGGTTCACGCATGCGCATGCACCGAGAGTGAGTTACTTAATTTGAGCAATTTTTTTTGTATCGCGTGTCTAGTAACAGTTACTGAGCGTTACTGGACATCGAGTGTGCAGTAACACTCTTGAGGGGAGAGGAGTTAGTAGGAGTTATGAGAGTGGAGGTTCCGGCTTGGACTCGGACAGACGCCTGAGTGCTGCAATAAAGCGTCTCTGACACCGGACTACGGCTCTTCACGTTGCCACCGAGCACTCGAGTCATCGAGGGGCACCCATTCCGAACCTCAAACACCTTTCCTTTTTAGCTAGTGTAGAGGGTAGTCAAGGTGTACGAAACTAACCTTACCTAACAAGCTTCGGAACAACCCACACCACTTTTGAAAAATAATGAAAACGGACAATAAAAGTACCCTTTCTTATTGCGACAGTTCTGGATCACCTATTGCCGATCGTGACGTTCCATCTGTCTTCAACTTTACATTTTGTTCCGTTTTTTTCTAATGAAGCTGCTGGCGAATTCAATTAATAATCACATTTTGCTTTTCCACCAACGCCGAACATTGAGTTCAGCCCAGACGGAATAATTATTGTAATCAACCAATTGAAAAATGCTTCATCGTTTGGTGTAAATTTCATCCCCAATGCCAAAATTCTTAAAATACCAAACTTGTCTGTGATGCCATAGTATCGATCATTTTTCAATATTCGCCCAACACAGGCTAAGTCCCATTAGACTGGCGTGTTGGGAAGAGCACTGCGGTCTTCAAGAAAGGGGAACGCTTATCTGCAGGTAACTACCACCCCGTCTCGCTCTCTAGTGTTTGTTTTAAGTTCATGGAACATGTCATCTGCTCTCATGCTGCCAGCTTTTTATCATCTGCAAGTTGTTTTGACCCAAACCAGCAAAGCTTTCGTAAAGGTTACTCATGCGAGACCCAACTAACATTCTTCCTGCATTACATCCACCTTCACATAGATCGTAACATCTCAGTCGGTAAAATATTTCTAGACTTCGAAAAAGCCTTTCACAAGGTGCCCCATTCTTGTTTCCTGCTAAAATGCTCACGTCGGAGCTTTCAACAGCATGTTTTAACGCGATGGCATTAGAGAACTCGCGTCGCAGAAATTCCACCGTCAACGCCGGCACCTTTCGTTGTGAGCGAAAAACCGTCCGTGAGCAAAAAATCGA
Source organism: Rhipicephalus microplus (assembly GCF_043290135.1). Taxonomy (NCBI): domain Eukaryota; kingdom Metazoa; phylum Arthropoda; class Arachnida; order Ixodida; family Ixodidae; genus Rhipicephalus; species Rhipicephalus microplus. The sequence goes on along the minus strand of NC_134710.1, from coordinate 201,540,931 downwards.
GAAAAAAGCCAATAAAATGAAGAATAAAACTTTCGATAACATTGAGAGATTGAATCCGGGCCGTTCGCGTGGCAAGCAGGTGTCTACTACAATGCCACGAAGTTACTTGAAGCTGCTTCGGGAAAAAACACGACATAAATAAGCTCCTAAAGGTGTGGGTCTGTCGATTCCTTGTATGTATGGCCCCGCCGCAGTGGTCTAGTGACTAAGGTACTCGGCTACTGACTCGCAGGTCGCGGGAGCGAATCCCGGCTGCGGCGGCTGCATTTCCGATGGAGGCGGTAATGTTGTAGGCCCGTGTTCTCAGATTTTGTTGCACGTTAAAGAACACCAGGTGGCCAAAATTTTCGGAGCCCTTCACTACGTTGTCTCTCATAATCATATGGTGGTTTTGGGACGGTAAACCCCACATATCAATCAATTCCGCTCGCTCTTCGTCATCGTATTGCACGCCTCTGTCTCGCCCACGAATTCTTTCACTCAGCCACGCGTGACAACCAGCTCATCCAACCAGTCCATCGAGGTCATCGCGCAAGTTATCCAAACGCTTTGGTTCCACCACGGGATCACGCCACATAATTTGAGCAGTTATTCTTTTTCCGCACCACCCGAGACTGGAATGCCCTTCCGGAATAGGCGGCAGTCATCCGCGATTCTGCGCGCTTCAAAAATGCCATCCAAGAAGCTGACTCAGCTGTATCTTAACCATTACTTCTGATACTGCATTTGTTATGTCGCCCATCCTCACTAAAATTTCCATACGGAACCTTTGAGTATATAATAAATAAAAAAAATAAAATAAATGTCGTTCTGGAACATTTGCACTGTCTTATGATCGCAACATATATCGTACATCCGGTGTATATAACATGCACTGGATAAAAGTTATAGATACATCACAGATATATCGTGTTGCGAACCATGTGCCTGATTTACTAACTCTGCAAACGTGATATGGTCCGAGTACCAGTGACAAAGCATTGCTATAGCCTCAGTGATATCACGGATCTCGCATTCAGCATTTTTACCACGAAATGTTTCCCGCATAGAAACACGCTTTTTCTACAAAAGAAAAGAAAGAAAGAAAGAAAGAAACAAAGAAAGAAAGAAAGAAAGGAGAAAGAAAGAAAGAAAGAAAGAAAGAAAGAAAGAAAGAAAGAAAGAAAGAAAGAAAGAAAGAAAGAAAGAAAGAAAGAAAGAAAGAAAGAGACTTGCGTAAAGTTCCTCGTTGAGTGAACCTAACTCCGCAAGCTCGTAGTTTGCCGCAGTCACAAATGCATGGCTGTCTAAAGTGGCCCATCGAGGTATAGAGTAGATAATACGTTTCATGCTGCTAAGGTTGCTAAGGCTCAGTTCACGGCCACAGCGGCGGAATTTCAATGTGTGCGAAATTCAATGAGAACCTAGCCGTGTACTGAGTAGATGCGCGTTAAAGATGTCCAGGTGGTCGACATTGATCCACAGTCCCTCACTAGACGGCGTGACTCATAATCATATCACTTTTTTGGCCCGCAAAACAAGGGCAATCATTAACAGTCTGTCAAAATTGTGCTGAGATGCGTTTTTCAACCATGCGTGCGTTCAGTGTATCTCGAACGTTGCACTTTAATTACGGCTGCAGACACCAGCATAAAAGAAAAGCGCCGACTGGAAGCCATCATGAGTATTCGTTATTGAACTGCTTGCAATTTTTCACGCTGATCTCGCTTTAATTCCCCTGCCCCCTTTTATGCCGGATCGTCAATAAAGTTCTTTCGCCCACTCACTGACTCGGATTCCTAAAGTTACGAGAGCAAACGTCATTCGCGTATGCCTGAAAGGTGGAAGATATGATGATGAGCAACGCCTTGTAGTGAAGCGGCAGCCATGACGCCCCAACATTTCGGATCTCTCCAAGTCAGGACGCACGCTTACGCCATCTCAGGTGGGGGCTTCCTTCAAGCATCCCACTTCTGCTTAATCGACACTCGCTCTACGTTAGGCTTTCGTGGCGCAACGTTGAAGCGCTGCACTCAACACTCTGTGGTGTTTGTTCTTTTCGAATGATGTGTTCATTCAGCTTTTTTTCTTGTTATGGAAGTAATGCTACTTATTTTCAGTCGTGCCCCTGTTTACACCCATTAGACCAAAAATCAAGTTTTCAAACACATAGATACTGCTTTTCACCATTAAGATAACCCTGTTAATGATAACAAGTAAGCCGCTAGGCGTAAAGGCTGACGCGCATGTTAAGTGCACCCAAGTGACGCAGACCAGCTACTGACAAAACACTGATGCTTCACCACTAAGGACACACTATCCGGCGTTTCGTCAGAATTTATTGGCGTGCATGCTGTTTCTTTCATTCGACAAGAAAATATAAACATAGTTCTATCATTAGTTTATCATTGCATCTGTAACACTAACTATTGAACCTACAGCACATAGCACGCACGTTCAAATGACACTGAATAGCACACTCGACATGCGGCCACGAGCGTGTTTGTAGGCACCGAGTTTCCAGAAACGTTTTCTTGTAGCACATTACTGTGGCTATAAGTTATTAGAGATCACAATAAAATCACCGCATTGGTATGTGCAGAATATTTATTCGTTAATGTGCCTGACTGGGAAACGGGACCGTCCAAGCTATAGTCACAAGCAGTTTGTGCATTAGGCCAAGCATGCAGCTAAGATTAGGCAATTTGCCCCGCCACGGTGGTCTAGTGGCTAAGGTTGCTGGCCCACAGGTCGCGCGATCGAATCCCGGCTGTGGCGGCTGGATTTCCGATGGAGGCGGGAATGTTGTAGGCGCGTGTGCTCAGATTTGGGCGCACGTTAAAGAACCCCAGGTGGTCGAAATTTCCGGAACCCTCCACTACGGCGTCTCTCATAATCATATGGTGCTTTTGGGACGTTAAATCCCACTTATCAATCAAGCGAAAATTCGGTAATTCACTCTATAGCACTTATACAAATATTGAGTAGTGCCTGTGTGACTGCCCGGAATGCAACCTGTAAAGAGAACACCTTTCTAATACACTAAACAAGTTAGATGACCAGCCGCTGTCAAAAGAAAGTATACTGCGCCATCGTCATGACTCATCGTCACAGAAGAAAGCCGTGCAACCGCTACTGGGCTTCTTGCGAACTATTGGCCTGTCAGAACGCCTCTTAGTGGACTGTTTTTGTGTGTACGTGTGTGTCGGTGTTTTTTTCTTATTTATTTTTTAACTCTCTTTCACTCTTTCAACCCACTATTCCCCAACTTCAGCGTAGGGTAGCATACCGGATACTAGCATCTGGTTAACCTGCCTGCCTTCCTTTTTTCTCGTTTCTCTCTCTCTCTCTCTCTCTCTCTCTCTCGAGGAGTGCATCGCCAAGGCACTTTTACGGTTACGGGGAGATTGTTATCAGTGACAACACGCAGATGCGCGCAAATAAAGGGAGAGAGAGAGAGAGAGAGAGAGAGAGAGAGAGAGGCGCGTGACGGCGCGAGGGTCCAGATAGCATGACACGAATGAATTTCTACTTGCTGCCACAAGTATATTTCTATTTCACCATTTTCAGCACACTGTAAATTAAGATAAAGGAACAAAGTATGATATGGATACAACGTTGTCGTTCTTCTATCCTCTGCCTCGTTTTACAGTGCACTAAAGCTAGTGAAATTCATTACAAATATGCCGAAGTTTCCGCTCTGCAAAGTTATATATTTATGTGCTTATAGATTTCTTGCGTCACAAATGGCATAAAAGAGGCTTGGTGAACAACTGCAAGCGCTAACGATCACATTGCTTTCGAAAATATAATAAAAGACCATCCCTATGGCGCGAGCAACTGGCAAATGATTTGCGAAGAATCGGGGTTTCCTAGCCAAGACGTAAGCGAACACATGTATCATAAGCCCACAAAACCGGCGTCCAGCTTTGTGTAGCTGCTTATTCCTGGAATTTTTTTTTTAATTCGAGGTATTTCTGTGTGCTCTACAGACACTTTGACTATCTATCTATCTATCTATCTATCTATCTATCTATCTATCTATCTATCTATCTATCTATCTATCTATCTATCTATCTATCTATCTATCTATCTATCTATCTATCTATCTATCTATCTATCTATCTATCTATCTATCTATCTATCTATCTATCTATCTATCTATCTATCTATCTATCTATCTATCTATCTATCTATCTATCTATCTATCTATCCATCTATCTATCTATCTATCTATCTATCTATCTATCTATCTATCTATCTATCTATCAAATCTACCCGTTTATATCTTTGTGCTCTTTGGGTGAAACAAAACTAGTATTGGAGTAGTATGGGAGGGTAAGGTGGTTAGACGAATACGACTCGTTAATCTTCACATGAATAATGTCACAATCCCGTCGCGTCAGTCGTCAACACTTTCCGCCAGACAGTGGCACACAATGATGGGGCAGGGGGGGGGGGGGGGAATGTGCTTTTGGTATGCGGGTATGTACCACAGCTGAATAACGCTTTATACCTGTCCAGGAATGGCGAGAACACACATGGGTAATCTACACGCGTGAGGGTTAAGAAAAAGCTCACACCAGCAGCGTCAATGCGATGACTGCAAAGAATAAACGCCAGGGTCGCAGCAGGAATCGAACTCTAGCTTTCGGCGTTTCAATCAACTATTCTACAACAGAACCACGCCAGGTCTCAGAACTACTTTTCAAATAGATCCTAATGTTCGTGAAACGTCAATTCTAATAACAGTGCCAGCTATACGATTTTATAAAAAATACATATATACTCCTAATATTCAGTCATCACGTCGGGTTAACGTCTATTGTATTTAGGTGCCATCCGCTGAAGTTTATTTATGTATCAGTGTCCAAGACTACTATCCTCGTGAGCACCAGTACTTTATCATATGAGTTACCTACTTTTGGTGTCGGTAATATCCATTTTGTTGTTGGCATCGCCACACAACTCTAAACAACTGGTTATATAAACAAATGCGACTATTTAACGTATGCCTGCAGGTGGGCTTGTACATATGTTTCGCGCTACTTCATAATGTTAACCCAATAAACAAATTACAACACGGTCACCTTCCATACGTATGCTTCGTATAGCATCCACTCTCAAGGGTAAATGTGGGATCTGGAATTTTTTTTTCTTGAGTTCGAAGTGCCATGCGCTAGTATCATGGCGTTTTACGAATACAAAAAGAAAAAGAAAAAGATTGGCAACAAAAGTAAGCACCTACAAATAAGCTTAAGTGACTAAACACCAACCAAAGTTTCGTAATTACGAGCTCAAAAGAAGCATGTATGTCGAGGTTGTATACGCGCCGGTGGAGCAAATTGTTATAAAATGCCCGCAATACGGCGAACGTGCTCCACTCATCGGTTCAAGAGCCTCGACAAAACACTTAAAGTCAGCAAAGTGTCTTGACCGCGGTCACATCCTGATAATCAAAGACGCGAAGGGGGCGCTCTACATAACATTTTAATGGACACAAGTTTAACGAACTGTTTATAGTCAATACAGTGAATTGTGTTGAAGTAGTCACGATAAATGTATGTGCACAGAAAACTATCTGTACAGACTCTATCCGCGGTGTGACCTCACTATGTGTATTTCTTTAGCTATTTCTTTATTCTATACATATTTTAAATGTATAGGCGTGAGCATAAGTGAGCAGACCACGGAATCGCGTGGCCGAACGCATCGACGCGCCATCTAGCGAAGAGACGCCTGCTGCGGGGTGCACGCGCGTCCCGTCGTATCATTGGGTCTCTCATTTTGCTCTCTTCGATGAGCTAGTAGCCGAAACGACACCGAAGTGACGCTGTCTTTGCTCCATCGAATTTGTGCCATTATTTTTTTAATGTAGAGGCTGCGGCGGTGCCGGTTCCAGCGCCGGCATCACGTAGTTATTTATGTCAGTTGATTCATAACTAAGCGTAGCCAGCCTCGCAAAACCCGATTTTTAAATGTAATTAGCCTTTCAATGTTAAATTTTTAAATGTAACTAGCCTTAAACTATAGTCAATGACATTAATCGTACTTATTGCGCAATGTTTCATCATAACTTGGCTCAGTTAGGTCCAACTTGGTCTAACGTAACAAACGCAAGCTGAACTGAGAAAACAAAATTTTGTGTGCTTGGCTTCATCAGGTTTTGGGAGGCTGCCTACGTTTAGCTATGCGAATAAACCGGTATAAATCACGACATGAGCCTGGCGCTAGAACCAGCGTCATTGCAGCCACTTCGTAATAAAAAGAAAAGCAAAACCACGGTACAAATTTGATGGAGCAAGGACAGCAACATCCATGTTCGTTTGGGTAACGAGCACGTCGTAGAGAGCTACATGAGAGGCTTTTCAAACTGATTTACAACTATCTCATTGAAATTTCTCATCTATCTTCGTTTCTTGAAAAGTTGGATAATTAAACATATCCAATTAAACAATCCTTGAGAACACAAAAAATAGTCTGACGAACTCCAGACAACGGTGAGTAACATGCATTTGTTCGCGTCGTAATTACGTGTTCCGGCATGTTTTTGAACTCTGGCTCAAGTTACATGGGACACACTGCATATGCGGAGCTACCGAAGATAAGACGCGCGCCTGTCAATCGTGGTAACAGGACGTTGCGCACTATACGATCGCGAAGGCTTGCAGCTGTTCGAGTTTCATTTGACGCTGATAGTACATGGCGCTTCTGATTAGTTTTCTATTGCCTTGTTGTTTTATTCGTTGCGGCTTATCTTATATCGGTGTCATGTTGACAGTATAGCCGGCTTTTTAATGTAGCCTACCTTGCCATGCTTCTTTTCTTGATATATAAAGAACACACGCACATTACATAGAGGGTGCCCCAGCTATCTTTAGCCAGAGTTTAAAATATGACGTCACACGCAGTTACGACGCTGACCGCTGCTTAGAGTTAGACTATATTTATGTTCTCAAATATTATTTATTTATATTTCTTTAACTAAGTTTTGAAGAAACGAAGACGGATAAAAATTTCAATGAGAAAGTTGTAGATCGGTTTACAAAACGTGCGATAGAGCTTTATATCTGTTAAGTATTAGTGTTTTTCTGCTAATTGCAAATGCCCGCAAAATACCAAAAATACCACGCGACAAACCCACTCGCGCACCAGTGCGAACGATGATTCTAGTGCTCCCTAACGTTCCGCGTACGAACGACCATAGCGTTTTCCCGATTGTGCTGTCCCCACAGGGCCGCGATGATGGTGGTGGCTTTGCAACGAACACGTTTCGCTATCGGCAACAAAAGGGATAACTTCAGTGACTGCTTATCGCTGTCATGAACCGTTGCGAGGGAAGCGTATCGTTCGTACGCCGAACGTTAGGGAGCACCAGAATCACGGCACGCGTAGGCGCGCCAGTGGGTTCGTCACACCATGTTTTTTTTGTATTTCGTGGGCATTTGTAGTTGGCAAAAAAAAAAACACTAGTAATTATAGCAGATATAAAGTTGGAAACTGTATAATCGGACATTTTGCAAACCGATCTGCAATCTTCTCATTGAAATTTTTTATCCGTCTTCGTTCCTTCAAAAGTTAGTTAAACAAATATAACTAAATAAAATTTTAGAACCTAGAAATAGTCTGACTAACTCTAGGCAACGGTCAGCGTCGTAACTGTGTGTGACGTCATATTTTAAACTCTGGCTAAAGATAGCTTCTCATTGAAATTTTTCATCCGTCTTCATTTCTTCAAAAGTTAGTTAATTAAACAGATATAATAAACAATAGTTTAGCACACAACAAATAGTCTGACTGACTCCAAGAAACGCCCAGCAACATGCATTTGGTCACGTCGTTATTGCGTGTGTCGGCATATATTTAAACTCTGGCTAAAAATAGCTGGGACACCTTGTATAACGTATAGTTCTTCATATTAAAATTATTACTGCATACTATGTGATGAAATCAATAGAGATAGCTACAAACAGTGAAACAAAAGACAGCGCCTAAGACACCAGACAGGATGAAGAAAAACGGCGAGAACAAAAGGCAAAGCCTCAATGAAGTCATGTGTGGGGGAAAAAAAGGAGCACGGAAGCGGCGCAGATGAGGGAACGCTATGCAGGCGGAGGAAGCGACGAACGCCGTATGAGCAGCGGAGCAGTGCTTTCGGAAGAGCGATTTCTGGTAGTCGGCGATAATTCCACTCACTCGAGCGGCTTCAAACCCGAGCCGCAAGCAGCAAGAAAAATAAATACGAGGAAGAAGAAACAAGCCAAGCCCTTCTATAACGGTGTGCAGTATAGAGCCAACGGTTTTCAAGCATGGCCAGCCACACGTGAAAAGAGAACCGCCGCGTATCCGACTGCTGCGTCACCGAGCCGAGCCCGTTCGAGACGCGGCGAAACCGCAGGCATGCGTGTATATATAGCGTAGAACGCGAAAAAATAGCGAGAAAATTGCGGGGGCCGTGAATCAAAGCGGAAGAGATCTCGACCGCGCGGCTCGTAGACGCACCGCCGTGCAAAGCCACGAGGAGCGCGATATACTGCAGGCACAAGGAGCTCCAGATCTCGCAAGAATGCGCACAGACACAGCAGCGACTACAGGGAAAAAAAGCGGAGTTGCGAGAAGAAAAAGGGGGACGTAAACGGTAGAAGGGCGAAGGTGGAGGGCGTCACGGCATGTGTTTGCGCCCTGGGGCCGCGGAGGCCACGACTGTGATATATTAAACTGTACTCGAACGAGACTGGAGGAACCAAAAGGACCTTCGTCGCGGGGCGATCCTAATTAGACCGCGCAGCAAGTAAGCACGAGTGCAACTAATTGCTCCACCGTTTCTGCTGAATCTACCGGCTACGAAGATTATTCCCTTAGGCATTCACTTGCACAGCCTACAGGGCAAGACAATTGTGAGCATATAGCCTCGGCGCCGAGTTTGAAGATAGCGAAAATCACGCAATGACAGAGAGAGAAACTGAAAGTCGGTGTCACGGCCGTATTCAATGGTTCACACCTCAAGCTGCCGAAACAACGCTATTCTCCTCCAATTATGTATGCGATGTACAAAAGAGTACTACATATAACAATATTTTATTTAACTTTGGTAGAAAGCCTTTATTTATAAAAGTTGTTTTACCATGAGATGTGCGCATATATGTGTTTACACATATATATGACGGTGTGTGAACACATACCTGTGTTCACACACCATCTGCTGAAGCTCAGATGGCACCCCCTCTTCGCATCACACAGGACAAACAAAAAATGAAGGACTCTTAAGCTTCGCCTTTAAGAGTTGAATGTGATAGCGATTCGCGGGGACATCTGGCTATAGGTGGCAGCATCGTCCCCGCGCAAGTGTGGGTAGGTGGTCGGCGGCGCGTATAGAAATGGACGCAGCGGCGTTTTGTTGCGTGTGCTCTGAGCCGATTGTCGGAGGATAAAATGCGTTGACTGCAGTTTACTGTTAATATCTATGCTCTTCTCTACTGAATCGGTGCACGACGCCTGTGCAACGTTAACATTACCCTCGAGTAAAGCGCATTCTGCGTTTCATGGGGATGCTCGCCCTGGGTGACTCTCTCCATGCTTTCGCACTAAATCACGCCGTTGGTGTGTTGTTTGTACGTGATTAGCTCCTGTTCCGGCTGCTACGCACTGCTGTAGGGTGTCTGAACTACTTATTTACATCTTTGCCATCTGCATACTACAAAAAAGAGAGAAAGAAAGATCGTAGAAAGCCCGCATATCTGTGCGATCAGTTCCGTATACCACCGTTCGCACCTTATACGCATATGATTTTTTTATATCATTCTGTTCACCACAAAATATGAGACAGTCGATAAGCGTAGTCAGGAAAACTTAGTGGCTGACGGTGCTTTGCGCTACACTACGTTTACCACGTGTACGCACATGTTCTCCAGTAAAATATAAAAAAAGCATATTATATGAGAGTTCAGCAAAAAACTTTCGTCGATGGATTACGTTCATGAGATTGCTACAACAAAGGCCTGATTAATGGGACAAGCACGTTTTTTTAAAACAAAAAATGTCCACTGCCTACCATCGGTCACTAAAAATGCCACACAAATGCTGAACACAATGTAAAATAGATAAAACTTTCAGTGAAACTATGCGACATCATAATGTCACAGGTAATGGGTATGAGCCATCAACTGTAGGTGGAATTCCTTGGGAGTGAAGAAAGAAGAGGGCTTTTGCGTCCTGGTCTGAGGGCAAGCAAGACGTCGATTCGTCGCTGTCTGTTATTACGTTCGCGGCACTGGTGGAGGTGCTGGGTAAGTGCGCCTCGGCTGCAGATTTTCAGCCGACACACCGAGCTACTTGGAGACAGCTATAGCTCCCACGACAAGAAGCAGTCGCCGCCTGCGAGGACTATCTCCCGAATACGGTCCCCTCTCTCAAGACGAGATGGCAACTTCAACTACCAACCAGGCGAGTCAAACCAACGACGCCTATTCTTTTCTCCCGCATGTTTTTCATGCGCCGCAAACACCACGCTCATTTCATGGAGACATTTATGAAGATATTGATGACTGGCTTGACCACTTCGATCGAGTTGCCAACATCAACGAATGGGATGAAGCTCGCAAGCTGCGGAGAGTTTACTTTGCGTTAGAAGACTCTGCCAAAACGTGGTACGAGAATCACGAGGGTTCCTTTGCGACGTGGCATGAGTTCAGCCGACAGTTTCGTGATGCGTACCGCAGCACTGAAAGGAAAGAGAGAGCGGAGCAGGCTATGTCGTCTCGGAACCAACGACCCAACGAGAGAGTTTCGATGTTTGTCGAGGACATGCTTCGACTCTTCAAACGTACTGACCCTGCAATGTCCGAGGAACAGAAGGGGCGGGATTTAATGCGTGGGGTAAAAGAGCAGCTCTTCGCCGGACTCGTGCGCAATCCACCGAGGACTGTGGCAGAGTTCATAAATGAGGCAACCACAATGGAGCGTACTCTCCAGTATCGGTCGTCACAGTATGAACGCCACGACGTGACCCCTGCTGCATGCTCTATCGGGGCTGACAGCGAGAGGCATGCCCTCGCAGAGTTCATAAGAAGCGTCGTGCGGGACGAGCTGCGCCAACTCCAAGCAGCGGGACCCCAACCACCCGTAAGTGCTCTCGCAGACTTAATCCGAAATGAGATCCAACAGGTGGTCACCCCACTCGCGCCAACAAGGCCTGAGGCCCCTGTGCTGACTTATGCGGCGGCTCTGCGATTTCCTGCACCACATGGTCCTGATCCCACCGTGGGGACAATGGATCGGGCTAGCCATCGATTCCAGGGCATCTCTTCGACTCCGCCACCCGCCTCAAGGTTTCCGAGTGCACCAACTTATCGTCCGTCTGGATCGCGGCAGAACCCCACAAAGGCCAGCGTGTGGCGTACGTCAGATAACCGTCCACTCTGCTACCACTGTGGCGAAGCGGGTCACGTCTACCGCAATTGCCAGTACCGCCAACTTGGTCTCCGTGGCTTTCACCTTGATGCTCGGTGCCCGTGTTACGGTGAGCGCCCCCGCGACATCGAAGCGTACCTTACTGGCCAGCAAGCTCCTCGCCTTGGTCAACGCCCCCAATCACGATCACCATCACCTCGCCGCCCCACGTCACCTCGTCATCTTATGCTCCTTTCAGAGGCCGGTCACCGAGTCCCCACAGGGGAAACTAGAAACCGCGGCTCCTGGGGGTGAAGCCACGTCCCAACGAACTGTCAAAGAGCCTCCTTCGACGCAAAGACCCGACGAAGACCGTTCTGACTTTCCAGTCGTTTCCGAAAGTCATAAGACTGTTTCTGCCGACATCACCGTTCACGTCGATAATCACGTCGTCACTGCCCTCGTCGACAGCGGCGCCGATTATTCAGTTATGAGCAGAGCCCTAGCATCCCAACTGAGGAAGGTAACTACCCCTCGGCAAGGACCGCCGTTGCGCACGGCAGGGGGCCACCTCGTCACGCCGACTGGAATGTGCAGAGCCCGTATTCGAGACCGTGCTTCGACGTTCACAAGGTCTTTCGTCGTATTACCTGTGTGCTCCCGTCCACTCATTCTGGGGCTGGACTTTCTTCGCGAACACGGCGCAATTATTAACCTACGAGACTTGCAGGTGTCGTTCGAGGACCCGTTTCATCCTGAACCGGAAAACGCCCGCTCATCGAAGGCTGCCCTACGTGTATCCTCCGAATCTGTTACTCTGCCTCCCCGCAGCAGTCTTCTTATCAACGTTGAATGTGACCAAGACGTCCCCGATGCTGTAATTGCAGAAGCAAATTTGTCCCTACTTTTTGCACAACAAATCTGCGTTGCCCGAGGTATTGTTCAGCCCAGTAGAAAGCAGGCTTGCCTATTAGTCACGAATTTCAGCGAGGAGTATCGCCATCTTTCCAAACACACTGCGATTGCATACCTTGAGGATATTGCCGATGTCCCTGGTCCCTCAACATTATCTGCTCTTTCGTCGTGCGACGATTCGGCCATGACGTTTGCAAGCACTCTCGACGTAAACCAGGGTCTACCGTCTGCACAACGGGAACGTCTTTTGAAGCTACTCGGCTCATTTCGGGACTGCTTCGCTACGACTTCGAAAGTTAACCATGCAGTTAACGCATGCAATCTAAAATATTCAGCGTCTGGGCTTTTTTAAGCGTTCCTAAATCTAAGCGCACGGTAACTCTGTTTCAAGTACAGTTTAAGTGCCGATGTGTCACAGTTTATATGATCGTAATATTTCTATGTAGTGGTACCACGGCCAGATAAACACAATGAAGGATCTTCGCATGATCAATAGACTACAGCGCCGTAGTCGCACACCTATACCAACAGCGTGCAAGTACATGGCCTGGAGCCTGTTTTTTTTTTTTTTTCTAAAAATCGACTCACTATAAAACGCTGCATTCACACACACTTGAATAGCCCTCATGTTTGAGAGCATGCCAAGAGCATTTTGCGATGTGCTTGAAACGGAAAGCGGCACCCACTCTGAATATATTCTAGTAAACAGAAGGTATACGGCGACAATGAATAGCACTCTGGAAAGTTGCACTCGTCAATCTTATTACAATACAATAGCAGCCGGGCTAGACCAAGTGCTTTCGCACGTCATTTCAGACATACGTAGAAACAGTTACATTCGCGCTGACATGACCGGACAAACCACGCTTTGAGAACATGCATGACGTAAGCGCACATAGAAACACGTAGAGGCTAGCAGACGACGCACGGAGCAATCCACACTTCGCCTCTTCCGCCAGTTGCCGCCATGGCGGTGACTCTGCTCGATCTCGCGGTCAATAGCCTGTCCCTGTAGAGCGCATTGAGTTCAAAATGGCTTGTGTCAGTGAAGCTTTCGCATACGGCTGCATTCTGTGTAATGGGCAGCATGCTTTACACCACGAGTGACTGAGCACATGAAAACTTTTTGAGCTTCCTATGCACCCACTAAGCGGCCTTAAGAAAAAAGGCGCAATAATATGCGTACCTCTTATAATGGGTGGTCCACTTTAAACCATGAATTCATGATAAACGCATGTTCTGACAACCGATCGCAATCTATACGCTTGTACCACGCATTATTACTGCGATACTACAAGTTGCACTGTGAAGCATTCATACAGGACGTGTGTGTTTTTGAAGCATGAAAGTTACTTTCACTGCATTTACATGCAGATGAAGTTTATTTCGCTGTATTTCTAAGCAAACGTGTGGCTCAGTGGCAGAACACTCCCTTGCCACCCAAATGACCCGGGTTAGAACCTCACTCAGACCCAGAATTTTTATTATTTATTTTATTGGCATCTTTTCTCTATTTTCGGTGACCCACAAGATGATGACGACGTCGAAGCCGACGCTGACACAGACGGTGAAACCGTAATTTCTGCGAAACGAGCTCTTTAACGTTATCGCGTTAATATTCCTCGACACAGACACAACAACAACACAAATTTTAACGTTATAAAACCACGAATTATTGCGAGGCACTTTAACGTGAACTCGAATCTGTGCAAACACGATCGTTCTTGTGTTCTGCCCCAATCAAAATGTGGCTACTGTGGCCTGTATTGGATTCGCGACCAAGAGCTCTGCAACAACACAACGGCATAACCTTGCTAAACTATGGCAAGATGCTCTAAGCAATACATCCGTTGCGGCGAGAGAAACGATATCATATGAAGGCAACAGATCACTTCCTTTTTGCTTTTTGCTACCATCGTTGGAAATATTACGTGGTCCTGCTGAATTAAGCCAGGATAGGCAAGGATAGCCTACAGCATGACAGGATGTTCTGTGCCATAGTTTGGTATATATATATACACACACACACACACACATATATATATATATATATATATATATATATATATATATATATATATATATATATATATATATATATATATATATATATTTATGTGTGTGTGTGTGTAATTCTTACACTGTGTGTCAAATCAAGTTTCACAGGCACTTTAAGCCCCATATCAAAACTATTTTTTCCAGCAGTCATTAGAGGTCATCCTCCGCTCCGAAAATGGGGAAGTTTCATCTTCTGGCGTAATGAGAGAACACCAACACTGGCGTTTCTAGGTTATCTGAAGACATAAATTGATATTTCTGTCTTCAAATACCCATGAAACACCCAAACATTTTCCCTAAAACGCACAAAATTACTCTATTTCTGTTAGCAAAATTATCGGTCTTAATCCTATATCCCACGACAATCGGTATAACATTTTCACCCCTGTGTGTGGAAGTATACACTAAGCATGGATAGTTTTAACAATGAAATAATGTAGTGTGCCAGCAAATGGGCCTTGCAATGAATGTCTTGTAATTTATAGCGAACAAAAAGACTCAAACGAAACAACGCTCTTGATATCATTATATAGATATGTATAGCAATAAAGCGCCTTCTGTCTTTTTTCTTTCCCCTTAAGAAAACAATTTACGAATGGCAATCCAGTACGAACGCCGCAAACAGCACTTTGGGGTACTGATTCAAACACAGCTGCTGAAGATGTGTTTTCTGCACAACTTATATTAAAAAAAATATGACAACTGCATGTCTCCGCCCCCCCCCCCCCCGCTCTTTTTTTTCGCACCCGTTCAAGCCCACGCCGAGTCGCTAAACAAGAAAGCACTTTGCCGGAGTAAGGAAGTGAGCACCCCAACTTCACTTTCGCGCTCTAAAACGAATGAACAAAGCTCCGTGTATGGGTACAAAAAACAGCGTCACAAACTAAGCCGCTGCAATATAACCCCTACTAGCGAGGAAAGACACAAATAAACGACAGAACGAATTTTCGGACGGCTGCTCCCTTCCGAAGAGATGCAGAGGCGCCGTTCTTTTTTTTTCTTTCCCCTCCCCCTTCCAAGTTTGAATTTTAGTGCAAAAGCAGCAACATAGCATTACATTCGACGATAAAAAGAAAGAGAAAGGAAACACGAAAAAAAAAACTAAAGCGGTGAACTGTTCCGCCTCCGACCACTCGGCCAAAAGACACAATAAGAGTTCACAAGCTACACGTGCAAGTGCAAAGAGCAGCGCTGAGGCTTTCCAGAAGAGGCCCCTTTTAATGCGCCACAAATCATTCGGAGAGGTCCGACGGAGCGTCGGCCTGAATCACGGCCAAGTGGCGCCGTCGGAGGCGGACGGATGCAAGGCGGCAGATCGCCGCGGGCACGTTTCAACCGCGGCGTTTGTGCGCCCCAAACTCCTTCGCCAAGAAACGTCGTCAGTCGCTTGAAACGAGGCGACCGGGACCGACCACGCCATTTGGCTAAATTGTGTCCTGGCCCCTCGAGGCCAAAGAGGAAGACACAGCTGCCACAAATGAGCAGAAGACAGATGGGCGTTCCCTGCACGTAAAGACAAGGCCGCGGCTCCCTTTCGCTGGACTTTGGTGATGTGCTAGGTCTTCGCAGGAAGGTCGACAAGCAGACAAAAATCGAAGAAATACTACGAACCGATTCAGGGTATTGGGATGACATAGAAAGAAAGATAGGTATGTACGCAAGGCGATTTCGATTATCACAAGCGCGCAGTGCATCGCGAAACTTGAGCAACGACTTATTGCGGCTACGCCGTCCCATTTAATTACACGATATGCAGGCTATAGCTCCAATTCCATTGTTAGATACGCCCGAGTATTGGGAACGGCTTCCGTGGTTTCGCTGCTAAGCTGCACGCACAGTATTGTTTTCGGGAAAAAAGGCATTGTTTGTAACAATGAGTAGTAATAATTTAAACGCAAGAAAAACAGAAAATAATGGCATGGTATGCCCCACCGCGGTGGTCTAGTGGCTAAGGTACTCGGCTGCAGACCCGCAGGTCACGGGATCGAATCCCGGCTGCGGCGGCTGCATTTTCGATGGAGGCGGAAATGTTGTAGGCCCATGTGCTCAGATTTTGGTGCACATTAAAGAACCCGAGGTAGTAGAAATTTCCGGAGCCTTCCACTACGGCGTCTCTCATAATCATATGGTGGTTTTCGGACGTTAAACCCCCCATATCAATGGCATGATATAAAAATAAGTACATACTTTCCTTTATTGCGACGAATTCGTGCATCACGTGCTAGTTCGCCTTTTTTACTTCTTTTTTTTTCAGCGATAACTCTTGAATAACGGACGTGTACTCACCAAACCGCAGCAGTGTGCATTGTTTTTAGTAGACTATATTTCCTAAGTAAAAACAGGTGATAACATTTAGCCGACAACACGACTATTTTGATTTTTACCTCAGCCAAAACAACATCCAGACAAACGACAAAAAAAGAGACGCGGCAGTAGCTGCAAACGGGTCACTTGTTGAAGCCTTGTTTCCAACAGACGGCAAAAGATAAAAAAGATAGAAACAATCGTATAACTATATACCACGCCTGAGGTAACCCGGACAATTGGCGTAGACTGGTAACGAATCCCCATGATTCTGGCTAAAGTTTTTTTTCACGGTAGTTTAAACGTGAAACGCACATGTGGAGGAAATCACTCGGCAACATTTCCCTTCGTAAGTTCGGCACAAGCAGAAGATGGCGTGAAAGGTCCTTGCGTCTACGCTAACTCAGAAAAAGCAACAAAGCCAGTACAATTTTTTCACTTTCGCGAATCCCGACTGATATCGATACGTCTGCGGAAGTAACTCTTGCAGTGACATCGAATTTCGCAAGAATGTCGAAAGTGAGGAAGCTTCGTAGAAGCAGTAAAATAGAAATGAGATAAAACTGCTTCGAGTATTGCTTTGGAAAACGTGTTCCACGTAAGCTTATCATGGCTTTCGTCTGCTGCCTCAAAAGTGCTGTTAAGGAATGTGTCCGCAGAAAATCGACCTTGTTTACTATGTTTTACTTATTGCCATTTATGAGAATATTTATTACAATAACAAAAAAATACACCTAGCCTTTCTTTACAGTTACAGACTGCACGCTAAATTTCTATAGATTCGAAGTGTTACACCGGCACGAGAATTACAAGACACGTCCAATGGTTGACGCCTGGCATATCTATATTCTAGAGGAAGCGGACGCGTGAACCAGCCTTCATTTAACAATGGCCTCCGAGACTGCGAGCACGCGGCGGGTTTTTCTCCGGCCATCCCAATCGCACGGAGAGCGCGTGTTTCCAGAGGTGGGCGTAGCCCGCTCTTTTCTCCGCACCGCGGCGCTCTTTCTTTCGGTAGAAAAGGCTGCCGAGCTGTTGGCGAAGCTTCTATGTGGCAAGAAAAAAAATCATTTCGTGCTTTCATATAGGTTTGTGTTCGTTTGAAAATGTCGGGTCAAGAAGTACGAGAGGCAAAGTCAATGCTGAAGCGTTTTATTTTCAAATGAGGTTTTTATTTTGCTGTAGATTGGCACCACCCATATTAGAGCAGTTAAAATTGCGATGCCTCTGAAAGAGATCCGCATGTGTTCGAAATTAAACTTCGAAGTTCGTGGGCTTTATAAAAAAGAGGGGGGGGGGGGCACCGGTGAAGAAGAAAGAAAAATGGCAGCCCGATCCGCCAGCGACGTCAGACGACTGCAGCGTTCTACGTCCATGGATTACTTTTTACACTCGATTGAATGGATTCTTCTTGCTCTCATTGAATTATCACTGCTTTTCACTGTAACGCTGTTTTGAGAATTCCCGCGTACCCCCTAATGCAATCACAGCTGTGCCACGATGTGGTTTTATTACTTCTTAGAAGCGTTCTTCGCTTCTTAGGCTGGCATGCCGGCCGCCCAGCCGTGCTCGCCACAACTGGTATTCGCTATAGACCCATTCCATGTATGTGAACACAGATAGGCCGATGTCAACAATATGGGTTAAATTATAGCGACGTCCGCACGTAACTTCTGCCATAACTGCTGAGGGAAGAGATGTGCGCCAACAAAACGACGTTGTGAGACGCCATAAGCGTTGTGAAAGCCATAAGCGCTGAGGGCTGCGATGTGCACCAACAAGCAAAACAAAGTTGTGAGACGCGACTCACATGCAACCACGACGCAGCTCGTCGGCATACCGTTTTTTCTCGTTGCTTAACTGAAAACACCCCATGCACCATTGAAAACCCAGCAGAAACTGCGGTAGGCAAAGCGTCTTTTGCCTACCAAGACAGCGCCACCGCATTTTCGTGACGTTCGTCCGCTGGAATTTGTCTATAGATAAGGCACGTTCAGTGGGACTTGTCACCGCCAAGCAAAACGCTGTTCGGCGCGCGAGGGATAAATAAAGAATATTACAGCATATGCTAGGAGTGAATTATTAGTGAGGTGATGCATCCATCCATCCATCCAGCCAGACAATATGTCGGCGATTTTTGCTCGCACGCAAGAAAAAAACATACGCACGCTGAAATCCCGCGCGCCATGCTTTCTGCCGGGGTCTCCGCCACTCGAGGATGGATGGATGGATGGATGGATATGGCTGTACCCTTTAGATCGGGCGGTGGCTAGCGTCACCAAGCCGTAACACCTAATGAACCAAAAACTATATTTATTTTTTTTTCCTTAAAAAGTGAGTTTGAGGATTCGTACTTTGCAGTGAAGAGTTTAATTTTCACTCGTGTCTTGACTTTAGCCACCAATCAGATAACCTCCTTCTGGTTAAGTCTACCCGCTTAAAGTTTATTTTGCCCTCCCGGTCCCTAAACCCCAGTGCTTTGAAAAACTCTGCGCCATCATCTTGAACTATAGGGTGAAGCCCTTTACAGAACATTATCAAGTGTTCGGCAGTTTCTTCTTCCTCTCCACACGCACTGCATACTGTGTCTACCCCTTCGTATTTGGCCCGATATGTCTTGGTTCGCAGTACTCCCGTCCTGGCCTCAAACAGTAGAGAACTACCCCGAGTATTATCATAGATCCTTTCCTTGGCAATTTCCTGCTTAAAAGTTCGATAGATCTCTAGTGCGGACTTCTTAATCATGCCCATTCTCCACATGTCAGTCTCCGTTTCCTTCACTTTCTTCTTAACCGATAGTTCTTTTTGGTTTGGCCACCTGCTGTTTTCTAGGTATTTACCAGTCAACTTCCTGGTTCGCTTCCTCCATTTTGTATCGACATTCTTCATGTACAAGTAGCTGAAAACCTTCCTAGCCCAACGCTCTTCCCCCATTTCTCTCAATCGTTTCTCAAATTTTATCTTGCTGCTAGCTTCCCTGCCCTCAAATGATGTCCATCCCATATCACCTTGTACTCCCTGATTTGGTGTATTCCCGTGAGGTCCTAAAGCAAGCCTACCTATTCCACGTTGCTTAATTTCTAATCTTGCTTGAACTTCTGATCTCATGCACAAGACCACATTGCCGAACGTCAGCCCAGGAACCATGACCCCTTTCCATATTCCTCTCACAACATCATACCTATTGTAATTCCACAGTGCCCTATTTTTCATGACTGCTGCATTCCTGTTACTTTTAGTCGTCACGTATATTTCGTGTTCCCTCAGACACTCGGTCCCATTGCTTATCCATACGCCCAGATATTTGTATTTATCTGTTATCTCTAGCGTGACCTCCTGTATTCTAAGCTCACTACCTTCGTTTTCATTGAAAATCATGACTGCTGATTTTTCCTTACTGAATCTAAAATCTAACCTATCTCCCTCATTACCGCAGATGTCCATCAATCTCTGCAAATCTTCCTTGTTGTTGGCCATTAGCACTATATCATCTGCGTACATTAATGCTGGTAGTGCCTGATCAATAAGTTTTCCTTGTTTGACTAAAGAGAGGTTGAAGCCCAGTCCGCTTCCCTCTAATTTTGCCTCTAATCCTTGTAGGTACATCATGAATAATAAGGGTGACAGGGGGCACCCCTGCCTAAGCCCCCGTTTTACCTCTGCAGACTTGGATACCTGTTTTTCCCACTTTATAACTACCTTGTTACCTTTATAGATACCCTTTAAAAGATTAGTCACTACATGTTCCACGCCTAGTGTGTCCAGTATTCCCCACAATTCCTCTTGAACCACGCTATCGTACGCTCCCTTGATATCCAAAAATGCTAGCCACAGGGGCCTGTGTTCCTTTTCTGCTATTTCGATGCACTGCGTCAGTGAGAACAGATTGTCTTCCAACCTCCTGTGTTTCCGAAACCCATTCTGCAGTTCCCCCAGCACCTCCTCATCCTCTATCCACGCCTGCAGTCTTTCCTTTATAATCTGCATCGCCAGCCTGTAGACCACTGATGTCACTGTTATAGGACGGTAGTTGTTTATGCCAGCTTTGTCCCCCTTTCCTTTATAGATCATGCTCATCCTGCTAAGTTTCCATCCATTGGGAACTTCACCATCGATTATTATTTTGCTCACTGCCTCTCTCAAAGCCTGCTTAGACTTCGGACCTAATGTCTTTATCAGCCTAATTGGAATGCCATCTGGGCCTGTTGATGTACTACCAGGAACCCTTTTCTCAGCCCTTTCCCACTCTTGTTGTGAAAATGGAGCCATTGCACCACTTGATTCGTCCCTGTCTATTGTGGTGCATAAAGTACTTCTTTGTTGAAATTTTTCTGTCACCCTTGTTCTTATATATTCAATAGCTTCGTCCCCTTCTAGCCTAGCACCTTGGGCTGTAGTTATAAAACTCTGCTCTAGGCTCGTCTCATTTCTTAGGGAGTTTAGATGGTTCCAAAATTTCGCAGCTGCCTTTCTATCTTTTTTATGTACTTCTGCCAGCCACTGAGCTCCCTTCCTTCTAATCTTTTCATTGATCAGAAGGGATGCATCCCTTCTACAGCTTAGAAAGGTTGCCCATTTTCTTTCAACATCATCTGTTGCTTCACCCCGCTGCTTAGCATGTCTGGAACCGACACTAAACGCGCCCTCTAGCGGTAGCCGGGCACGTGAGGCGAGATTCGCTGATTTTGCTGGGGAGCGCGGCGATTGGGACGGCCGGAGACAACCACGCCGCGCGCCCGCAATCTCGGAGGCCACAATTTAACTTACAGTTTTGAAGGTCTCCCACGTGAAGTGCCGTGAGCGCCGGATCGATAGGTGGCACTGTCACACGTGCGCTTGCGCAAGTAAACTATGTGTCTACTATCTTTTTTTTTCGATGTTGTGCATCAATGGGCGTTTGTGTTATCTCGTTCTATTTTTGTTGCAAAAGCAATTATATGGACACTCTCGCCTGGATTTCACTGCCAGCGTCAACATCGATGCCATGCACCATATATGTATAGTTATCAATATATATGAAAACGCAGGAAAGAAAAAAAAACAGAACTTCGGCGCGCGAAATCGAACGTGGGACCTCCGCGTCGGGAATACGAAGCGTTAACCACTGAGCCATCGAGTGGTACTACTTTCAACGTTCAAATGGTAAGCTATTTATATCTACCGCTTACCGCTGTTGGCGGGGAATTTTTAGGGGGGGGGGGACTATCATGTTTTCAGCATTATTGGCTAGATTGCGCAGTGAGCACGCGGCGGCTCTCATCTCTCACGCGTACTTTGGGCCGCGGGGAGGATGAGGGGGAGTGGACGCTCTCTTGCGCGCCCTTATCTTCCGGTGGGGAAGATCATAGATCGTGGCTGGCGTTGGGCTTGCACTGGAACGATTCTGTTGTAGTTACGGAGCGCACAAAGGTCACTGCAATCGTTTCACAGCCTCTGTTTGCAAAAAGGACGCGCTTTTCAGACACAGCAAATTAACACTGAGAAAGCCTATTCGCGTTGATCTGTACCCGTGAGTACGTTTCGTGCGTCATTTGTGCGTAAGAAACGCGGAGTACGTTTCGATCTGCTTCCCATTCCGCGCATGAAATTTGTTGCTATCGCATTCATTACCTCGCCTTCGCGGCAAAGCTGTGATTTTTTTTTCTGCCCGTGTTCCCACATTGCATCACCTTTTTAAATGAATTCGTAGTGACCAGCTCAGCTTTTCATCACTCTAAATGTAGTTTTGTCACAGGGCCACGTACACTTAGGAGTGCCAAGTGCAAATGTCTACGTAACATCGTGCGAAGTTGTTGCACTTATAGTGAATAAAAAATCACTGCGCGTCGTTTCGTTCAAATAAATAGCACAGTTATATTAGTACTTTAATATTTTAGCATTCTAAATTTCATTTTAACGACAACAACGAATAGCGGCAGCATTACAGGTACTCGAAATCCACCCCGCAATTGCGCAGCAGCACTTGCAAGTAAAAAAAGTAGTTATAACATTCCAACAGTACTGTCCTAGTTGGCAACTCGGTTTATGAAGTCTAGACGGTATCAGGGTCGAATCCCGGCCGCGGAAGTAGCAATTCGGTTAAGATGATATGCTACAGGCCGACGAGCTTAGACTTAGGCAGACTTTGGCACACATTAAGGTATCCTAGGTATTCCCAATTTCCGGAGCCCTCCATACGGCGTCTCTCAATGATATATTGGCTTTGGGATGTGAAAACCCCAAAACTCTTCTTCCCTATTGAAAAAACGACCCACATAGGAATGTTAGACTCCAACGTCCATCATTTTGGTGGATAATTGTGCTAGAAATATTGTTGGCACATGGTGTATGATCGCGCATGGTGGATGACGGAGTGCCGACAATGCTGGAGCGCGAAACGGCGTCAGAACCAACGTGACGAGCTGCTACCAAAAATATTAAAAAGAATGATTTTACAGAAAGGGATGCAAAAAGCACCCGTAAAAAAACCCGACCACGAGGATAGGAACGTGCAACATTGGGGTTCCGAGTTGAACACACTAACCACTGCGCCATGCCATTTTTTTTTCTTTATTGCCTTGCTTATCAATACTGTTCACATTTGAGATATTCGACATATGCAAAGCTTACTGTAAAACGACTAGTCAGCTTACTGACTGACCTTTGATTGATTTGTGGGGTTTAACGTCCCAAAACCACCATTTGATTATGAGAGACGTCGTAGTGGAGGGCTCCGGAAATTTTGACCACCTGGGGTTCTTTAACGTGCACCCAAATCTGAGTACACGGGCCTACAACATTTCCGCCTCCATCGGAAATGCAGCCGCCGCAGCCGGGAATCGAACCCGCGACCTGCGGGTCAGCAGCCGAGTACCTTAGCCACTAGACCACCGCGGCGGGGCTTGACTGACCTTTCAACATCAGCTTTGTATGTCGCGTACTAGAGATGGACGGGATCTGCACCTGCTGCTGAAATTTGTACTTTTATTAAACACAAACAACTGCTGCATGTAACAATTGCCACTGCGATAATAGCAACCGCACTACCTTTTTCTTACAATGCACAATCACAAGAAAAAAATCAAGTAATCTGAGGAGCAGGTACGGTTAACTAGCGGTTACTGTTAAATTTATTATCCGTTTCTCGCTCGTTCCAAGGGTGACATCTGCTCAAGCTTTATGACGCCTCCAGACTCATTTCACAGATACGCCAACACGCTCCGCCGCGGTGGTCTCATGGCTAAGGTACTCGGCTGCTGACCCGCAGGTCGTGGGATCGAATCCCTGCTGCGGCGGTTGCCTTTCCGACGGAGGCGGAAATGTTGTAGGCCCGTGTGCTCAGATTCGGGTGCACGTTAAAGAACCCCAGGTAGTCTAAATTTCCGGAGCCTTCCAGTACGGCGTCTCTCATAAGCATATGGTGGTCTTTGGACGTTAAACCCCACATATCAATCAATCAGATACGCCCACACAATTGATTGAATACTGTGGTGTCTTTCGCGCAACGTACAGCGCAGTCGTGCCGGCGCACTGTTGTAGCTCTATCGTTAGCAACAACTACAAAACAGCTTGGCCGAAACGAATACAGTGCGCCGGAAACATTACGCCACCATATTGGTTCAGTAGGCATACGAATTGACAAGTTTGTCTCACATAACAGCCAGAGAAGTGCCGGCGAGTGCGACCGGCGGCTGTCGGTGAGGGGAGACGTATACGTTCTCTGCAAGTGCTAGAATCGCGTCGCATCGATGTTCGTCGCTTCTTTCGCGGTCACCGTGCACAATAAAAAATGCCTAATTTATGTAAAATGATGCCACGGCTGTGCTGTATTGTCATTCTTACTCGTCTAAAATGTGTATTCTGAAACCCAGGAACACCAATAACACTTGTACGGGCTCGTTCGGTAGGCCTAAACTTTAGTGGACCTCCTGTTGGTAGAACAGAAGAGTGTAAGTCACACTCGCTGGGCCTCATCTCGACGCATGTCAAAGGTAGAAGTTCATGCATTTTAGCGTCGCAGCACTTTCTTAGCATAAATGTACGGCTCAAGTAATTGAGTGCGCGAAAATTGCCAGAGTTGCATTTCTAGCACAGCGACATCAAGTGACCGCTATATTCTGGTCTACCGTTGAAAGGGGAACTGCAAACTGAAGCTCACTTATTTCTCGACAACTGCGCGGCAATTAAACACATTTACTGTCATTGTTCACAGCGACACCTCTAGTCTTCTAAACGTCACAACCAAGCAGCACATCGCGCATGTAAAACTGATGTACGTGCACGAAATGTAAACATTCACCTCCGCATTTTACGCTCCACAAAAATTGAACCGTTGTTGACACCACAGGAATAAAACAGAACGTTCTCTAGAAAGCGTAAGGCCCGGCGTTAGTTTTTTTAGACCATAAACATATTTCTCGGCACATTCCAGAGTGAAGCACTACAAATAACTCCTTTCACATACTGCCATCTGCTTTTCAATCGTTCCAGAATCATTTACCAAGCTTCTATCACGCCACCGTTATCCAGCTTGTTCACAAAGCCATCCACTAAACACGTTCTCCATCACCGTCATCAGCCGGCATTTTGCACAGTTGCCACCATTGGCTCGCCAACACCACCACTATCTGACACCATTTTTGCCACTCTTGGCGTCCTCAATCATTATGACAATATAGCTTCCCCCATATCCGGTATTCTTTCCACTCCTCTTCTTCTTCTTCTTCTTCTTCTTCTTCTTCTTCTTCTTCTTCTTCTTCTTCTTCTTCTTCTTCTTCTTCTTCTTCTTCTTCTTCTTCTTCTTCTTCTTCTTCTTCTTCTTCTTCTTCTTCTTCTTCTTCTTCTTCTTCTTCTTCTTCTTCTTCTTCTTCAGTGATTCAGTGAATGGAAGGCGAATGCCATTTCTTTTCCTCAGACGATAAATTGAACCAACCCCGCCACCCACCGAAAATCTTCCGCACCCAACGTGAATTCCCGCTGCCTCCGTGATCGGCCCACCTCTGACCAAACGATGACGTCATAATGACGACGACTACTTTAGTGACCTGCGGAGTCTTGATGGCGTCATATGATGACGCCATCACGAGATGAATTTTTTGTATCACTCGTGTTGACGTCGACGTGGGACACCAGTCAGTTTGCGCATTCACTGAGGCAACAGAGGCTTTCGCCTTATGAAAGGCCCTCCACTTCTATTTTCACAAGGCGGCGCTGCCACCAGGCAGCGCTGACATTTAATTGGACTTTACCTTACACCACTCGCTGTTTTAACGTTGTATTGCGATATTTCGTGACACACAAATCTACCTAACAAATCGCTTTTGAAATCAGTCGCCCAGACGCATCTCCGTTTTTGTCAGTCCACATTGCGTAATGGGTAGTCAAGTCTCCACACAAGTCTCCACATTGCGTAATGGGTAGTCAAATAAGGCTTCAGTATAATCCAGTTGAAACGTTCTGGAAATATTTGGGCAGCGATCATATAAATATTAGAACCTCCCTTTCAGGAGATATATGCCAAAACACATTAAAAGTTTTTTTGGCACTCAATTGTGATCCACATAATATAAATTTAAGTACATTGAAGCTCGAACGTGAAGAATATATAATTAATGGGGTGTAACGTCGTAAAGCCACCATATATTTATGAGAGACGCCATAATAGAGAGTTCCGAAAATTTTGACCACATGGGGTTCTTTAACGTGCCCCTAATTATAGGTACACAAGCCTCAAATATTTTCGTTTGCATCGAAAACGTAGCTGCTGCAGTCGGGATTCGACCCCGCGACCTTTGGGTTAGCAGTCGAGCGCCATAACCACTAGACCAACACGTTGGGGCAAACCTGAGAAAGCAAGACAACATGCAGAATATTCTTGCAAGTAACTTGCAAGTAACTTTCATTTTGGAGGTAGGCGGTGTTCGGGTTTGTATACGGGCGATATATCCAGATAACGATCTTCGATCGGGAATCCAGGCTTCCGAAGAGCGCAAGTAATGATGTTGGCGATTCTTCTTTTGAGAGATTTGACTTGGCTAGTGGATTTGTTAGTCAACAGCAGTTCGATTGCATTATAAATGGCACAGTGGGTCTATTGGGGTGAAATAACTGATAGGAGGATGCCATATTATACTAGTGCATTGGACGATGAAGATTATAGTAGGACGAATTGTAGCGCCAAAGCTGCCTCAAAAGCGGTCTTTGCAAAGGTTGGAGGCAGTGCTCCTAAATATGCTTAACTATGTCACTAAAACGCACATACAGCTGGAAACCTATTCGCTTGCTGCTATATTCTGATGAATGCTGACTTTCCTTTTTGCAAATTGGATTGTACTGTGATGGGGTTCTTTGAACTTACTTGGTTAAATAATAACTCATTTCATGTTCTGGAACAAATGTCGATTACAATACGCCAACTATTTTCATGTGGAGATTCAGCCATGTACTTTATCGCGGACCTCACACCCCAACTGCTTTCGAGCACTGTAGAAATACTAATGCACTTAACATAACAGCGCTGTTCGTTTACCACCTCCAATAGGGTCGCGGTAAGCTGCTCCAGACATATCTGCAGTTTTCAAAGATCGGCAAAGGATTGTCGGTTCGCTTGCTTAACGCTTAACAAAATCTCGGCGCACTAGCCGAGCTTCAGAATTCAATTTCTCTAGCACGGTGTGGGAGCCATGCGGTACGATATAAGAGAAGTCAAGAAGAGCCGTCTTTTCCAGACCGTCTCGCAGTGCAGCTGGCCAAAGCCCAACGATGCACCTCGAAGAGGGGTCGGTGTCGGCGTTCGCCGAACAAGACGCTCGTTGAGGCATGCGCGTCTGCAAAGTAAACGAAGCAGCTCCGCCACCAGTGCCTCGTTGTTCGTGAGGGCCTAAATTATGCACGCACTCGGTCACTCGAGCCACGCTCCAAATCTGATTAGGGCCTTTGGCGGGGTTCAAAACCCTCGGGAGCGGCGAATATAGTCGACGCAGCCCAAGAACAACGTCGTCTCGCGACCGAGGAACGGCGCGGCCGGCCCCGCCAGAGAGGGGCTCGAAAAACACAGCCGTCCAGCTTGGGATGGCGAGCAAAAAAATCATTAGCGCAATGTAAATAGGATGCAAGAAAACAATATTATAATACCCTCAAGACTCACCGCCAGGTGCATCCGAATGGTGCGCCCCTCGTAAGCGTATGCAGATTAACGTATCTCTGGCTCATTGCGCCAGGCTGGCCAAAATGTGCATGCACATACGTATATATGCAAGTTTTCATGGCGCCTCGTGTCATTTAGATTCACAAGTTCAGCCGTTAACCGTAGTATACAGACGTAGGAGCCAATATTAAACAGGTTTCACTTGTGCGAGTTCCATCAGTGATGCAGTGACTTGCCTCAGCATCATGGGTATCGGTGTCGCGAGTGACAGTCCCTGAAACAATTTATTTCAGTACCTTTCAGAGTACAGGCTTTAAATTTTGCACGTAGACGCCGTGTCCACGTCAAATGTGACCTTTCGTATATAATTCTATAGTGACAAATGCGACTATAGCAGCAATGCTTGCACTTCCCCCCCCCCCCCCCACACACGCGCACGCGCACCAAATAACAATTTCTCTTTGACGCTTTACCTATTAGGTGCGCCTTTGCTTGATTCGTTCAGTGATTCAAATATAAAATAAATATAGATACAGTGTTTCATCTTTTTCGAATTTCGCAATAGACTGAGAAATCATCAAGAAGAAAAAAACGGGGGGGGGGGGGGTACGAAACTGTTAAGCATAAGCGAACAGCGATGTAAATGAGCATTCTTAAGCGAATCTGCGAATGCTGAATATGCGAAGAAACCAGGTTAATTTCAGATTTTCGGATTATACGGTCACGGGGAGTGTCAGAATAACGGAATTGGGTATAGAAAAGAGGACGCACACATGCAGACAACTGACGTAAGGTGCTGAAGAATCATACGAAAGTCAGTGTTAGCAATACAGTGATTGAATGATATGCGGGGTTTAACGTCCCAGAAGCACGATATCATTATGAGAGACGCTGTAGTGGAAGGCTCCGGAAACTTCGACCACCTGGGGTTTTTTAACGTGCACCAAAGTCTGAACAAACGTGCCTACAGCATTCCTCTACCGAAAATGCAGCCTCCGCAGTAGGGATTAGATCCCGCGACCTGCGGGTCAGCAGCCAAGTAACTTAGCCCCTAGACCACCACTGCAGGGATGCAATAGAGTGACAATGAATTCAGGCGACACGAAGCAACATAACAGCCTGTTCTATCTTAGACGAGTACACTTTAAAATATATTCTGATCTAGCTCTGAGACGGTGGATAAACTAAAAAATGGCAAAAGAGAGTTAAAACTGTTTTCTATTTCTTCGGGAGTGGGGGAGGAGAGTAGAAAGGGGGTGAACACGCATTATAAATGCTAATCACAACGATATCGGAGTGGAAAATGATGACTTCGCTCTTTACTCGTAAAGCGATGGCTTATTAGTTTTTGATACTCACATGAAGCACAATAAATCAGAATTAAACGCTCAATTTTCGCACCAAAGCACAGAAGCCCCTTTACTCGCACACACCAAAATAACAAAAATTAATGGCCCCTTATCCCATGTAATCTGCAAATGTCGTCGAATGACGATAGTGTTGCATGTGTAGAGAGTGAACAAAACCTTTATTTAATGTTCTGCGCAAGAAAATCGGTCAATGGTATTCCGGAAGCGCTGCGTTAGAGAGCCTCGAGCAAGCGAACGAGCGTATCAAGTCACCTCACACGTGAGACATGAGCACCGTCTGGCAGTTTTTTTTTTTTTTTGAAAACAAAGCGCGTGGCCCTGAGACGGGCGAGCGCGCCCGTTTCAGAGGTGTTAAGGCGTAGAACGCAAGGCGACGGGTAGGTGCCACCACCGTGTCGTCTTAGCAAAGCGTTGGAAATACTCGCTTCTTCCAGCAAGCGTTGCATGGTCAGTGCAGCGTGATAAGCGCTACGGTCCTTAGAATTACTTATGTATGCCTTTTCTAGTAAAAGACCAACATGCAGAATATATACGTCGGAGGCTTCGCTACAACGTGTTCTTATGGCGCCTCAGATATGCGCCATAATTGCTTTTTAATTGACAATCGCACACGTATGAACGCTAACTCTTGAACAAAGTTGGTGGGCGCTGCGGATGGGGTCGGCCGTTCAGGGTATGGGCAGGTGCTGTTTAGAGTACCCGGTTCACGGTAACGGCGGACAACAGACAAATGTACAGACAGACAGACCAAAGTTTTTGCGTCGAAGGTCCACAAGAAAGTGCCCCGCCGCGGTGGTCTAGTGGCTAAGGTACTCGGCTGCTGACCCGCAGGTCGCGGGTTCGATTCCCGGCTGCGGCGGCTGCATTTCCGATGGAGACGGAAATGTCGTAGGCCCGTGTACTCAGATTTGGGTGCACGTTAAAGAACCCCAGGTGGTCAAAATTACCGGAGCCCTCCACTACGGCGTCTCTCATAATCAAATGGTGGTTTTGGGACGTTAAACCCCACAAATCAATCAATCCACAAGAAAGACTATCGTCTTTAAAAAGACTGCCGGTGAACGTAACCTTTGACGTGCATTATGGTGCGACAAAAAGGAGGATGCTTTGTCGAACGTCGTGAATTCGACCAATTGTAAGGTGGAAGAACTTAAATATCAGTACGTAGGGAAATAAACCGAGAGCCCCGGTTGCTCGCACGACGCTTTGAAGCTCCTGACTCGTATTTTGGAAAATTCACGTACACCCTCACGACGAGAGAAGAGTGCGCTGATCACTGTTTTAGTCGGCGCAAGCTGTGCAGTGTTGCGCCCATTAGAAGCCATGATGTTCCGGGGCTGGTGGATACGCGTATTATACCTCAGCTCAGCCGCTTAGTGACGGGCAGCTGACTCCGACTTAGGAGTCATACTATTTGGAAAGAAATTTTATGACGACTGAAAGCTTTCGCTATTTTCGTGACGTTGCATGATTAACAGGCGAAATGGGTGTGGCCTCCATCTTTCTGAAAAATGGCGGAGACCGAGAGACATTTTCTAAGCGGCGACGACGACACTCGGCGTAGACAAGAAGACACGAAGGTTGTGTGATCGAATCCCAGCAGTCGCGGCCGCATTTCGATGGGGGCAAAAAGCTGGAAGCCTGTGTACGTACATTCATGCGCATGCCTAAAAACGCTGCATGGTGAAAATTTCCGTAGCCCTGCACTAAGGCGTTGCTCATAATTATATTGTAGTAAGTACAACCACAACAATCATCACTACAAGTTGAAACAATGACGACCACTCTGAAGGCAACAGACGCCTGTGCATACTCTTGACATTTAAATCGTGTCGAAATTTCTGAGGCAGCTTTTTTTTTATGCCGCTTTCTTTTTCTCGTAAATCCTATCTGCCATTGGCTTAGGCATAATAATGTGTTACGCCATGGCTGACTGGCGAATTCTTTCACGGGTGGTTCTAGGCTAAGTACGTTTCATGCATATGTGCGCGGAGCTTTAACTTCCAAAATAGAAGCAATCGTGCAACTCACGAGTTCTGCAGATAATGCGCTTTCATAGGTCAATTAAGTAGGCATCATCCAGGAAACTTGTGGACGATAACAAGTCAGACAGTGTTTATTGTTTGAAAATGTAAATATAAATGGCCATGCATCTGCGTAGTGAATAGGGCTTGCATGCACAAAAAAAAAATGTTGTACTAGAACTGTTCGCAAAAAAATTTTTCAGGCAATCGTAATGCTGATATAATAATTAACAAAGACGACTAGCCAATGGAAATAAGCACTTACGAACGAAAAGCTACATGAATTCACCCAAAAATCACCGGCCTAACCCTGTGTCTGTATTATAAAAATGTTCTCATGCTAGATGCATGCTTGAAAGCAAAGGCCCACCAATCACACTTTCAGACATATTTTATGCAGGCCGACAGCCGCTGGCAAGCAGTTCTTACTATGAAAAAGCATTGTGAATTTCGCGCCTCAATGCTGGTGTGGTTTAAAGCAGTGTGCGCCATTAATTGAATCAGTCCGTCGTTCCCTGTAAGAGTATTGAAAATTGAGTAAGGAAGGCATTCACGCAGAGTGTCCACATTTTGTAAGCGCTAACAAAAAGTCTTTCACGTTCTTTTAAGTTGCAATTCGGCACTACTTAATAGAAAGGAACGCTACAGTGGATTCAGCTCATATGGTCGTAGATTCAATATCTATATGAGTGTTACGACACGTACGCATAACAGAGAAAACACAATGAACAATGTTAACGCTTGAATTCATTTCCTATTATGTCAAGCACGGCGCTGACCTGCACCTACTACCTTAATCAAGTTTACAAGAGTTCTTCAGGCCAAGATGGCGAACTGTATTTAGAAAAATGAAAAAAAGAAACAATGAAAAAAAAAGATAATGAAAAAAAGAGAGTATGGGAACTCTTGTAGTTTAATAAAAGGTACAGGAGCACTTCGTTGATAACAAAACAGAGGCGTCCTTCTGAAGCATACTGTGACGAGTTTTATAACTGAATCGAAGTAACCTCACGAGTACCGCTCGGTGCCTCAGCGGGGACAGACCACAAAGGTCTGCAGCTGCACGGGAACACACAAGACACCACAGACTCTTCCCGATTTTCTATAGGGTGCTGACAGTGAAACTTCACACATCTCTTACGTTGGGATTGCATGCGCGTTAATGGGCGGTCGTGTAGTGACCATCTCTGGGTTTAGTGCACGATCTCGAGATGGAAGGAAGGGTGAGGGTTTCTCGCGGATGATCCATGGCCCTCGTCGTGGCGCTATCCTAATGGTCCACGCGCCACCGTCCGTGGAACTCCCCAAGACCGACGGCAAGCGAGCTATCGGAGCGTGGCTCCGCGGGGCGCTCGGCTTCAACGCGGCCGTCAGTGTAATGCGGCGTAACGACGTCTCCGTTGGGCGCCTCGGCTATACGGCCGAGACAACAAGCAAAGCCCCGGGCTGCCTTCAGGCTTGCGTCATTAGGACTGTGCCTACCCCCCATAGCGCCTTTCGTCGACGCCGTCATCTCCTCGAGCCCTCTCGGCTACGACGCGATCTAGCACCGCGAGTGCACAGCCTATGTGTCCTCCGATACTCCTCCTTTTTGATCTTCTTTCCCGTTTTCCCGAAACAACGTATCCCTTTTACGAGGTTCTTTCGCTTTTTTTTTCTCGCACTTTCGCCCCGGACAGAGACCAAAGGCGAAAGCCGTGTGGAAGCGGGAGGGCAGCCACGACATACACAAACACAAAAGACCAATTCAGATCCACTATAAAGGGCTGGCGCTGAACGGCCTAGGAGTCGATCTTGTTCCTCGTCGAAGCCCTCGGCTACTTGGGGCCACAGTGTTTATTTAGACTGTCCACCATCGCGCGGGGTGCAATTACCTTCACAGGTTCTGTGCTATGCTATAAAGGCGAACAAGCTAAGCGACCCTATGCCTAGCAAGGGACAATACAAAAGTGGCAGACGAGGCTAGGCGGTTCTTCTAGAGAGACAAAAAAAAGGCATTTTCAGTGAAACAATGCACCACTAACACCGATAGCTACCACACTTTCCCAGTAAAGCTTTTCACGTCCCGTAGGCATTAGGAACGATTGTTTGGGCTGCCAACGGTCAACTCTTAGTAGCATAAAACATAACACACGGAGCGCAAATCCAAAGCATTAGTTTCTCTCAAAATAAAGAAAGAAGTGTGTAGGCAACGAAATAAATAAAACGAAAATGAATGAGAAACACAAACAAGCAAATAGAAAAAATCTCAGTTTTGCAGCAACGGTGAAGCAATGAATGCGATAGCCACACACTGTAATGTTTTACGAAGTAGGGCTAGCAGTTAGCTCTTTCTAGAACCGGTCTTGCGTAACTCTGCAATTTTTGTGTGGCTTTAACTGACTTAACATCGTAAAAACCAAAGTACTGCTGCGGGGCTGAGGGGAAGCCTCAGTGATTAAATGCAAAGTGATGCGAAGATAGGCAATCATGGCCGTGGTATAGCACTGAAGGAACCTCCGCTAAGCTGGTCCGCTGGAGTGTCTCCAATCTCCACTCAGCTCCGCTATACCAAGCTATAATCTCCGTCCTTTTCCGGTAAACACTTGCTGCCCGAACATCGCAGCCCTCCGCCCTCCCCATCCTTCGGCGTCCATGCTCCTTCGCCTGAGGAAAGACGAGCGCCACGTTTCCATCCTTCATGAGGAGCAGTCGACCACATGACTCGTACGCAGAATGATGTTATTGCATGCACCTTCCATGCGACGAAAGAGGCCAAATGGTTTCATCCCTGCTTTCACCTACCTTCAGCACCACTCGGGGTTGCGCGCGTTTATTGGCGCGTACGACATACCATGTGATGAACGGTGTCATCAATTCGACTTTTATCCGGAACATGACGGCAACGGCAAAAGCCCGTCGAGAGTATCTAATCATTGCTATCGTAATAACAAAAAAACAGCAAACCTATAGGCACAGCTGTACACGCAGTAGTACGCATTTCTACGAGATGCTGATTGATCAATAGGATGCTAACTCAGATGAAAATTTCTGCACCTTTTAAAGTTAAAGTTTTTCTTCTGTACACGTTTTCAACCATTTTTGCGTTGATGTGTAGCTTATATGGCACTCACGTATGAGAGCAGGACAGTTGCGTTTTGATTGTGGTGCACTCGAGTAGATACGTTGCTTGCAGTTGGGAACGTTTTTGTAGGGCAAACTGCTGTACCATAGAATGCGACTACCCGTGTGCTCGTTTTTGAATTGTCGCGTTTGTCAAGAACATTGTAAGTAAAAGTACCACGTTAGAGAAGAGGTACGAGCAGCTGCCTTTCACGTTGTGTTCCTTTTGCCAAGTAGTAAAAACATCAATAGCTAGTACCCTATAGCCTATACCACATGAGCAATAAAGACGTTTCTGTGTCTAGCGCATTGTGAGGAAAAAAATGTACCATATCGACGTGCCCACCTCCATTCCGTACGTGGCACGTAACTCGTTCTACGCATTGCACATTCAGTTCTTTGCAGCAAAAGTTCATAAAAAAATTAAGCGAATGAAATACAGAAAAATAAAATCAGTTAACCGCTATGAACTAGCCTCTCTTATTTTTATTTACGCCAAAACAAGTATTCGAATTAGAGTGCTGACAAAATTGAAGAAACAAAGAGCCTTCGTAACGTATTGATGCATAACATGTGTACTGTTCACAGATATTTAGTAAGATATGTTATTTTTGCTGTCTTGCTCAAATAGCCAACTTGGGAATGCAGGGCCAGTAAAGATATTTGTAATTAAGCTTTTTTTTTCTTCGACCAAGCCAGCTCTTGTAACGCTGCATTTTTGGGGTAAACGTAAACGGACACTTCTCTCAATTTCTTTATTGTAGAAATTAAAGGGGCCCTGCAACACTCTTGAGCATGGTAAGAAAACGCTGCCGATCGGTAGTAGAGGCTTCCGAGAACACGCGAGCCAAATGTTATAGGGCAGCACGCGGCTTGGAATTCGCAATAAATTATCAAAGCCAGCTAAAACTGCCTTCTCTTTTCTCGACAAGTCACGGAATATGCCCAAAAATCAAACGTAGATGACCCATCTATCAGCCATTGGCTGATTTGAACATGGCGCACTCGGTTGTTACAGAAATCACCGCGAGAGGCTGTCGCTTGTCTAAGCGTGTGCGCGCGATCGCACTGAAATAACCGCGTCTTCGATGAAAAAAAAAAGAAAAAGTGCTCACGGTCACGAAGTGAGCATGACGTTTTTTTTGTTTGCCCCTCACACCTCTCTCTGCTTAGCTTCCAGTGCTTTCGTCGGGACGAGAGAAGAGAGAATGCGATTGCAGCGTGTGACAAATCTTCGTAACTCCGCTCGTACTGGAGGAATTCTTAAAACTTATTGCGGCATTGAATTTGGGAGGCAATACGCTTTTCCAGCGACTTAATTTCATGGTTACTCAAAAAAGTGTTTCAGGACCCCTTTATGATAAGAAGCAGTGAGGTTAAATACGCAACAGCATGTCGCTGACTGGGACATATCAAGTTATTGTGTTCGGTTGCCAGAATGCCGCGTTAAATAGACACTTACTAAAGCTAATCCTGTTCAAGCATTACCGGTTAGTGTGTATACGTTAGAGATGGAGCCAGGGGAGCCAAGACAAAAAAAAAACAACAAGGTGGCCCCTCTCAAAACCTTTTCAAAGCCGCGATAAACAGTTTTTCGTAGACGAGAACTTAAATATTTGATTTATCAGAACTGAGGTGATCAGACATCTTCTTTTGTCAACACAGATGAAAAGATAGCACTGGTCGTCCTGCAGTCGCTGCTTCTCGGA
Organism: Rhipicephalus microplus; assembly: GCF_043290135.1. Taxonomy (NCBI): domain Eukaryota; kingdom Metazoa; phylum Arthropoda; class Arachnida; order Ixodida; family Ixodidae; genus Rhipicephalus; species Rhipicephalus microplus. The sequence continues at coordinate 201,504,957 of NC_134710.1, read as the reverse complement.
CTTCTTCACAACCAAAGCAAGACGATGAGCGCAGCAAACCTCTCCAGGCGTCGCTCAAACAGCGTTATGATAACGGACGACACGGCCCAGGGCCCGGAATGAGCCATGGGATCACATCAACGGCCCGCTGAAGCGGACTTATTGCCCCGACGACAGAGGGCGACGCGGCGCGGTTGAGATGCGCCCGGTAGAGGGAGCCCAGGCGCTGACCGCAGGGTCGTAACGACCCATCGTAATTACCGTGGACACCCCAAGAAAGGCTGTGGCAGAGACGGACGCTTTGTCTTACGCCCAGCCCTTTCCACCACAGCTTCCCTCGAACGAGGCAATCCTATATCGAGCTAACGCAGGAGGACCAGAAAACTTGGCGCACCACTGGGGGCTTTCCATTCAAGCACCCTAATCCTTCTGCCGAACCCAGAATCAAGTGGGGGCTTCCTCACCCGCCACGCGAGTGCAGTGGCTGAGAGAGGTGTAGAAACGGCGCCTGGCCTCAAAGACCTCGCGATGGTCAACATCGCACGCACACTTGCTGTCTATACGCCGCACGGCCGGAACTGCTCAATACTATCGGGATTAAGAGTAGCTTGGCCGCCCTCCGTTTGCGTCACGCAGAACATTCACAGCGCTGGTACAGGTCAGCACTGGTTCGCAACGTGCCATCATTAGATAATGCACGAGTCAACTCAAAAACACTGCTGCGATTCCGTCTAACTAAGGGACTTTTCTTGTTGATATGTGTAGTCAAACAACAGCCAAAACCGGTCCAACGTCAATGAGTCATTGGGTGACTTTGACACGTGAATTGTGAAGACCGCGAGAAACAGCAAAATACAGCGAAATAAACGGGCTATATATTGCGAGCGCCGACCCTCAGCACAAGATGCATCTAGCCACATCATATAGGAATGAAGTCCAACGTAGTTAACCCTTCTGAGTAACAACCCTGACAGTGAATCGTTTCAGGTTTTAGAGCAAACAATAAGATAATACTGAAGCATCACTTAAGTGTAATCCTGAAATGTGTGTACTGAGTTTAATTACACTGTGAAGCTGAGGTCCATGATCGCGCGTTGTTACTAAAGCTGCGCGGGCTCTGCATGAATTGAATTGACGTGATGCTTCGCTTTTGAGTGACAGAAGTTTGGAAGCAGCCTTTTCCGCATTTGTAATAATAATAATAGTTGTGGTTTAATGCCACAAGACGCCGCAAAAGAGGGCTCCGAAAATTTCTACCACCTGGGGTTCTTTAACGTGCACCTAAATCTGAGCACACGGGCCTACAGCATTTCCGCCTCCATTGGAAATGCAGCCGCCGCAGCCGGGTTTCGATCCCGTGACCTGCGGGTCAGCAGCCGAGTACCTTAGCCACTAGATCACCGCGGCGGGGCTTTTGAAAGAAGGAAAAGAACATGGGGAGAGATAGAGATTTGTAAAAATAAATGCTTATGAGACACATTCCTGCTAACTTGAGAGAAACGCGTGCCGCTTACACGTGTTGATGGAGGGAACAGTACTTGCTGCAGGGTTTACTTGGCAAAACCATGATATCGTTATGACGCTCACCTTAAGGGGAAACTACGGATTACTTTTGACTACCTTGAGTGCTTGACATGTGCCTACATCCAAGTACACGGCTGTTCTTGCACTTCGTTTCCCCCTAAATACAATCACCGTGGCCATCACGCGAACCCGCTTTGCTCGAATTTATCAACGCGGCATCCTATATACACCTGCTAAGCTATCCCTGCAGGCTTGAGAGAACGCAGACACGAATGGAAATACAGCATTTCACACGCGCAGCATAGCCGACGAAGCTGAAGTCACTGCCTGGTTGCCTGCTACGGTCGCTCACGAGACCAATATATCGCGCTCTCTGCATAGCAAACACGGTGGAAACGATTGGGTCCAATAAAGAGCTGGCCTTGTCCTCCCATCTTACTTTTAATGGAGCAGCCACAGCGCCGTGACGGGTACAGGCGGACAAATCTTGCGACCATGGGATGTTCGAGTTATAGCAGCATATCGCGAGAAAGGAAACCCAATTTCGAGAATAGCTCGGCATTTGTAGAGATGTCGGTCCAGAGGCCAAAGATGCGGTCGCCACGAGCAATATCCCACCGAGGAGCAGCAGCCCAGATCAGGCGGAGAGGCATTAGAACGGGGCCGCGTGCCGCCGAGATGGGCGGCCCCCATCTCGAGGGACCTCGTACGTTGCGTGCACTGCAGCGGCTGCGCGTCCCACCCCAACGATTTGCGGCCCTCCTTAGTTCCGCTACGCTGCTGGAAACGAGGACAGAGAGGCAACTACGAAACGCGCTTAGTAGCACGACCCCACTATCGCCGTGGTGTAAGCACGACTTAATCTTCGCTAATATATCACTGTCACTTACTGTATCGTCCGGCAGGCACGGCCACACCTAAACGACAGCTCAATGTTTCAGCAAGCAAAATGGGAAGAACGCGTATGCGAGTCCACTTCTGAAACTATGATGGACATCTATACGTTAACGGATAAAACATGTGTTCTTTCATTTTCTAGGTTTCTATCTAAAATAGTCAAATCCAGAAACCGAGACTGGGCAAGATTTCACACAAGCGTATCGCACGTCTATGTATTGCACGTCTGTGCGATTTCTTATTTTAGGGTGAACTCCACAGGGCGGTTCACAGTTCTTTTTAGAAAGTAAGCCAAATCGTGTGTAGGTTTCAGTCAAACTGAGCCAAATTCATTAAACGAGCGCTGCACTAACAATAGTGACCAAAATATTTCCAACATGGTCGCGTGCAATCTGTTTCATTTGCATATTAGATGGTTTCCTATCGTGCTTTTGGTTTTGAATTAGTTTTTTTTCTGGGGGGAGGGGGGGAGTGAGTTAGTACTTACTATAGGACATGATGTTGTAAAGAAAAACTCGCATATAAAGTGTAAGAGGCCGACTTTCCCACTTACTTCTACCTTTTAGTGTTTCTTTCCGAGTTTTGTGCTGTAGTATCATGTCCTTCCGTTGCTTTCAGAAGGTGTGTTTGAAATATGAAAAAAAAACACAAATGAATATGTTGAGCATTGCTCTACACCTGGAAAAAAAACTGCCAAAGCTTGCACAAGCCCGCGAAAAGCTTGATGAACAGCGATGCTGGTCGGTCTCGAGCTTATTTATTGCTGTATACCTAGGCAGAACACGGCTGTAGAGAGGTTGAGCCTGGCTTGAACTTGGGTGTAACGAGACTGAATTCAGCTATAGCGAGGTCGTGGCAAGATTAGCCTCCATTTCTGCCTTATAGGTCTCGGTTCTCCACCCATGGTACTATAGTCCTTGACAAATATTGTGATGCTCTCATGGTCCAAAGGCTTCGCAGCAATTTGTTGTGCTAACTGTTGCCGCCTTCATTTTGAGTTAACTAGAAGTCAGTAGTGGGAGTTACTCAATTTTTGTGGCACATACCCATTTATGACGATGATTGTTTCTTGTTACAATATGGAAGGGTCGATTTAAAAGAACTTGTTTTTGGGCTAGTCAGTAGATCATTCACCAAAAAAATCATTAGAGTACAAACACACTGACTAACAGATGCACAAGGTGTACAGATTGAACACGCGCACACAGTGTACAAAGAGAGAGAGAGAGAGAGAGAGAGAGAGAAGGCGTGCGTGAGTGCGTGTTTGTGTGTGTATGTGTGTGTGTGTGTGTGTGTGTGTGTCTGTGTGTGTGTGCGTTAGCGCTCTAATGAAATTTTATTTCCAAAGGAAAAATTTTCTACATAACTTCGCTGTTAAAGAAAAATGTAAACCGGAAGGGCCCGGCACAAATGAGAGCTGAAGCATTCTATATGCATCAAATGTAGATGCCAACGCTGCTGAGAGTCCAGAACGGTGTGCCTGTTGCCCGCGAGGACCACTCGCTCTACAAGTCTAGTTACTGCCATTACACCCATTTAACAAAGAGCGGCACCGAGGGAAACACAAGAATGATGCTATAGTGTTGTCGCAAAATGTTCGTATATCGTTGATCCGCTGCGTTTCAGACTTTTTTACAAGCTAATTCAAGCGCAAAGAAGTTTTCCCTTCTATAAAAGAGCCGTGTCCAAAACTTGCTTCAGAATACCGACGATATCGAAGTTATATAGATTTCAGACACAATATGGCTTTGAGGTGTTTTGGTGACGTGAGCATACAGGTGAAAAAGTATTGGATCAGGCCCGACCATGTTTCACAAAAGCAAAAAAAAAAGAAGAAAAACCTGCGTCTTTCTCAGTTTGCGTTAAAGTTATATTGGTTCTTCTAGCACAACTTGAACATGCCACAAACCATACCAAGGCTTCCAGAATTACGTGAATAGTGCGAAACGTGCAGCGTATACAGTTTCGACTGTGCATGTTGCGTAGCGCTAGTGGTTTCTTCTATTTGATTGATTGATTTGTGGGGTTTAACGTCCCAAAACCACCATATGATTATGAGAGACGCCGTAGTGGAGGGCTCCGGAAATTTTGACCACCTGTGGCTCTTTAACGTGCACCCAAATCTGAGCACACGGGCCTACAACATTTCCGCCTCCATCGGAAATGCAGCCGCCGCAGCCGGCATTTCAACCCGCGAGCTGCGGATCAGCAGCCGAGTACCTTAGCCACTAGACCACCGCGGCGGGGCTGGTTTCTTCTATTTATTAAGATGCAGAATGTAAGCAAAAATTATGTGTACGCGTATACTGTCATGCACGCTTTAAACAACTCATGAAAAGTTTTTATATTACTTTGTTTAGTTAACTTTTGGTTGCAAAAGGGAGAACAGCAACGGTAGCACTGTTCAAACGTATACTACATAAATGAATCGAAAGGAATGGTGCAGCATATATATATATATATATATATATGCGACAGATAGTGGTGCACATTATGAAATGGCGTGTTTACCAAGGCATAAACCAGTTTAAAACACCAATATGTAACAGTGAAATCAATTGACATTTACGTCATTAACGCGATACAGGAGGACCTGGAACGTCGCATAAACCCTTGCGTGCTGCAATTGATGTTCGTGTAGTGAGCGTGTTCTTTAAAAAGTATGTTTAGAAGCAGCATCAATACTTTCCGGGGCGTGAAAAAGTACTTCACAAATATCACTGAAAAACTCTGCATCCACCAGAGTTACGCACGCCACCAGGCACACAGAACCACTTTTCGGTAAGCATAATATATCAAGTGCACATAAAAATAGGCTGAAATTAATGAATCTATAACCACACAACCTCGGACGAGCCCGCTGAATTAATCTAACACATCTTAGCACAACGTGCGTAAATTGACGATCGCCACTAAAGTCCCTGTATTACAGACCAGACACAATTTTATTGCCTCTACGATGGGAGTAAAAAAAAAAAAAGCTTGACCAGTGAAAAATGCACACGTGGTAGTATTTGCCCAGCCACGCGTAGTTATAGACAAAAAAAAAAAAGCAGCGCCGTATACGTTGTGATCGTCGCGGTTGTTCCCTGTAACCACCTTGGTCTTCTTCTGGATTAAATCGTCATAATAAAACCTTTGTATACGAATATAATCACAACTGCACGAAACACAAAAAAGGAAGCAAACAAAAGCATGCAATGAAAACTTAAGAATGCATTTTTTCATAAGAACTCAAACACAATGCAACACTATGTGTACCTTCTATGATATTCATATATTACCCATATTGAAAGCGATTGTGTTAAACTTGCAGTTTATATAGCTTCCGAAAAGCACGACGCGTTACTACCTAGCGTATAACAAAAAAATAGAACGGAACAATGATCAGTTGGACAACGCCTACTACAAAGCCAACATGCAAGAATAACACCAAACGATGCTCACGTCAGTCGAAGGAGAGGGCACCGTTTGCGTAGACTGATTACACAAAGTGCACAGCGGCGCGCTCCCGACATCCCGTAGATCGTTAGCTGCGCGCATACGTCTCCGCAGAGGCGTTTTCTGTGTATGCCATCGCGAGCATGAGCTCGTTTGATACATATTTTATAGCGGGCAGAGGCGCTCGCGGCACAGCCCTACACGAACAAGCGCCCAGCAGTGGGCCGTGTTCCAGCAGCCATGGACTGGCCACGAGCTGGTCTGCAGCGCGCACCCACCCTGAATATTAATTCCTGAGGACTCATTATTGAGATTGAAACAGCGCAGCGACACGGCGTGGTGAGAGGCGCGCGTGCACCGTCCCTCTTTTGGCGGACAAAAGAGAGCGCGACGGCGCCAGGCGTGAGGCCTACTTGCAGTGCACGCAAAGGAGCTGTGGAGCACGGAATCTGGCTATAAGTGCAGCGTCATGTGAATTAAAATTACGCTCGAGCAAACAATTTGTAGCTATAGCAATCCACCTCACCGGTTATGTTAAACTACGTACTGTCAAAAAAAATCAAAACAAGTCTCGGTAAAAAATACCAAAAAGAAAATTTATAGACAGCGGCGCATGCATTCCGGTATATTCACAAGGATTAATATGATGTTATATTCGCAAAGACTTTCAAAAATAACTTCTAATGGCAGTAATGATTGATAACTGCACAATTCGGTTCCCCCTAGCGCTGCTCTGTATCTTATTAGCGATTATACCTGGCATCATTTTTTGAAAGAACTCTTTACATATAATTTAATATCACTTCTTTATGGAGTTAACAGTTGACTTCTAGGGTTCATATTAACTGAAACCTCTTACGAAAACTCCAACCCTTGAGAATGCTGAACATATCATTAGCGAACGCACCCGACCAATGGCCTGAAAAGCTTCGTGAATAGAGATCCTGGCGAACTTAGCAACGTCCCACTAACAACAGAAAGCTGAAACTTGATTTCTCTATAGCCTAGGAAGGGTATATTTGAAAAGGAACGATAAGAATTCGGAACGAAGAGGACGGGCCTTGTGTTCAGCCTGCAGTCCAATAAGAAGGCAGTCTATCACTCTATGTGTGGAATGGTTGACTTAAGTAGGTATAACTAACAGAGGCTGGACACTACGTGATGTATAGAACGGAATGGCAGGCACCTGCAGGTGCATACGTATGTGGGTGGAGAGGGGAGCGGAGATTACGGGATAGCGGTACTGGCGCACATGGTCGAGTGTCTGCATGATACATTGTTCGTTAAACAGTAAAAAATGCTCACTACCGAAGGACAAAGCGAAGTGCAGCGAGTGCCACACGTGACGATGTTCAAGCTTGAAGTTGCCTAGCAAAGACCTGAGGCTGCCTAACATGTTATTTTCTCTCTCTCTCTCTCTATTTCAATGACGCTCATGGCGTCCAGTTTTGCAGTGGTTGTTTTCGTGACATTGCTAGGCTTACAAAAGAACTAATCGGCATGAAAGAGCGACATTTCGAAATAAAAAAAGGCCAAAGGTGTCGTATATGGAGCTGAAACGGCATCTAGCGAACTGGGCGTAGGGGTGGACGTCTGTGGGCCAACGCTATCTACTACTACTACTACTACTACTACTACTACTACTACTACTACTACTACTACTACTATAAATATTGTTATTATAATTATAAAATAGTTTAAATAATTAACTGTCTCTTTCACCTCGTATATACTAAGACTAAGGAAGGAAAACAATCTCCATGCGTTCATATATAGCGTTAAGTTCTGGCATTTAATAAAACAATTCAGATAAAGCCTTCATTGACGCCATGGTACCCCTTATTTTTATGTAATAGTTTTAATTGTTCAGGTCTTCCACCCCAAACCCAGGATATGATGAAGAGAGACGGCGCAGTGGGTAGTACGAGAAGTTTCCGATCAGCTAGGGTTCTAGTACGCGCACCTTCATTTGAGACAAAATGGCTGATTAGGCGATTTGGTAAATAATGATTATTTAAATAGAGTAAGTACCTACGAAACTTTCATCTACAAATATATATATATATATATATATATATACTCGTCTATATATATATACTCGTCTATATATATATACTCGTCTTTCCCATATATATATATATATATGGGAAAGACGAGTATACCTAAGGGCTCGTTTAACGTGTTTTACACAATATTAATGAGATGTAACAGACAATAATGCCAAAGAAGGTATAGGGGAAGTTATTAGGCCGATTGTAATGTAAATGAGAAGAAAGAAAAGTGGGTGAAAAGATAACTTGCCGTGGGCAGGATCCGAACCTGCGACCTTCGAATAACGCGTTCGATGCTCTACCACTGAGCTACCACGACAGCTATCCCCCCAGCCACTTTATTGGGTATCTATGTCAATCTAAACGTGGAAGTGTCAGTCAGCGCCACTAGTAGCCATGGCGGCGAGTGTGGTACACTCTTTATGAGCCTGTTTGGCGTCACGTAGCACGTGAACTTATACTAACTGGCAGCTGACCAATAGTCCCCCGTATACAACCTAGAAGCACCAAGTCTGCCAGTACGAGATCCTCGTTAATGAATATGGGAAACAAGTGTATACTTAGGGGCTCGTTTTTCGTGTTTTACACAATATTAATGTGATCGAACAGACAATAATGCCAAAGAAGGTACGGGGGAAGTTATTAGGCCAATTGTAATGTAAATGAGAAGAAAGAAAAGTGGCAATATATATATATATATATATATATATATATATATATATATATATATATATATATATAAATATATATATATATATATATATATATATATATATATATATATATATATATATATATATATATATATATATATATATACACACACAAAGCCTTGTGTCCTGTTTTTTTTCCTCGTTGCGACACTGGTGGAGGTGCTGGACTTCTACGACTGATGCTTTGGACTCCTTCGCGGCCCGGCACTTCAAGTCCGACACCGCAACCCCTTCCTTCAATGGATACCCCTGTCCACCAGTATAATACAGTCGCCGACAGCGAGGCCTCATTCCCGAGGCGATTCTCCTGGAACTTCCCCAGCAACGCACTCCGCCTGGAAATATGGCAACTGCAGGTGCTTCCGAGCTGACTTTTGAGCAGCCTCAGATTCCGGAGACATTCCATGGTGAGGCGCATGAAGACGTTGAGGGTTGGTTAGCCCAGTACGAGCAAGTTGCCAAGGCAAACCGCTGGAGCACCGACCTAAAGCTTTCAGGTGCCTACTTTGCTTTAGCGGACAGCACTCGTACGTGGTATGAGAACCACGAGGCAACAATGTCTTCATGCGATTAATTTCGGCAGCAGATGCTCAGTACCTTCGCAAACAACGACCACTGTGATTTTTCTCAGCGACCCACCGAGTCTCACGTCCAGAAACCGAATGAGAGTGCGCCATGTTTGCGGAGGACATGACCCGCCTATTTCGACGGCCTGACCCTGACATGCCTGAAGCCAAGAAACTCCGCCATTTGATGCGAGACGTCAAAGAACAACTGTTTACCGGACGTCTTCGCAATCCACCGACGACCGTTGCAGAATTCATCAAAGAAGCTACAGCTATGGAGCGATCACTGGAGCAACAGTGACGCTATTACGACCGACCAAGCGACGCCTCAATCAGCGTCTCTGCTCTGACGGCCGGCAGCGGCGGTTCTCTACGTGAGCTTATTCGCGAGGTTGTTCGTGAAGACATCCGCAGCTTCCTTGTGATTCCGCAAGAACCCGCGATGGCTTCAGTTGGAGAAGTTGTGCGGCACGAAATCAGGCAAGCACATTCGCAGCCCGCATCACTACCAGCCCTGCGATCTATTAACTATGCGTCAGCCACCCATCGTCCATCGGCAGTGCCGCACAACTCGTCTGCACTGGCTCATTCTTACAACGCGCTGGCGGCACCAGTCTACAACTCACCGCCGCCGCCGCCGCCGCCACCTCCGCCACTAATGACGACAACTCCACAATATAACGCACATACGGAAACTCCGTTCTACACTCTGTTCTATACTCTCCGCCGGCACCTGCAGCTTGGTCGCCGAGGGTGCCCACCAGTCGACCATTCGTTCGCAAGACGGATCTGTGCCGCACCGTCAACCGCCGTCCACTGTGCTTCCATTGCGGAGAAGCTGGGCATGTTTAACGCATCTGCCCATATCGTGAACAAGGATACCCGACTTATGCGCCTACATTTTCACAACCTCATTTCGACACCCAACGCGACAGTGCGCACCCGCAAGCACAGTCATCCGCTGTGAATCGTCGATCCCGCTCTCCGCCACCTTCACCGAACCGTCGTAGTTACGCCGACGCTGTCCGGGGCAGGTCCGCGAGCCCTCATCGGGGAAACGAACAGGTGCGACCTTTGGAGGGAAGTTTGCCGCCCGTCGAGATGCTACAATACCTCCAGTACCAGTACGATACGATGAACGATGCAACGCTGCCGACCTCACAAGAACTCGTAAGCGCCGACCTAGCTGTTTACATAGACGGACGTCCTGTGACAGCGCTAGTAGATATATGCTGGCGCAGATTTCTCTATCATGAGCAGAAAGCTTGCCGATTGTCTTTAAAAAGTTTAAACTTTATGAACGAGGCCTAACATAAGAACCGCGGGGGGCCAACTGATGACGCCGACTGGAAGGTGCGCAGCCAGAATTAGTCATTCAGCTTTCTTTGCCATGTTCCTGATTTTGTCCGAGTGCCGCAAAGACCTGATCTTAGGGATGAATTTTCTGTGTGAATACGACGCCATCACAGGCATTCCAGACAGGTTAGTACCATTTTGGATGGCCACAGATCAAGTTTCAGATATGAGAAGTAACGAACAGCGACGTAAACATCTGCGGGTCTTCAAAGATTACGTGATCCTTCCACCCAGGTCAAGTGCTCTCGTAGCTGTAACATGCGATCACCCAGGCAACTTCGACCACATAGCCGAACGAATTCCAGCATTGCTACTCAGCCATGGCCTATCTATTGCAAGAGCCGGCGTAAGCCTCAATTGTGGAATCACCACACGTTCTGGTTACGAACTTCAGTACTGAGCGACGACATCTGGCGAGAGGTATGGCAGTCGCGTACGTGGAGAAACTCACTGACGTTGCAGGCTGCTTGACTATGGAGATAGCCGATGTCACCGTGTCAGCCCCTATATCCGTCGACAATGGATCGAGTTTACTGCCCCTGCAGAAGCGAAGCCTTCTGGAGCTTATTAGTGAGTTTCAGGACTGTTTTTCTTTAACGTCCAAAGTTCGCCAAACGCTGTTCACGAAACATCGCATCATTACGGATGAAACGGCCAGACCCATACGGCAGAACCCATACCGAGTAGCTCCGCGGGAACGTGAGGCCAGAGAAAATCAGGTGCGAAAGATGCTTTAGGATGACGTTATTCAGCCGTCGAAAAGTCCTTGGGCATCACCCGTAGTATTGGTGAAGAAAAAAGACGGCACCTTATGCTTCCGCGTTGATTACTGCAAGCTAAATCACGTTACAAAAAGGGACGTTTACCCGCTACCTCGTATAGATTATTCCCTTGATTGACTACGCCATGCACGTTATTTCTCATCGATGGATTTACGGAGCGGATATTGGCAAATGGAAGTTCACGAAAGAGATCGAGAAAAAACAGCTTTCGTGACAACCGACTGTCTTTATGAGTTTAAAGTTCTTCCGTTCGGCTTGTGCTCAGCACCGGCAACGCTTCAGCGTCTCATGGACACAGTCCTATAAGGGTGAAGTAGCAAACGTGCCTGGTATATTTGGACGATGCCATTGTATTTTCAGCGACATTTGACGAGCACTTGAATCGACTGCACACGATATTTGAAGCGATATGATAGGCCGGACTAACGTTTAGGCCAGAAAAATGTCACTTTGGCTTTGAAAAGCTTCTTTTCTTGGGACACCTTGTGAACATGAAGGTATATGGCCTGACCCAGACAAAAAAGCCGCTGTTGCGAGTTTTCCCACGCCATCAGACAAGGCAGTAAAGCGACTTTTAGGCCTCTGTGCCTATTACTGACGCTTCATTGAGATGCCGCCACACGAGTAATTGCTCATGCAAGTAAAACTCTCTCCCGTACAGAGGAGAATTACTTCACCACTGAAAAAGAATGTCTTTTGGAGGTGGGGGCGGTCATGAAGTTTCGCCCTGATTTGTACGGCCACCCGTTTAAAGTCATCAGCGACCACCACCACCCTCTTTCCTGGTTGACGAACATAAAAGACCCGTCAGGACGATTGGCGCGTTGGAGCTTCAAGCTTCAAGAATTCCATATGGCTATAGTTTATAAATGGGGAAAGCGAAATCCGGACGCAGACTGCCTTTCTTTCTTGGGCCCCATTAGAAGACACAAATGCCGAAGACGATCACGACATGTCGTTTGTCGGTGTTGTGAACACGTCTACAATTGCACAGCAGCAACGCGACGACCCCGAGTTGCAACCTCTTATTAATTTCTTGGAGGGGCGCACATCTGCTATATCAAAGCTCTTCGCAAGAGGGGCAGAATCGTTTTGTTGGCGCAACGAGGTCCTATATAAGGTGAACTTTTCACCGAGCACCAACACCTCTTTACTTGTCGTCCCAGCACCACTCAGGAAAGAAATACTGGAGGCGTGCCATGATGAACTGACATCCGTTCATTTAGGTTACACACGAACGCTATACCGAGTGAGACAGAAGTATTACTGGCCGAGACTGACGGCCACCGTTCAACAGCACGTTTAGACTTGTCTTGAGTGCCAACGTAGGAAAGTGCCAGCCGTCAAACTAGCAAGGCTCCTCCATCCAATTGATGCATTGGAAACTCTATTTGCTCAAGTCGGAATGGATCTTCTAGGACCCTTTCCAACTTCGGCTGCTGGTCGCAAATGAATAATTGTAGCCATAGACTACCTCAATCACTACACCAAAACCAAGGCTTTGGAGCAGGGCACGGCAATTACAGGTTATTAGGCCGAATTTTCAAGGTAAATGTGAAGGAAGAAAAGTGGGTGAAAAGATAACTTGTCGGTTCCTGCCCACGGCAAGTTATCTTTTCACCCATTTTTATTTCTTTACAATTTACCTTAAAAATTCTGCCAAATAACCTTCCTTATACTTTCCTCCGCATTGTTGTCTGTTAGATTTCTTTTCATTACATATATATATATATATATATATATATATATATATATATATATATATATATATATATATATATATATATATATATATATATATATATATATATATATAACACTCGATGTAGAGCAGTTTCAGAAACCACCGACTAAATTGTTTCCTGTACGATACGTCTAGCGCTGTTATTAGCACTATAGCAGTGCGCTCGCGGTCCGTCACACGGTTTCTTTACACATTTTGCGGGCTTTCTTTACAACGTGGAAAAATAACAGCGCGAGACGCATTTTACAGGAAACAATTTAGTCGGTGGTTTCTGAAACTGCTATACATCTCAGTGTTCATATTTTAGGTTTCTAGCTCATAATAAAAGAATAGGTAATTCGGAATTAATAAATAATTATTATGGGGAGAAATAAAAAATTGCCTGAGTACCTACAGGCTAGTGCGGGTAGTATGCGTTTGGTTCAATTCGCCTCCTAAGTGCCTTTCACTTTCAAAATCGAGGCTCAAATTATGTATATGAATATGAACTACAACAAAGCGCACGGGCATCTAGCAATTGCCTATATCGATATGCAGCCCATGACGCTCAGCGCACAGAAGGCAAGAGACATAAGGAACTACATACACGTGTTGTGCTGCGTATTTGATCATTACTGTCTTCGTGCTTTCAAAGTGGCACAAGAGGTGACCAATAGGCTTCTAGTTATCGCACAAGGGTAAATTCGCCATACGAATGCGATTCGTCAATGAGTTGGTGAATGCTACACCGACCCTCAGCCGACGCACCCGATTTGAACACCATCGTTGAACCCTCCAGTGCGCCCTGAGGAGACTTGAATATCCGTCTATTACTGAAGAAACAAACTTTCGAGCTTAGCCTCGCTGCTGATCAGCTCAGAAAGGCACCCGGGCCCTCCTGCAGTTTTTGAAGCCAACAGAGCTGAGCGACCGCGTGCAATACGCTGCACTGTGTGTTGGGAAATGCGTTCACTCGTGTTTATTTTTTCTCATCCTCTCTCTTACTTAATTTTTTCCTGCCCCCTTTTCTAAAATTGACGTAGTCTAGTTAGCCTTCTTGTCTTTCTTGTATTCTCTCTCTCTCGTGCTTTAAAATTTAGTTTTTTCCTCACACTCTATGGCTCCGCATCCACAGTTGCTCCAACGTATCGACGTCCGCTACTCGTGGTTGCTAGGTTATAAGATTGTCTCTCTAACGCCGATCGATGACGGAACGTCCTTACACAACAAACATTTTCTGAACACTGGTGCCCCTTAAGAACATAATGTCGAAGTATCCTTCGCCAGAAGAAAGTGTTATGATGCCAGGTAGTACGATAATGTTTGACAGACAATCCCATTTTGGGAGCAGATAGCGAACCAATGCCGCCCGCCCAATCTTACAAATTCACACGACGAATCGCAAATACCAGCCGACATCAATGGCAGTCATGTAGAGACGATAGCAGCAAGTTAGGATGTCCACAATGAAGTAAGACACAGCTCCGCACTAGCCGTGCCAAGCCTAAAGGAAGTATACGCAGCTAGGTAGCCTTCTTTGCATCACGCAGTTTTTCTCATCTTTCCTTTTCTGATTTTTTGTTTTTTCTTCAATTTTAATTGTTTCTCTCTCTTTATCTATTCATTTCTAGCTCTATGTATATTTCTTCCAATTTATTTTTTCTCTGCCTTTTTACATTTTTTATACTTCTTTTTTTTTACCTTTTTTAAGAGGTTTTGCCTGCGTTACTCCGAACGCACTAGTTTATTTGTTGATGATCGTAAGTGATCATAATCAAGGCACTCAAAGAACTAGAGGAACCAGACTACTCCTTGGCAAGGGCACGCGCTCATTATGCTACTCATGGAACGTTACGTTAAGCGACAACGACAGCGTACGACAGCCCGTCCCTCTAGAGTGTTCCGCACGTGATAGTTTTCACTTTGCTTAGCCTCTACGGCTATAATTCAAGACAGCGCAGCCGAAGAAAGAGTCAATCGTAAAATATCAGTCGGGTCAGAAACCGAGTGCCTCAGCCGCTTGACCACCACGGTGGGTCGAAAAACAGGAAAACCCGAGAAAAATTTGCATGCCAATAATAATCAGACACCGTGGCATTTTTTTCCGTTTTTTTTCAGAAAAATGTGCTGCTTCATGTCTGCGATTATAATGACTAATACCGTTAGCCAAAGTGAGAACAAGTGAACGAAGCACTTTCAGAACAAAACAGAAAGCCGAGCAAACGTTATCAGAAAACTTGGACCCACGTGCGTTCAGCCAAGTAATATTCCCAAGGCGTAAGTGTTGAAAATAATAAGAAATATGTGCGTACAGACACTGTGGAACCCAGTAGCCCTAGCAATTATTCGGTGCGCGTTTGGAACCACCGCTTCGCCGTCCCCAGGATTCCAGCCCACGCGCAGGAGGCGCGCTTTCCCGCACGGTGGGGGCGGGGCCCCGCGTCACTCTATGTGACGGGAGAGAAAAAAAATAATAACTCCTCTCCCTTTCTGATTTTCTCATTGCTTTCACGGTTTCAAGTAGCAACTGCATGAACCTTTATTCTGCCGGAGTTACAGTATTGTAGTTGAAATAGTGCGAGTTCCCTAGCTTATTAAAAAATAATGCACAGCGCCTATGGGCGCTCTCAGAAATATCGGCTGTTTTACCGCATTTGAATCGCTACCGTAGAGCCGTGCTTGAAGATATCCAATTGCTTTCTGGGATTTAGGTACTGGCATATGTCTAGTTCATGATGGTGTAGAGCGTGTTTGAATCGCGTGGTAAAAAAAAGTTCCCTGGCCAGTTTTGTTGAGGGTGCGACAGCCGTCAAGCCCTCGTAGCTCCATCTAGCGTTGAGATGGTGTACTCTACGGTGCCACGCAAATATTAAAATAGGGTACGCGTAAAAAGAGAGGATTCTTATGGAAGGCACATTCATGACCTCGTAAAACAATATTTAGTGTTCGTTGAGGTAAAGATCAATAGTATAGAACATCAATAGGGTACTTAAGAAAAAAAAAAACGAAGTGCGCGTTTCCGAACAGTGTATGTACCACATAGACCCCTCAATTTACAGCACATTCTCGAGTTTTACAGGTTCCGTAGTAGTTTTAGGTATCTACTAATTAGTTAATTAGTGTAAATAACGAATGCATCTTAGGTTAGGCTTTGAAAGCGTGAGTAATATTCACCGGGCGCGGTATTACGGATGGTGGTATCAACTCGCCGTCTGCGCCGCTTAAATCTGGCAGACCTCTGGGATCCGTCCTCGGACCTCTTTTCGGTTTATATCAATAATGCCACCCGTGATATTGCAGCAAATCTAAAGCTTTTTGCGAATGCCTGCGCGCTTTAAAGTAGTTAACGCATCCAGTGACCAGGTTCTTTTAAATAACTCTTTTAAGATTCAAGATTTGTGCACAAAATGACAGATGACCTATAACGCGAGAAAAACTCTGGCGATAACCATGACCTGCAAAAAAGATCTACTAACATTCCAATACAACCTCCGAAGTAGCGCGAAAAGCACGATGTTTTGACGTGCGTGTGTTGACACTGATGCATGATTATCCCCCGTTTTGCATAAAGACAACGCTGCGCATCCTGAGACAGCTCAACATCGCTTGAAAATATACTTATATTTTCGTTTTTTTTTTTTGCGACCGACAAGCTCTGCACTCCTAGTACGCAAAACATGGCAATATGATCGTAACGCGCATTCGACGAAAAATGCGCGTTAATTGAAGACATGGCGAAACATTAATTATTGTGCCACTCGAATATCTGCAGATATAAAAGGCAGAATGCTTTGGCAATCTTGTCGCAACGATTGTATATTTTGGAGACAAGGAAAGGTACAATAAAAGCACCATGGAAGGTCCATAACCCTGAGACGGCACCCACGGTTAGCGACCTCTGGCGATGTCATAATGACATGTATGCTTCGCCATGATCTGTCTCGACAGCGGGATTATTCCACTTTTGAAAAAAGAACGTGAAAATTATCTCTAGAGAGTTAACGACTGGCGAAGCACAGAGTAGAGCATAATTAAATGTGGCAGTTGCATGTCCTATATAGCAACCCTTCGATTGCTTAACGCGACCATGAAACGGTCTTTATTGAAAAGTGCACGGCACTAAGGAATTTCGCTTCTGGATTAAGTCGTGCCATCTGAGTGAAATTCTTCGCTTCTAATCTCTGGTTTGAGGCAGCGTGTGCGCAAGGATCTACATGTAACAAATTGCGCATGTAGCGCAATTTTGCATGCTACAAATCCAGTACGCCAGTGTTCCCTACATTGTTTCACTAGCACCTGTCCAAAGTGGTGCCGTAGGAGGTAGAGTATACCTCACAAATATGTGCAGAAGCCAATTCGCACACCTCTAGCCTACAGTAACTTTACGATAGGATCTCAGGTAAATGACGAAGCAACTATTGGTGACTTTGTGCACCATCTAACGCTGTTTTATGAAAAAGAAAGAAAAACCAGGCGTTTGCAACGTCGGACTCCACGTAATTTCGGCCGACCGTTTTGTTACAGTTAATACATAGTTTTATGTAATACAGCAACCCGAACATTCTATGATGGGGCAACGGAAGAATGCGGAAAGCACGGCGGGAATCCCTTACTGTATTTACACTGCGGAAAACGGCTGAAGAGTGGGTATCGCCGATTCAAGCGAATTAAAAAAAGTAATAATGAAATCATAACATAAACTTATATTAAGCAACGTGGTACGGCCACCAACGCGTGAAGAAAATCCGCGAAAGAAAATTAACCCGGGGGCACGTCGTCGGGGATTAATCGCGCGCGGATTTCGGGCCGATCAGGAAATGCGCCCCACGCCTGGGGTAATGAATGGAGATCCGCTGGGCTCAAGAGCAAAGCGCCACGCGATGCAGAGGGAGTCTCTCTCTGAACGGCGACGGATGCGGAATGTGCAGCTTAATGAAGCCCGTTTCATGCGCTGCAGGGCCCTTGTCATTTGCATGGTCGACGGGTTGTGTGTTAGCGCTTCACACGGCCGATGGTCGCGACGAAGCCCGAGTTTACGCCTGTCCCACTGGCGACAACAGCGGCATGCTGGTTCCCTCTGGCATCGAGCAATATCAAATGGCCCTGAAGAGACTACCGAAACAATATAAACCATCGAAAACCCGGCACGACAGGAAAACCTTGTTGTACTCTTGAAATGACAACAGTTGCCCCGCAAAAACGGTGCCACTGCCGTGAAAGCCACGTGGCGCCAAATATGGCAAACGCTGAGGCTGTCCATATTGGTTTCATGAAAACAAAAATTGTGGACCATCTTCCCGAAGGGAACCCTGATGAGATGCGAAGCAGCAGCGGTGCGCGGCGTTGACCCGGTTGAAACGGGCGTCGACGTGGGTGCTGGAAGAACGGTTGAGCTTGGCAACATAGGCGTGGGCAGGGTTTTTATTCAGTGAGGGGAGGGGGGGCGAAGGTTCAACGCAGCGCCCCTCCCTCCCTATTAGGTCAGTGGATGGGGCAGGTTTTGTGCTAAACCCTACTATTAGGAGACTAAAAAGGGGCCCCGCCCCCCAGTCAATGTATGGAGCCGATGCTGGGCCCCCCTCTTAGGTGACTAGGGGGGTAACCGCTTCCTGTGTCCCCCTCATGCACATGCCTATGTTACGCTCATCATCATCATCACCTTGTTTGACGTCAGCTACTCCTTATAAGTGGCGAAGACCGCGAAGTCGGACGAGTCAACCCCGAAGTCCCGTCGAATCACTTCCATCGCCGCCTCTAGCTGCATGTGGTTGCGTACGGAACCGACGTTGGACAGGTGCTTGTCGAACCACAGATGGTCGCACACGTGGCAACTGTGACCGAAGCTACGTCACAAAGACGAGAAAAAAAAGGAAGGCAGTATATCTCGAACAGTATAATAGACGGCGGTGTCTCATAAAAGTATATACAAACTGCAGTTGAGTGAGGATATTCTAGATGGTGCTGTACCGCTACTCTCCGATTGGCTTCAGAGAGGGTTGTGCCTGGGTGCGCGCGAAGAAGGAGTGCCTCTCTCAGTCTCCTGGATAGTCGCCTTACGTGGCGGATTGTTGTTGGGGCATGTACGAAGCAGAGCGTCGGGTGCGTTGAAGACCCTTGCGCTCGGGTTCATTGACTCACGTCACGTCGGTGTTACCCACACTCCGTCCGCATTCTCGAACGTGATCGGAAGCATGCATCGACAGACGAAAGGACGGACGCACGCACACAGACAGACATACATACATAAGGATGGACGGACGGACGCACAGACAGACGGATGGACGGATGGGCAGAGAGACGCTTGGATGGACGCATGGATGAACGCACGGACGGACAGGCAGAAGCACGGATGAACGTACGGACGCTTCGCCTTACTCATAATCAGTCACTTCATGGATATACTGTGCTTTTTTTCTTATTCTTTCTTTCTCAGCTCGTTCCCTTTATGTTAGCGTGATTCGAATAAACGCACGTCTTTTGCTGGTCTACTCCTGTCCGTTCATTGCGGAGCGGCCTGGCCACCCGCATATGCAAACAGTGGCGCAGAGAACTTCTCTCACGGACGACCAAGACGACAAAAAGGTCCCATGGGACCCCACGAGTAAAGCGCTACCGGGCTTCAACTAAGACAGAGATAAGTGGTCATCCTACCTTATCAAAGCTTAAGCTTATTACAAAGCGAAGGAAATTACCAATCATTCTAAGAAGAGCGCACTGCTTGTAGCCGCACTTGGATAGAAAACAGTCGATATTCTGTCTGGAAGACTTGCGCCACAGAAGGCGAGCAAGGAAGGCAATGTATGAGCACGTTGTGAACTTGCTGAACAACTATTATGATACTACTTTGCATAAAATGGCGAAAACCTTCAGGTTCTTTAACCTATGTCAGCAAGAATGCGAGTAGGTTCATGCATTTATAGTAGAAATTCGAAAGCTCGCCCAAAAATGGAATTTCGGCGCAATGAGGGACAGGATGTCAAGGAACCGGATAGTGTGCGCAGCGAAATAAAAAAAATCTGCAAATGCAGTTGCTCTCGAAAAAAGAATAGACTCTGAAAGAGGCGGAGTTATTGGGGCATACAGAAAAAAAAACGCAGAACAAAATGCGAAAATTATGGCCAGGACATCAGCAGAACAAGGAAGTATTTTAAGGTTAAAGCAACAGAAAAAGTCGGCTGCTCAGAAGCTTGAACGTCACAGCAATGAAAAACAGTGCAAATGATGTGGTAGATGAAGTCGATACGACATGCCCTGTTCGCAAGCGCAGCTGCTTCAAATACGGCCTACAGGGCATTTAGCAGGGATGCGCGAACAGCACAAAACAAATAACGAACAGAACGATGGCCGTGATAGCACCGGACACAAGTGGCGAAAGCGATAGCGGTGCATCGCAAATTTTGTCCGTAACCACTGCTACCACGCTGGAGTTCGACTCCAGTGCTGAATGTGATCTGCATGTTAATCATTCAAGTGTAGATGCATGTGGTACTATAGTTCTTATAGTTACCTGTAGTCAAAATACTTACCGCGATATCAGCGAGAAACAGTTCTCGAGCACGTAAATAAATACCTTTTTTTTCGCAACCACGTCAGGGCCAGGCTGCCTATGGAAGTGTCACGCGTAGCTGCAGACCATACCTAACCAGAAAAAAATTAACTTAAAATCCCGGCTAATCTTTGTGCCACCTATTCTGAAGGCCATTAAGAAAATAAGAGCGCTTCCTCTGGGACACGGTGACGGAGCCGCGTAACGAACCGACTAAAAGCGACCATAAATTGATCTGTGATTTCCTGCTTGCTGGCGCATGTTCTAGACAGAATTTGACTGAGAGTGTACGCATGCATGCGCCTGACCCACACAGTGTTTGCGTTTGGCATCATGCACGCTATTTCTTGTTACTAGCGGCAGCCTCATAGCCTGCCCTTAAAGCTCTGCGCCAAATAAACATGATGGCCCCCACTGAAGCGACGGCTCCCAGCCAAAGCAAAAGTGACCCGAACTCTGAGCCGCTTATGACGTTTGAATAGATCAATGCTTATATACGCCATCTCTTTTTCCCATCTCAAGCGCATACACAAAGACTGGCCGAAAAATAGACCAAGTTATTACTATCGCTTGTCTATTTGAGGGCTGGTAGACTTAACGCAGTTGGTGACTCAAAGTTGGATTGTATTGGCTGACGGCGGCAAGTCACGTACACTAACAAACCGTTTGGTGATTACCAGCGAATTGATTGCCACTGCGCCATTTTTTTAAGTTATAGATAGTTTTAACAAATATTTTTATCGAAGGTGCAAGTTCCTATATCAGCTTTCAATTGTTGTTCTTGGTAGCTTGTCTTTCTGGCCACCATGGCGTTCAAAGCGCAAGACGCAAACTGTAAATGAAAGAGCATATACTCCTAAAAAAACTTAGTGTACTAACTTTTGAGGTAGTAAAGTGTTGTCACAACATTCACTACTAAGTAGTAACTGCAGGTAGTATACCACAGACATTTACTACTCTGAGATAGTAAATGTGGTCTACCACCTTGAGTTACTTAAGTAGTGAATGTTGTGACAACCTTTTACTACCTCAAAAGTTTGTAAGTAGCACTAAGTTTTTTTTAAGTGTGTATTCGAAACCCCGTGTATACTTCCTGCGTGACACAAAGATATAGCACACACAAATAGTTTTCGCGCCCCAAAAGTTTCGGGTCGATATTCGAACACTCCATGTTCTCATGAGGCTTGGCTGTATATCACCACGCATCGCCAATAGGCACGTATGTCCCCCTGCTTGGCCGAACCACTTTACTTGCTCACTTCTACAGCACGCGCCCAAGGCGTAGCAAGAAACAGTACGCCGCTTCCATCAATCGATCGTTGAAAGCATTTTCGAATTAATGACACAAGGCCCTCAAGCACTGGTTCAGAAGCGCATAAAGTAAAATCGCGATCGCTAGTGAATTAAAACTGAAAGTTCATTACGGTAAACATTGCTAGGCAATAAAAGTAATGAAACGCTGCCAAAATTAACCGCAAGTAGATGCTGCACTTGCTCGTGCTATCGTGCAAACACGATTGCTCAACTATCTTAATGGAAATGCGCATTAACTTAACTTGAAGCAAGAAGTGCCATCGTGTGAGTTTACGAAAACCCCGACATGAGTCAGTTCCCAGCTCCCCTCGTCACGATAACAAGCGATGAAAGGCAGTCTGACCAGCTAACGGGACACGGTATTAAATAGCGGCCACAAAAAAGTTGCCCTGATTAAATGCGACATGCCACCACGAACCACGCGGCATTTTTCATTTGCGTGTGCAGCGGACGTATGTGCTTTGTTGTGCGGAGTGCTTAAAGTATATCCTCAAAAGAAGTTAGCAGCGCGAGAGATGCAACGAGAAAAAAAAAATGCGAATCCGGATTTCTCATATTGTGGTCGTCTCAACCTTCGACGTCCTTAAGGAAGTCTTTTTTTTCTTGTTCGTTTTACTTAAAAATTAAAATGTCCGAATAATGATATGAAACTGAATGCGCAACGAAAGTATATTTCTTTGCTTGTGTTCGTTTTTTTTTCATTTCCTGTAATGAATGCAAATGATGATGCAAGTTCGTTAAAACCATATCCCCAGAACCATTCCTCCCCCTTCTCTCTGACAATCTGTTTTGAAAAATAAGCTGCACCTATACACAGGCATCTTTCGATTATGCTCGCTTCTCACCACTTGAATCATGCCAATTTTGGTTTACACGGAAAATTTGCGCGGAGCGCATACAGCACTGCTCTTTGTCTTGCTATGCGCTACAAAATAAAGAAAAATCGGACCTCTGAAGCCCCCCCCCCCCCCCCTGGGGCCCGTATTTCCTGAAACATCTTACGCTGAAAATATTTGTAAGAGACTAACTTCAGCTAATCCTCATGCTGCAAATATCATTAGAAAAGCCTGCAGGCCAATAAGAAAGGACACTTACGAAAGAAAACTTTTGTGTATCCGGTCTCAGATGCTGCAGTTTCTAACCATACACCACAAGCGTAGACAGAGACGGTTGAAGGGCGTTGAATAACAAACGCTCTTTTAAAAAATGACTATCACTGAGCCGATAAAAAACTGATCCTAAATGAAGAATCCCATATGAAAGCGGGTACGCCTGCGAAACTGGCTCAGCGATAAATAATTGGAAAGGCGGCAGGGTAGAGCATTTCAGGCGACAATAACGAGATTCATTCATGACTCAAATGGCATCACAGAGCACTGCGAAACGGCAGCGTGCTTATGAAACGAGCGGTGGTGCGCACATTCGCAGGCGGGAGCATCAGCAATCCGTTCAGGGCGAATTTACCAGCCCTTTACGTCTAGCTAAAGAGGCTATTTGCGTTCATAATCCGCATCAACGGCGCTAGAGTTAAGCGCACGATCAGGCACGCATGTAACTGCGCTCAATCGGATCAGTCGAGTCACAGGCGCCGCAATCTTTCATATTGCCAAATACATACAGCGCGCAAACATACGCAATGGATGTTATTCGAACGCACTGGTATTGAAATTTCCAAAGAGAGAGAGAGAGCCGACAATCTATTTCGAGAAATTACGCCAGTTTCACGCAGGCGATTACGTTTTACGGTACCCCTTTCTATATGATAGGCAGACGCAAATGCACGCTCGACGGATTGTTAGTTCAAGCTTCTTCTACGTGAAACTCATACGACGACCGTTCGAGTAACATTCAAAGGCCTGCGCTATGGAAACGTGATGTTGTTCTAGCTCCCGGAAGAGCGAACATGCATTCGTAATTTCAATGACGAGTGCACGTAGCTTGCACTCCGATGAAAGCTTCCCGCTCGATGTTCTACCGCAGCTGGCGCGAGCGCATTCTGAACGAGGAAGAAAATATAAAGGCATCGCAGTTTAGTTGGAGAAACTCATAAATGCGTAGCAAAAAGTGTGATCGCCTTGCAAACGTCCTCACATTTAGTATCTATCTATGCACAGATGTGAGAAATAAGGGTATATCAAGACTTGACATATCGCTACTTAGTGACGAAATTGCTAAGGAACTCTGTAATGCCGCGAAATATAGAAGGTAGTCGTTCACGACAATAAAAGTGATTTACAGAAAAATTAAACAAAAAAGAGCCTTATAATAAGATGTCATTACCAATCTTGTAGGATGCATGTTCAAGCGTGGCTTTTATTACAGTGAGTACTATATATACTTAAATGTATTAAATGTACACTTAAATTGATGTGAAATCATTCAACAAGAAATGTCGCCGGAGTCAACATATGTTAAGAGCGGACTTCTCTTCATCAAGGCAGCAAGTGACACAACCTTATTATCGAACCTCTGCCTAACCATACGTAGTTAGATCACAAAACTAAAAAAGAAAAAATAACAAAGGGAGCAAAATAAAACACGACAACTACGCTTTACTGCTATACACAAAGGAAAGAGGAAGAGTTAACAGACATATGAAGAAAATAATAAGGATATAAGCTGGGCGATGACGAGTACTATGAAGTTGATGAAGGGTTCTTCATGTTAACTGGTTAACTGGGTCTCATTGTGCATCAGATTTGACGTCATACTAAGGCATAAGGATTTCTCCTTTGGTATATGCAAAGTAACAGACAAAATTTAATACCTAATTGCACTTAACTACGTTTCTGGCACGTCAACAGCGTAACTAATGAAATTAATAGTCACACCAGCGCTCCTTAACAAATGAGCCGTACGGTGGTATAGGATGCTTGGAGACGTCACGCATCCTTGCCAAGAGGACATACTTTTTTTATATTTGTCATGAAATGCACTGAAATAAGGTGTTAGCGAAACAGCACAATCGCTCAGTTTATACTGCAGGGCTCGATCATCCAAGTCGCGGCGTGTGTCGCCATAACAGCCTTTTCAAGAATTTCGAAATAAGCGACGTGTTGCAAGAGCAGTCACACCCATGCAGAAGCCAATTCGGCGAATAACGGCAAATCACCGTTACCCGCCGACCTGTTACTTATACCAAATGAAATGTTCCACGAATGTTTGCATAGTATTGAGCATTGAGCATTCGCAATGGTCGGGATGCTCCAGAAATCTCGTATAAACACACATGCAGTATTGGAGCATGCAGGAAGCCATGCAACGCTCGTAGAGAAAGGCACGCAGAGAAAAGAATGCGAGAGGCTGCAGTGCATGATTACCGCTGTTCACACCACAAATAGGAATCGCTACAACTTCGGGCTTGATGTTGTCATGGTTAGGCAACATGCTGTATGCAATTTTACGCCGCAGCCCCTTTACACTGATTTGATGCTTTTAACGTTTGAATTATTATTATTATTATTATTAAAAAGTAATCATTTACAAAAGCAAATTATGATAGAGAAGGTGTCAACGAATGCGTAAGAAGACTGATTTCTGAAGCACCAATTCAAACTTGAGGCAAAGCACAAAGACAACATGTAGGCGAGTTCTTTCTAACAAAGCTGTCGTAGTGGTACAGAGGTTATGATGCTCACCTCCTCACCCACTCACCCAACGGTCACGGGTTTGGTACCGGCCGTGGTGGTTGACTTTCTACAGATGCTAAATGTTACGGGCCCATGTATTTACAACTAGATGCACGTTACAGAATCTCACGCGGTCAAAATTTCCGAAGCCCTCTACGACTGGGAGCCTGTTATCATATCATGCTTTTTGTACGCAAAACTACGGAAATTATCATTTCTATTATTGTCCTGCCAAACACAAAGTAGTTACTAAGGAAACGGCAACAAGCGAGGTTGACTACATCAAAAGATAGCATACTACTTGCTGAACAGCCAAAACTTGCCACTAAAAGTAAACTCAATAACGCACAACGCTATAACGCCAAATAGATTAAGCCAGTCAGAGGGGAGCGTGTCGACATTAAAACAGCTGAACGAAAACTTTGCATGAGAAGCACCATAATCCACGCAGAAAAAAATATAATCAGAACACTATTATTAACAATTTTAGTGGCGCCATGAAAATGATAGACGATCTCTACATTGAAGAGTGCAGCTCACATTTAAACCACCCTTACCATCAGCCTACCATAAAAGCGAAATCGCACGCATAACTATCGATGAGGTTCGACAGGCCCTATACAAGGCATTTTCCGTGGAGAAAACAGCTCAAGAAGTTATTTGATCCAAGATATAGCAGATGTTATAATTAAAGTTTGAGAGATTTTCAGCATTACGCCTTAAATCTGCAAGTGCATCAGCGAGATGGAAGAACGTCAATATTTTACCAATGTTCATAAAACGAGACCAAAGAGCTCAAGGGCTAAACTCATCCACAAACTTTAAGCATAATGCAAAATATTAGCTAAGGCTATTTCGAACAAGACAAGAAGCACGTTTGATTTTAATCAAGATAAAGATGCGAGCTGGCTTCGGAAAAACATGTATGCTATACCATAAGCCACCTTCATGTGACCAATCAGATAGTTGAAAAATGTAATGAGGAAAAAAGCCCATTTATGACACTTGCGAATTGCGAAAATGTCACACTCACAGATTACGTTCGCATATATGTAAACACAGCTCCTGCAGACATTGCTTAGACAAAGACCACTTGACACAGAGATGAGTACTATAACCAGCAACAATATAGCTTTCTAAGCTACCTGGATACTGATCAAGCGAATCAGAAAATTTCAAATCTGGAAAAGAGTTAAAGAAGGAAAAACATAGTCTTCGTTGTTATTCACTGTATGCTCAGGGGCACTTAAATGACAAGGTTGGGGAAAAATTGAAATAGATATGTCCTGTCTGTAACGATATTGAGAAATTAAATATTGCAGAAATTTACGGTATGCCGACCATACAGTGCTCTTCAGCAATAGAGGCGGCGAATTGAAAAACAAAAGTGATGGTATCAATGGGCCCTTAAACACCTTCGAGTTCCAAGAGAGCTTTCTTTCTCGTCTTCTCTACCCGAATCTCTTGTCGCCACTTCTTCCTTCGTAAAGCACCTGTACAGTGTCGGCACTACGCGTTGATGATATCAGAATTTCGAGCTTGTCGGCTACAGGCTGTTACCTCCACTTGCTCAGTCTGCAACGAACAAGGCGAAACCCAATCGGATGATCGATAGTAGTGATGCGAGATAAGGAAGAACGGGTGGGCGACTGCATTGCAGCATAGTATGGGGGCCATTCACAGCATATATTTGTCGCATGTGAACCAATTGTGTGTTCGTACCTTAATTACGTCCCGCGAATCACCCTCCTTACATCACGAAGTGCGCCGAAAAGACGAGACACGCCATGAGAGAATAACGCGCTCGTTTTTTTTTTTTTAATTTCAGAGGAGGTTTAGTGGTTCTTTCGGTTTGTAAACTTTAATTAGGGTTGAAAATAAATATGAAGAAGAAAAATGCCATGCTAGGTACTTTTGGCGAAAAAAGGATCGAGAGTTCACGACAGACAATTGTGCCCGTTGAATCGGTTGGAGGAGCAGGCATATAAAGGTCAAATACTAAAGCGCCTGCGACTTGTACCAGTTCCGCGCCCTATTGCGATTGGCGACCAAAATGCGACTCAAGGTGACTGAAGTTCACGCCTGCCTTTACTCGTCGGAACACAGAATTCACGCCTCCTCGCCTATGGCTAGCATTACTATTGTCCCGTAGAATAAGCTGACCTCCTGTTCTTGCGCATGTGACTGGTTCAGAGGTTTGGCACTGCAGTCATGCAACTTACAACTCTAGCCGCGTGCGACCGAGCCAAAGTAGTCACTTTGCAACCAGAAGCCATTTCGACTAACTTGGTAGCGGTAGCCGCAAGTGTGAACAGGACTTTACAGAGAACCCTGCTCACGAAAAGAAAATGAACCGAAAAATAAGGATGGGCTGGTGGCCAAACAGTAGCTCACCATTGTAAGTAAATAAGAAAGTGCGCAACCATTGCTATTTGCAGTTCAAACAGAAGGGGTATAAATATTTAGAAAAAACAAATAAACTTGAGAAGTTAATGACCACACATCGCACGATGGAACTAAAATTGAAAGGCGTAACATTAATAGATAGGACGACACCTGCGTGGATCAGAGAAGAAACAGAGATAGCCGATATCCTTGTTGGTGCTAAGATTTAAAAAGCAAAAAAAAAAATATCTTCAAGTGGGTCACATGATGACAACAGCGGATAATCGATGGCAACTTAGAGCGAATGGGTACGAAGAGATGAAAAGCGCGGCCGAGCCCAGCAGGGAGTAATAATGAGCGACAAAATTTTGAAATTCGCAGGAATAAAAGTAAATCGGCTCGCGCACAGCAGGGTGGGCTGGAGACCATTGAGAAACTCCTTCGTACGGCAGTGCACATTGCATATGCAGGGGTCCAACAGCCAAAATACAATTCAGAGCAATTTTTGGAGCCACACCATGTTAATTTTGGAGCAATAACGTTTTTAGCAGGTTGCCGGGAAAGAAACATGCATTTTTTTTATCACGAAACAACTTCTTTGGAGCAATAGAAAGAAGAAGGCTTACATTTAAAAACCAAATGTGTAAAAACCATTCAAGATTACCTGAATCGTGCAGAGTGAAGATCAGCGCTGTTATTTCAATGAAAGTATTTTGAGCCATCCCACTGAGAAAACAATGATAAAGTCCGTATTAACATTCGCTGCGCCTGACAAATCATTTCACCCACCCTGCGAATATAAATATTGATCTGCCAAGCTCGCGACTTTGAAATTCGGGAGATCCGTAGAGCCGAGCAGTAGGGGTGGTGAAAAAAAAAGGCATACCATTTATACTGTTTTTTAGGGAAGCAGAAATGTCATACAATCCTCTAAATGATTGCCAGTAACTTATTTCAACGTCAGTGGTTATACTGGCACTTAAAATTATGCGGCGTACAAACGCATGAACAACATATCTATCTATCTATCTATCTATCTATCTATCTATCTATCTATCTATCTATCTATCTATCTATCTATCTATCTATCTATCTATCTATCTATCTATCTATCTATCTATCTATCTATCTATCTATCTATCTATCTATCTATCTATCTATCTATCTATCTATCTATCTATCTATCTAGCCACCTACGACTTTTAGCTCTCCAGGCCGTTTCGTTGATAGGATCTATACCAAAAACTTTATGGCATAACATCACTGTATGACGAGCATGATTGACTAGTCTAACATGAAAATCATGACATGTATGTCATCAATGTCATGATTTACATGTCATGGTCTTGCTGCTCTTGCGGTGGTTTCGTTCACATGGAATAATGCAAAACATGTGTGATAGGACATGCCTACACGGCGAACATAAGTGAGAGGCCATAACGTGGAAATCATGACATCCTTGTCATGTAAATCATGACTACACACAACGCTCATGGTGCGCTCGCGGTCGTTTCGCTAGCTTTACACATACCGAATATGGGATTACGTGACGTGAATGTATGAGCAAGGTATATGACTGGTGCGAAGACGATAATCATGAGATGCATGTCATGTAAGAATATGACTACATGCCACGCTCATAGTGCACTCGCAGCCGTTTCGATAGCTTCACATATACCAAATCTTGTATTACGTGACTTGAATGGACGGCGAGGTTAGTGAATCATCCAAGCATGATAATCATGATATACGTGTCATGTAAAACATGCATACATACCATGCTCATAGCGCGCTCGCGGCCGTTTCGCCAGCTTCACGTATACCAAATGTGGTATAACGTGACTTGATTGGATGGCGAACACGAATGGCAGGCGCAAACATGATAACCATGACATGGAAGTCATGCACGGCATAATTTACATGCCTACCACTGCTGGGGCTAGTATTGCAAACGTAAGTAGTGCCATCGTTACGCGACTACAAACAACATACCTGAATCTTATCTGGATACCCAAGTGCGCATAACATTTCTAGTAGTGTTTACTGTGTACTACATTCATGCGCCTCGTAACGTTGCGGTTATTTTAAAGTAACATATCAACCTTCTTCATTCGTGCTTCGCAATTCATCGATTCCCAGTGTACGTGGCATCTGCGCGTTTTCTAACTGGTACCCCCTCCCCTTTCAACCCCCACTTCACACCTTTTTTTTTTTTGTTCTTTCACCGTGGGGTTAGGTGCCACCTCGGCTCGCTTTTAAGGCGTGTTCGACAAGGTAAAGTAACGGCCCGCGTTGTCCGGCGACGGTACCGGATATCTATTGCCAGGACCGTGGCCGGGCGACGCAACTTCAATACAAAAAAGAGAAAAGAAAATATGTTTTATGTGCCACCGCTTAGGCAATCCACGTGATCGCTGGCAACGCCGGCGTTGGCCGCACGTCGACATTGTTCGCGCGAGGAAAACGCGGCATACGCTTCCAGCTTTAGTTCCTAACAAGCTATAGCCGCGTTTTCAGGCTCGAAAATTTACATTTCCCGTAAATCATTGGTGGCCACAGCAGCGTCTTTCTGTCTTGAAGTTCCGTCGTCCCACCGATAGGTATCAGCTGCGGTCAGCGGACCGATGGGCTAGCAGCGTTGTTACATTATCTGGCCGATCGCTTCTCGCGAGCATATAGGGTGGGTGCCTAGAATATTCTATACGCACTATAGTTAGGGTCTGCGCACTTTGACTGATGACGCAAAATGCAGGTGGCCAACCTGGCCTGCCTTTGTTGCCAAATTAGCACACAAAATAAAAATTTGAGGCTGGCTTATTATTTAGGCGCAGATAGGCGCAACAATCGGAAATATTATCAAACTGGCGAATTGGCGGAGCTGTTGCACCACTGCTTATGCTGACGAGGGCGATATTATTATTTTTTTTTCACTGACTATGACACACAACTATGTTTACTATGACGCATTCATGAAAACCTGAAACTCTTGTCAACATCGAAACAGCATCCTCGTCCACTGGTCGTACAACCCGCGCGAAATGTGGTGTGCTATGCTTCCTCTTGTTTCTCTGTCTCTTCCCACTGTAATTTAATTCCTTTTTTCTCGCCTTCGAGTAGGTGGACATGGTGTTGATTTCAGGCGGGAGCTGTTGGATCGCACATCTTGGCATATTCATGGCATTTACATACGTTTCCCTAATTAACATTAGTGCTAAGAAAGAAGGAAATTTGCACACTAATAATTTCTGAATTCCCGAGAAAGTAGCAATCATGCATCACTCAAGTAATGTAGCCGTAATTTGCAGAAACAACCTGACACTGCAAGCCGTTCAGCTCCGATTCGACTGCGTATAGTCCTCTCGAGACGACTGGAATAAAGTTACATGCTATATCACAATGGAATAAATTACCCGAAGAAGTAGTAAACGCTAACACAGCTGAATCAATTGTTAAGTTTTTAAATAACCTTTCGTTTGATATGTACAGTTCTGTTTATGCTGAACAGCTTTGTTGCAGTTGATTCTCGCGTTCACTTCTTTATGCATAGTGTTCATCTCATGTGTTGAAATATGGAACGTGCATATTTTATCATTTATAATGTTGTGTGTTTGTTGTTGCAATGCACATTTATTTATTCATTTTCTTTGGCTGATTATTTGTGGTTTACTACTGAAGTTGTCAATAGTTCTAAGCATCATTGTTGGTATTCTTTTTTGTGATATTCTCACTCCTGCTTGGGCCCGAGTAGGGCCTGCAGTATTTGTAAATAAAACAAATAAAACATACCCAGAGCTGTAGCCATTCATTTTACGAACGAAATTCCCAAGCGTCAAGCAGGACAAACGTCGGCCATGCAAAAGCAACTACCGTTACAGCCCAATGAATTCTTCTGGAACTCAAGCGTCAGTTTAGTCAATAAACATGCTTAGTGGCGTTAATCAGCTCAATATATATCTTCAAAAGTGCATTGGCTTACACGATATGAGCGTCGGATGACATCTGGCCGCTAAGCGATCACAGGGGGAATTCACATATGCATAACGGTTCCATTGAGCGCATATTGTCAGCTGAAACGACCTGTTTAGAGAGAGAACAACAAAAAAAGGGACAGAAATGCCTGAAATTTGTGTCATCGAACAAAAGCGGATAACGCTTTAAGGCAGAGCCTTCTTGCTTCGAACCTCTTGCTTCGAGTCATGCAACCACAACGAAGATAAACTACGCGCACCATGATGCACAAAATACGAGTCTTTTCTTCGTTTATATAGGCCTGCCTGCTACGCGAGAAAGGATCCGCAACACTGCTCTGCACCGACTCGTTTGGTGACGCCGAGCTCTTTTTTTAAATATAGACGAAAAAAAAAAAAGTGGAACTATCATACGAACAAAGCGTGGCCTTAATCCGGATATTTCACGCTCTCAACTTTCAAAACATGCTCGCTTTTTTCGAAGGCAGAGAATGTTTCTTTAAAACAAAATTGTTCTAGTCGTTCTTTCTCTTCCTTAAGAAAAGTATAACCAAAAAAGAACGAAATTAAATGTGAGATGCCTCATCGCCTGTTTTTTTTTCTTTTTATTTTACCTAAGCACAGGGAGCAATAACAACGAAACGTAATAAAACCCCATTAGCTGCCTTTTTCGCCATTCCTTTTGCATTTCTTGGAAATTTTCTTTTTCGTGTAGCTGACTCTGGCTGATTTCTTTACCCGGCCACGTCTATAGACTACGTCGGTCTCCTCCAGCCTACAGCAGTCACGAGTGACGCGCCTTGGTAACGCCGTAATCATCTTCCCTCGCACGAGCGTATCCATATATGAATGAGGTCGCGGCGTCTCTCAATCACTGATCCAGCGCGCAACGCCGCCGGCGACGGGTGACGGGGTGCCGACAAGAAGAAAAAAAAGCAAGAGGACAACAAAAGCGCAGCCCCTACCAAAAGAAGCGTGGACAGAAAACAGACCGGCGAGGAGGCCAGGATGATGCGCGGCCCCGGGTCCACCGGGGGGCCCGCGGCACAGAGACCGTTGACAGCGCGCGACGTCAACATCGCGACCGGCATGTAATAAACCGGCGGCCGCGAGCTTCCCTCCCATATACGTTCAGCGCGCGTCGTTGATACATGCTTCTCGCAAAATGAAAGGAAGAAGGGCGAAACACAGGAAATACGTGGAGCGCTGGCTAACACGCGATGCAAAGGTCTTCGACACAACATGATAGAGATAAAAGACGGGAGAGACGCGGAGTATTTCATCTCGGTCGGTCAGAGCGATAACCTTTGTGCGTTTAATATGCCCCAGCATGCAGCTCACTGACGCAGACATGCTCTCGAATTTCGTTTGCCCAGCGGAGCAGCAGGTGACACAGGCGCGACAGGCTTATAGGCGCACTGAGGCCGGTACCGACTGAGTGTTGTATTTTTTGATAGGCTTCCACAAAATCTTATAAAAACATGGTGGCAATGTGCGTCGCGCATAAAGGTACGATGACAACTGCTGTCGTTGTATGCATTCCACTCCATTAGTGACCCCAGAATGAATGCTTCGCAAACAAAGCGTGTATCGAGATTGACGCCCGTATGAAGTATTGCCAAAAGGCCCCGAAAGATTCGGGAACGCACGAGTCTTTGTCTGATTACAAAAGATTCTAGATATGGATAATGTTGGTTTGTTCCATAAAGAATTTCTATGCAATATTGAAAGACAGAGGTAGCCATATCGTTAGTTAAAATGTGAATCAAGTGCATTGGCAATCTAGTACTTGCGCCGCAAGGACAAACACCATAAGGACGTCAAACGAATCTCCCAGCATTTCTATCTCCCGTCGGAAGTATTAATCCATGAATATTATTACTCTATATGCAGGCGCAAACGAAAATACGAAGGCAGGAAATACGTAGAAAGCAAGCCGACAGCTCTTAGTAAGAGTGGGCAAAGCGATGTACTTTTCTGGGAGGAGGGGCTGAGAATAGAAATAGAGGATGGGAAGAAGGGATAGGGCCGAAATAAACAGATGACAAAATGTACAGGAATATGAGGGGCAATCATTTATGATTTCAAGCGCACTGTTGAGTGTAAGCTACAGCACATTATAGACCGACATGCCCTACTAAGTAGTTCACATTTGTCGCAAACGAACTCGGGGTGCGGCCATACTGGCGACGCCTGCTGGTAATGCCCTTTCTCACCAGAGGAGGATTGGCCACTCTGGTGCCGTACTCGGCCACTATCAACTGCCATACTCGCTACCAGCTAGCCCTTGGCCCGGGGCCCCCCACGGCTGCGAAGCAGCTGTCCAAGGCGGCGGTCAGACCTACGATGCCGCAGAAGGTGTTAAGAATCTCTGGGTCCGGACAGGCCACCATTGGAATCTGAACTTGGCTAAGTCTATAGAACGCTATCTAGTGAGGCTAGTCTAGCTGTGCTATTCGAGGAAATGTCAAGAGGGATGTAATAGGACTCAGCGAAGTTAGGAAGACACGTGAGGCTTATACAGTGCCGAAGAACGGGCACGTCTTATGATATCGTATAGTTGACAGAAAAAACTAGGTGTGGAGTTTCTTATACATAAGAATATCACTGGCAACATAGAGAAACACTATAGCATCAGTGAGAGAGTGGCAAGAATCATAATTATGTTCAACAAAAGGTACAAGATAAAGGTGTTACAGGCCTACGTACCTACATTGAGCCATGATGATCGTTTGATTGAATGCTTCTACGTAGACGTAGAGCCAGTCATTAATAAAGTAAGGACGCAGTATACTATTTAGATGGGAAAGTTTAATGCCAAAGTACGCAAGAAATAGACTGGAAACCACGTAGTGGGGGAATATGAAATCGGCTCTGCAAAATGCCAGAGAGGGCTTATTAGTAGAGTTCGCAGAACGTAATAATTTACGGACCTTGAATACTTTCTTCCAAAAACGGGCTAACCGTAAGTGGACGTGCGAAGTCCTAATGCCAAAACTAAAATAAAATAGACTTAATTCTGTGTGCACACCCAGTCACTGTACAGGATGCATAAGTAGTTGGCAAGATCTGATGCATTGACCATATATATATAATGCTAAAAGCTCGTATTCACCTAGATTTAAACACCAAATGCAGAAACTGATACGCAAAAAGCCAATTAATGAGCTAGCGGTGAGAGCGAAGTACACGAATTCAGCGTTTCGCTTCAGAATAGATTTGAGGCTCTAAATGAGGTAACCGACGTCAGCCTCGACACAATGAACGATAATCTTACTAGTATAATTAAATAGTGTGCAATAAAAATTGGAGGTAC
This sequence comes from Rhipicephalus microplus, assembly GCF_043290135.1. Classification (NCBI taxonomy): domain Eukaryota; kingdom Metazoa; phylum Arthropoda; class Arachnida; order Ixodida; family Ixodidae; genus Rhipicephalus; species Rhipicephalus microplus. The sequence continues at coordinate 201,469,767 of NC_134710.1, read as the reverse complement.
AGCCGCTAGACAGGCCACTGGTAAACTATCTAAGGAGACGAGAAATCTCATTAAGAGATGAAAAACCATCACAGCCGCAAATTCAACCGACTAAATAGGGCTAGTGGAGCTTTCGAAGTTAACCAATAGGCGTAAGGAAGCCGACATCAGAAGGTATAACATGGAGAGAATTGAGCAGGCTCTATAAAGCGGCAGAAGCCTAAAAGCTGCGAAAATAAACTTGTGCATAGGCAAAAATCGAATGTACGCATTAAGAGACAAGGAAGGCAATCATAACCAATATGAATAGGATAGGCGGAGGAGCTCTGCGGAAAGCTGTACAGAAGCCGAAACAACCAGAATGACATCGTAAGAAGCAATAATCGCCCAGAGTAAATCGGCATCCTACCAGTAACGACAGGGGAAGTAAGGAAAGCCCTAGAAGGAATGCAAAGAGGCAAAGCCGCTGGTGAGGATAAAGTAACAACGGACCTGCTGAAAGATGGCTCAGAAATTGCGTTAGAAAAACTGGCCACCTTTTATACGCATGCAGGGTTTCCAAACGGGAAGGGTAACAGAATCTTGAAAGAACGCCAACTTCTCATTATTCCTTGAAAAAAGAGGCGTCAGGGACTTAAAAAATTGCATGCCTATCACCTTGCTGTCCATTGTCACAAACTATTCAAACACACGCACAAAAAAAAACACCAGGCCTGCGCGGAAGACGGAGCACAGTCACAGTGACAGCTAGAAGAGCGCCCTTTCAGAGCCTTTTTTAAACACTCATTGGGTAACTGCTGCAAGCACACTTGCTGGGTACCCACTACGGCAATAATATTCATAATTTCTGGGTAGTAGGCTGGCATTCGCTATGCTATCCTAAATAATTTTTTTTCTGAGAAGCGTGGTATGCTCTAAACACTTGGAAGGAATTTTGTGTCAATTGTTCATGCAGTGGCTGACGACTATGAGGAATTATGCCTCAAGTGGGTAAGCGCCACAGCCATTAGGTTATCAAAAACAAGCTTTTGTAATGTGTTGGAACATTGGACGACCCAATCGTTACGCTTCTCCCATTGTGTGACGCCTGGTTGTTCTTTTGCTGTTCTAAAACGCTTTATTGCTCATATTAACGCAATTCCTTTCCCGACATCAATTCTGCCTGAGGCAAGTTTGCGAACAAGCCCCAAGCGCCGGCGTGGCTTGGTGGTAGAATACCGGGCGGGCACGGAGCGGATTCAGGTTCGAGCCCCACTGTGTCCTCGAAACTGGTTTTTTTTTTTCTTACTTCGTGCGATAGTGGTTACAGACACCAGCGGCGGGGGGACAACTACGGCGCCACGCGTGACCCAAGTTATAATCTCAAAACAGCTTTCCCTGTAAAATATAGCTAATTAAATTAAGGTGACATTAGAGTTAAGTCACCCAAAGGATCAAACAGGATTTCGTACAGGCCATATTCATACTATCAATCAAGTAATAGAAGAATGCGTGGACTGCATTCTTCTATTATCCACTTTTCCCTCCATCCACTTTTTTGGGTTTATACGTGAATACGTATAAACCCAAAACACGAAAAAACGAGCCCTTAGGCATACACTTCTTTCCCTTATTCATTAACGAGGGTCTCGTACTGGCAGACTTGGTGTCACTAGGTTGTATACGAGGGACTATTGGTCAGCTGCCCGCTCGTAATAAGTTCACGTGCTACGTGACGCCACAAATGCGCATAAAAGGGTGTTTCACACTCGGCGCTTGGCTACAGATGGCGCTGACTGACACTCCCACGTCTAAATTCACGTATAAACCCAAAAAAGTGGATGAGGGAAGGCCGCTGTGATAGCTCAGTGGTTAGAGCATCGAACGCGTTATTCGAAGGTCGTAGATTCGATTCCTGCTCACGGCTAGTTATTTTATCACCCACTTTTCTTTCTTATTTACATTTCATTTGTTCTAATAACTTCCCCTATACATTCCTTGTCATTATTGTCTGTTAGATCTCATTATATATATATATATATATATATATATATATATATATATATATATATATATATATATATATTGTAGCGATGCTGACGCCGACAGGTTAAAAAACAAGCGTCTTTATTAGGGCGAACTTGTGCCCACGATTCTAAAAACTATGTTCGTCAAGTTCGAGTAGCCGAGTGGCACCGATCCGACTATCTTCCTCTTCCTCGTTGTTGGAGCGTAGGAACGCGTGGCGCATGCCAGCCGAGCCGGGTCTTGCTGGTGCTGGTGCCACGATGATTGTGGCGGGCTACTTGAATGTGGCGAACCTGTCGCAGCATTGCCCCCCTCCTCAGACGCATCGTCCCGATGCTTAAGACAGTGAAAAGATACACGCGCACTCTCACTCGTTTTTCGACGATCTGTCATGATAAGGCTTCATGCGGACTACGTGTACCACTTCCGTGGAATTGCGGCGTCTTGAACTCACGTGTCCAGCGGATCTGACTTCACAAGTGACGTTGCTGATACGGTTGAGTACTTTATGAGGGCCGAAGTATCGGCAAAGAAGCTTTTCAGACAGTCCGCGGCGGCGCACTGGTATCCATATCCACACTTTGTCACCGGGATGATAAAGTGCGTCGCTTGTTGTAGCGACTAGAATCGACGTGCTGTTGGTGGCGTATTCGGTATCTTGCCATTTGCCGTGCTTCTTCGGCTCTTTGCAAGAAGTCATCTAAGTCAGGTGGATAGCTGCTTTCGTCCTGTAGTGGTAACATGGCATCCAGCGGGGTGGTCACTCTTCGGCCGAATACTAGTTCGAAAGGGGCAACGTGGGTTGTTTCTTGAACGGCTGTATTATATGCGAATGTTACGTAGGGTAATATTTCATCCCACTGTTTATGTTCAACATCGACATACATTGATAGCATGTCGGTCAGAGTTCTGTTGAGGCGTTCGGTTAAGCCATTTGACTGAGGGTGATACGCCGTTGTTCTTCTGTGATCGGTATTTGTCATGCGCATCAGGCATTGCATTAGGTCTGCAGTAAATGCGGTGCCCCGATCCGTAATGACGACGATGGGCGCACCATGTCTGAGCACTATGTTTTTCACAAAGAACTTGGCGACTTCGGCAGCTGTTGCACTGTATAGAGAGTCAGTTTCAGCATAACGGGTGAGATAGTCTGTGGCTACGACTATCCATTTCTTGCCTGCACACGATGTCGGCAAAGGTCCTAGGAAGTCCATGCCGACTTGTTGGAATGGGGCATCTGGAGGGTCTATTGGCTGGAGAAGGCCGGCTGGTTTTACGGGTGGAGTTTTGCGCCGTTGGCATTGACGACAAGTTTTCACGTAGCGCTGCACTGATGCGAGCAACTTAGGCCAATAGTATTTCAAGCGAATCCTGGCGAATGTTCGGCTCACACCCATGTGTCCAGATGTTGGCTCGTCGTGGCATGCGTGCAGAATTTCCTCTCGCATGGCTGTGGGCACGACTAGTAAAAACGTTTCACCATTAGGTTCGAAGTTCCTCCTGTAAAGGACACTTTCTCGAAGGCAGAACGCGGAGAGCCCTCTGGAGAATATGCGAGGGACTTGAACGTCGAGACCCTGCAGGTGTTGTATAAGTGCCAGCAAATCCGGGTCATCTCGTTGTAGTTGAGCGATTTTGGATGTGTCGACAACGCCTAGAAACGGGAAGTCTTCCTCTTCAGGTACACTTGGATCGACGGGAGAGCGTGACAGGCAGTCGGCATCGCTGTGTTTCCTTCCGGATTTGTACTCTTGCAGCCTAAGGCTCCATCTTGCTAGTCGACCTGACGGGTCCTTGAGATTTGCCAGCCAGCATAAAAAATTGCATGGTGGTCACTGACAGATCTGAACGGTCTACCATAAAGGTAGGGTCGAAACTTGTTTATGGCCCAGGTGACTGCGAGGCACTCTTTTTCAGTTGCAGAGTAGTTTGCCTCAGCTTTTGATAGTTTGCGGCTGGCATAGGCTAACACTTTCTCTTGACCATTTTGCCACTGGACAAGGATGGCGCCGAGGCCGACATTGCTGGCATCGGTATGGACTTCAGTGTCGGCTGTCTCATCAAAATGGGCAAGTATTGGTGAACCCTGTAGTCGTTTCCTTAATTCGTCAAAAGCTTTCTGTTGTTCGCTTTCCCATGTGAAGGGCACGTCGTCTTTTGTCAGTTTTGTAAGAGGTTCCGCAATCTTTGAGAAGTTTTCCACAAATCGTCTATAGTAGGCACATAAACCCAAAAATCGACGCACTGACTTTTTGTCTCTGGGTGTAGGGAACCTCTGAACAGCGGCTGTTTTTTCGGGATCAGGACGAACACCATCGGAACTAATGACATGTCCAAGGAATCGCAGCTCTTCGAAGCCGAAGTGGCATTTTTCGGGTTTGATTGTCAATTTCGCTGACCGGATGGCTTCCAATACTGTGCGTAGTCGCTCTAGATGTTTGTCAAACGTTGCAGAGAATACCATCACGTCATTCAAATACACTAGGCATGAGTGCCATTTCAATCCGGCGAGGACAGTGTCCATCATTCGCTGGAACGTCGCTGGTGCGGAACAGAGGCCAAATGGAAGCGCTTTGAATTCGTAGAGGCCATCTGGTGTTACGAATGCCGTTTTTTCACGGTCCCGCTCGTCGACCTCTATTTGCCAATATCCGCTTTTCAGATCTAAGGAGGAGAAAAACTTTGCGGATCGCAACCGATCTAGTGCATCGTCGATACGTGGCAAGGGGTAGACATCTCGTTTAGTTACACTGTTCAGTTTTCTGTAGTCGACGCAGAATCTAAGTGTGTTGTCTTTCTTCTTAACGAGCACTACGGGGGACGCCCATGGACTATTCGAAGGCTGGATGATATCATCAGAAAGCATCTCCTCCACTTGCTTCTTGATAATTTCTCGTTCTTTCTGTGACACCCGATATGGACGCTGGCATATAGGCCTCGTGTCGTCTTGCGTTATAATTCTGTGTTTCGTGATTGACGTGCGCTGGACCTTCGAGGCACTTGAAAAGCAATCAGAGAATTCTTTTACCAAGGCGTAAATCTGTTTCTTCTGACTGTCCGGAAGGCTCTGATTGACGGTTACGGATGTGTCGATGTTGCAGGTCACTAGTCGAGTGGTTGATGTCGTTAAGCTGCATAGTTCAGTCGCGATACAGAAGTCGTGTATATAGGCAATAGCCGTGCCTTGAGCGATGTGTTGAAGCTCGTTGGAGAAATTTGTGAGTAGGACATCTGCACGGCCATTCGTCAAGTGAACAAGACCCCTATAGCTACGCAGACACCTTTGTTCAAAAACAGCCCTACATTTGTATCCGCTATGCCTTCGCGGTTGTACAACGCATCATTTTCTACGAGCACCATTATACTGCAGCGTGGCGGCACAGTTACGTCATCATGAACAACACGTAGAGCAGTTAGGCGTCGTTCCTCAGATTCCTCCACAGGTATAGCTCGTTCAGTCGAAAACGACACGCTGGACCTACGCAGGTTAATTACGGCGCCATTAGCTCGCAAAAAAATCCATTCCTATAATGAGTTCCCTTGAACATTCTGGCAGCACAATGAAATCGGCCACGTAAATAAAGCCCCGTATTTCAAGTCTTGCAGTGCATCTGCCAAGGGGCGTAATAATGTGACCGCCTGCCGTGCGTATCTGCGATCCACTCCACTGTGTCATAACTTTGTTTAGCTTTTTCACCATCTTGTGACTTATCACTGAATAATCAGCACCGGTGTCGACTAAGGCATTCAGCTCCCATCCTTCCATTCTCAACCGCAAATCTCAAGTAACGTTTTCGTTGCTGCACCCATCTACTGGAAATACACCGTCATCACCCTCAAACCAAATTGGAGGATCTTCGTAACTGACGTTATCAGCGGCCTCACCTCCACAGGTCGCTTGCTTCAGTTTTCCGGGTGTGGACTTGGAGAGCGATGACCAGGCTGCCTTGAAGGTGCACGTGGGCTGGATGACCGGTAGCGCATAGGCGATGGTGACCGTGACCGGTGTTGGCGTAGAGGTGGCGAGTTCTGGCGCGTCGACAAGTACTCCTCAATCTCCGCTGGCCGTTCGCCGTTTCGGGGGCACGGTGCGTACGACGGGAAGCCTCTTAATCTGGCCTGTCGTTAAGGGCAGAATCTGTACAAATGACCCGCTTCGCCACAATGGAAACAAAAAAAGCCTGCGCTCGTGATCACGCCAGACGTCACTTTTCCTGGGCCTAGGCTCCTCATAGCGATGCGTGCTACGTGCTCCTGGGGGCAGATAGGTAGCTGTTGGTTCCCGTGGACGAGGTGCGCTGCGTGCCGCAGGTGGGAGAGGAGTCGTCGCCATCGCAACTGCTGCACTGCTGTGTACCGTGGGTTGTCTGACAACCTCAGAGTATGTTCGGATAGGTCGAACCGGCTGCAGCTCACGCTCTGGCTCTCGTATCACCTGCCTCAGTTCGTCACGAACAACGTCCGTAACAGATAGTGCAGTTGAAGTCTGGGGCTTATGCAGTCTGCTCAGTTCTTCTCTGAGAACTGATCTAATTAGCTCTCGCAGGGCTTCAACGTCGTTTCGCACGCCTCCGGAGAATACCTGTGCAGATGCGCAGTTAAGATTCCGGTTGTACTGCCGAGCCCGCTGTTCCAGTGTTTTTTCGATGGCCGTCGCTTCCGAGTAAAACTCGGCAACTGTGCTCGGAGGGTTGCGGACGAGAACGGCGAACAGCTCTTGCTTCACTCCGCGCATTAGATGGCACACCTTCTTATCCTCAGCCATGTTGTAATCCGCACGCTTGAACAGGCGGACCATGTCCTCAATGTACATAGCAGCACTCTCGTTTGTGAGCTGGTTCCTCGATTGAAGAGCAGCCTCCGCCTTTTCTTTCCGCTCTATGTTCGCGAACGTAGCCACCGCTTGTCGTCGAAATACCTCCCAGGTAGACAACGAGGTTTCATGGTTCTCAAACCATGTCTTTGCGAAGTCTTCCAGGGCGAAGTATACGCGACGGAGCTTCTCTCTTTCGTCCCATCCATTCAAGCTCACTACTCTCTCGAACAGGTCCAACCAATCTTCAACATCCTCGTACGAGTCGCCGTGGAAAACTGGCGGCTGGTGCGGTTGGCTAATGAATACTTGTGCCGGTGTTACCTGGCTAGTCATAGTGGTGGCATCCATCGTTTGAATTCCCCTTGCTGTGAAGTGAAGAGGACTGAACTCAGGTGAGTCACCTCGAAGACGGCGACTTGCCCTCTGGTGTACAGGAGTCACTTCCACGAGGTTGATACGCTGGTCGTCGGGGCTACGCTGTCTTGAGCTCGCGGGGCTTCGATTCATAACCCAGCACTTCCACCAGAAATGTAGCGATGCTGACGCCGACAGGTTAAAAAACAAGCGTCTTTATTAGGGCGAACTTGTGCCCACGATTCTAAAAACTATGGTCGTCAAGTTCGAGTAGCCGAGTGGCACCGATCCGACTATCTTCCTCTTCCTCGTTGTTGGAGCGTAGGAACGCGTGGCACATGCCAGCCGAGCCGGGTCTTGCTGGTGCTGGTGCCACGATGATTGTGGCGGGCTACTTGAATGTGGCGAACCTGTCGCAGCATTAAAAAAAGCCCACGCTGTTATGGATAATAAGGAAAAAGTTCGAAGTGTTCATAAGTCGCGGGCATGGTACGGTTTCATCCGTACTACATGGACTACTTCTGGACGTGGACGTCTTCGGTTTAAACTGGTGTCGGAGCTTTGGAGAACTACCTCGTAATTCACGTCACTGAGGCAGCGCACAACTTCGTAAGGGCCAAAGTAGTGCCGCAATAGCTTCTCCGAAAGCCCACGATGTCGAACTGGTGTCCACACCCATACATAGTCACCTGGTTGATAGTGGACGCTCCTTCGGTCTTGGTTGTAACGGCGAGCGTCGATATCTTGCTGCGCGCGAATGCGGTTCCGTGCAAGCTGGCGGGCTCCCTCGGCTTTCTCAACGAAGTCGTCAACGCTGTCATTTCCGCTGTTGTCCTGGTCTACAGGGAGCATAGCGTCTAACGGTGTTGTGACGCGACGGCCATAAACAAGCTCGAATGGTGTTAGGTCTGTAGTCTCTTGCACAGCGGTGTTATAGGCAAACGTGACGTACGGCAAAATTTCATCCCACGTTTTGTGCTCTACGTCAACATACATAGATAGCATGTCGGCCAATGTTTTGTTTAACCTCTCCGTCAAGCCGTTTGTTTGGGGATGATAAGCTGTTGTTTTCGGTGGTTGGTGTGCGTCAGCTTGGTGACTTGTTGCAATAACTCTGCCGTAAATGCTGCTCCGCGATCGGTCATGAGAACAGCAGGTGCACCATGGCGCAAAACAATGTCGTGGACAAAGAATCTGGCGACTTCAACTGCAGTTCCCTTAGGCACAGCTTTGGTTTCTGCATAGCGAGTCAGATAGTCGGTCGCGACAATTATCCACTTATTTTCTGAGGATGACGTAGGGAAGAGACCAAGAAGATCCATTCCTACTTGCTGAAATGGCATCGTCGATGTGGTGCGGATGGCTGAGCTTCAACGTGAGGACACTGAGCTACTTCCTGTCATCCAGCATCTTCAAGGAGAAGACGTTGTCGTCCCACGCCGACTCTCGCGTGGTTTGGCTACGTATTGCCTATATATATATATATATATATATATATATATATATATATATAATGAAAAACCATCAGTCAACCCTCCAATATATATATATGTATATATATATATATATATATATATATATATATATATATATATATATATATATAAACTTCGAGAATAGTGCAGTATAGGAAACAAAACAATAAAATATTTATTTAATCCTAACAGTTTCGGCTGGTGGACCAGCCTTCTTCGGAGGATGTACATCCTCCGAAGAAGGCTGGTCCACCAGCCGAAACTGTTAGGATTAAATAAATATTTTATTGTTTTGTTTCCTATACTGCACTATTCTCGAAGTTTATAACTTTTATTACGGTAGCCGGAAGAAACTCTGATCATCTATTTCATATATATATATATATATATATATATATATATATATATATATATATATATATATATATATATATATATATATATATATATATATATATATATATATATATATATATATATATATATATATGAATTCAAGAAGAATAAATTAACATCAGCTGGGCACGTAGCACGTAAGCATGATAACCACTGGTCATTAAAGGTAACACACTGAATTCCCAGCAAAAGCAAACGCACGAAGGGGAGTCAGAAAGCTAGGTGGGTCGATGAGATTTAAAAAATCGCAGGTATAACGTGGCAACAGAAAGCACAAATCATGGGAGAGGCTTTTGCCTTGCAGTGGGCGTAATCAGGCTGGCGCGAAGATGATGATGATGATGATCATGATGATGATGATGAACTTTCTTGTATAAGGATGTATCTCTTCTTTGTAAAATATTTTTCATTCGAATATTATTCACGTAACGTCCTGAATTCGAAGGTAGATAAACACAAAAGGAAAAACTTTTCTATTTTATTCGAATGAGCTTAGTACTTTAGTACGATTTTATTCTAACAAGTTGAGTCTAGCCCGTTTGGTACTTTAATATTTATGGAGAGCTTGTGATAGAGAAAAAGGGAGAAAGGCAATGAAATGGTCGGTGTGTGTGGGGGGGGGGGGGGAGTAACAAGGTTACAACTAATTGTCTACTCGGTACAGGGGAAGTGGGAATGAATGTTACAGAAAAACAATATAGAACAGAAAAATGAAATTCTTGCGCGATCAGCGCGCACACTTAACAGCACTCGCACAGACATAAACCAGCAGCTGTTACAGGGCAGAAGCCCCCTGTATCCTTCGAGTTGGTTTTTAGCCAGTTAGCTGACACATGGCAAGCATATTTCTTTTGGCCCATCCGCACAGGAATGTCTGTGAAACAGCAGCAAAGTGCATTGTTCTAAAGATGGCAATTTTTATTTGCTACGCAAGCTTGCTCTACCGCGGGGTCACACATACAGCCTACCAGTTAAACTATCCCAGCTGCGTAATATTGACCACAGCGAGGCGCGATTTCCGACCAAGGAGGAATATTCGCGTGCGCACTTTCAAGAACCCAGGCGCCGCTGTAACCACGGGCTCGTTGGCGAGGCGTGCGCTCCGGTGTGTCCCGTTCGGACAGGCTGGTTCTGCAGCCGCGCATTGGACCACCACTCCGCGGGAGGAGGCACCGCACGGCAACTGAGCCCGCTGCTTCATTTCTATACACGATGATGGATGACCAGACGGATCAGGTTATAGATCGAAAAAAATGAACAAGCTTTGTCACGTGCTGCTCGTAAGATCCCGCCGCCACAGAGCACTGCCTGCGTTGGCGGGCGTGCGCGAAGGGCATCTTTGTCCTGGAACTATACGGGGAATGCAGCCAAGAAATGTTCCGACGTTGTCTTTCGATAGAGTGGAGCGGCCTGCGGGCCACTGTTTTTCTCTCGCCCTCTACGGCGCCAACTGAAATAGATGGATCAATTTCATATATATTACATGACGTACACAGTGAGCTTGAAAAGAGATCGTTTGACAGTGCGAGCCAATTTTAGTTCAAGCTCCGCTTCTCTCTTCGGGTGGCAAGCACTTTCAAAAATCACGTCAAAAGGAGTGATGGAGTGATTTCGAAATGACCTAAGTAGGAACTTTCGAGTCCGAGCAATCTTATAAGACACATAAACAAGGATGCAGTGCCAAGGGAACCGAATCAATCAATTGTACTGAAACACTTCGAACTGCTTCAGAGAAAGTTAGAATGGAAGAACTTGTACATACCACGCGAATAAAAAAGTTATATATTTATACAAATTAAACGTCTAAAACTTCAGTGGGCTTACCCAGCCCGAACAGTGCCACTGTCTCACTAGAGAGCTTAACCAATCAATTCATGCAGAAATGTCATTTGGCGTGGCGTAATTAAGAATGACGCCTGTTTCAAAGCTTCCGAGAACATTAGGGGCTTCTTCTTCAAGCATGGAATAGCACAAGGCATACCCTAGACGAACACAATGCACGCTTCATGTCTGTCATACCTGCAAGCCATACATTCATCACACATACAGGCATGTAAATCGAAGGTAACGATGCGCAATGAACAGTAAGGACGCTGTAAAAACTTATATGCATATTTTTATAAATAAGCAATAAAGGCTAAGATCAAATATTTATATTTCGACCTTGGAATAAAAACGGTAACGTATCTTCATAAAAAATAGTAACGCACGCTATATATGGCATCAGTGGCTATTGTGGAATCAGGAATATGGCTTTCATGGCACATACAGCATATATAGTGTGTCCACATTCACTAGCCTCTTCCCGAGCTCGCAGCCTCTGCATATGTTTATTTATCCATAGGCTGGCATACGTTCTCCGGAGCAGTTTTTATGTAAGAATTCTTGTGTGTGAATTCTGAGGAGCTGTTCTTTTGTACGGGCGATGATGTAGTGCAAGAATTATTTTTCTCCTTTATGCGATTAGATTGGATCACTTCTCGTGATAACATCGACTGATTAACCGAATGCACTAAGTTTCCTTTATGTATTGAAACTTACTACTTTATACTAACTGCTTGTAAATACTCTCAAGCATTAATGTACTTTTAAGACCTACGTAAAGAAATACCGAGAGCAACACTAATTTCCGCCCCGGAGAGGTCAGCACTTGCGTAGAATCAATCGAGCCACTCTCGAGGGAAACTGCGCCCGACCTGCTTCTCGAATATTTATATACGCCATCTCTAACGGTTTAATTTTCTTTCGTCCACGTTTCAAGTGTAGCACGGAAATTGCGGCTAAAAGGCCCTACTGCGGGCGATGAAGCGGCGAATAACGCGTGAAAAAGTTATAATGCAACGACACCTGCACCGGCACGGCAAACTTTCCCTGTTTAACGGCGTGGTAAGTTCGCTCGCAGGCTATGACTTTTTTTCTCTCACGAACATACAGCGCGGTCACCTTCTTGAGAGCGAAACGCATGAAGTCGTGTTACCCGTCGCCTCCCATAGGCGGGGGCGACAGGAAAGGTTGTACGGAGCCGGGCTTTTGAAGCAGCAACCAGCCGAGACATAAGGCGAAGGCCTCGCGTACACATACGAGGGGAGGGAAGAATAAAATAAAAAAAAAACACAAGGCTTTCCATTAGCGTCGTAATTAAGCCAAGTCGGCGGGTCCATTTACGAGCGCACTTCACCCCACCGGAAACCCTCGCCAGTAGTAAGGCTTTCTTCCTTCCTGCATTGCTGCAGCACTCACGGTTCGTTTATTAGAGAAGCCGTTAAAGCGCCCTTGTCAGAGCGCATTCACCGCCGCCCCACGCAGCTAGCGCGCGTAAACTACTGCGCTTACTGCGCTGCACGCCAGTTGTAGCACGCGAGCGGCCCCGCGTTGTCCGCGCACTGCCGCAGACCAATTGCATCGACCGGCACTAAAGGCGCTGGCAACACAAGCTGGCCGTGCACGCTTTACGCGCGCCTTTGAAAGCACTGCGCGCTAGAAATAGGCCCCGGGAAGCCCCGAGTCAAACTCTCGGGCCGTACATTAGAAAAAGAGCGACGAACGAATAGCCGAGAAAAAAAAAAACTGCAGACGACACAGCAGCTGCAGAAAGGTGGGCAAGTGACCAACGTGACAGAAGGCAAGCGACGCCAGCGATGCCAGAAAATCTGTAGTGAGATTACAGCAGCGCCATTCCTCTCCTTCAGTGAAAGACTGGGCAGAAGCAACTCCAGTGTGTACATAAGTCAGATACGCCTACGAGTGAAAACGAAACGCGTTCACAAGAGGACAGACAGAAATCACAAACTTGAACAACGTGGTGTATACTGCGACACTATACAGTCAAGCCTCATGTCTACACTTCATAACGTAACTATAAACTATCTGCACAGAACGTTACGTTGGGCCAGTTGATGCATCGTTACACGAAAAAAGTGGCGTGAGGTTATAACCGCGAAAAAAAAAAATGTGGATCCATAATACCAGCTGCAGCTATCCTGATGTCAGAAGGATAACGGACTGATTTACCTTCTGTGACGTATCTACAGAGAACACAAAACTGTTGCTACGTCAGCGGCATCAACAGCAAACTTTCTTCTCTCAAACTTGTTTTTATTTTTTTCCCCATTACGAGTGCTAAGTAGCGGATCTCTCATTCACCCTCTCCCCGTTTCCACGAAAGAAACCACTAAATTGCGGTTATTTTCGGTAATAATAAGGTGACGAAAGTTTCGCTGTCTAGCTGCCTGTATACGTAAATATCAAAAATAAGTTCTGATACCTAAAATTAAGTTTTTGGTGTTTTATAATAAAAGGGACGACATTTCACGGTCGTACTCACTATACTTAATCGAGATACGACAGCAACTGCTGCGGTTTATATTACGTGCCTATGGATTCACAATGCCCCTATTTTCTTATACTTCGAATAACCCCCTTTCCGCTGCGTTGGTTAGAAAAGAAGGTGCATTTCGGGTCGATCGGTAGACCATCCTACCTTTCATTCCTCTCCTGTTTTTTTTTTTCTCCTCGAACGCCAGCAAGCCTGCGAACAATCAGCCTGATCGGAATTTATCAAGTTGACTGCTTTAGAAGTGACTTAAGTATACGATGTCCACCTGCAAGCGACCATCAAGGTTCACTAGTGCACTGCACGTGCAAGTTTTTGCAACAGCCGCAATGCCGCGATAGCCGACTGAGACACCAAAAATGGAGGAACCTGATACACTTCTTTTGAAATTCCGAAACCGACGAGCAGTGTTCAATATCAAATAACTATAGAAGGCACTGCGATATCCTACTCAGCCATTTCTCTATTCTACACGAACGACTGGCGCTGTAACGTAAAGGGACACAGTGTAGCTGCCTTATCTGATATGCTTCATTGCAAACGGGGGATATTTAAAGCCCATGAAACATGGAGAGTTAGATTTCACGAGGCTTTACGCGAGGGCCTTTGAAATCGGGGGCCTTAGTGGAGCTACGACAAAGAGCTATGATTATTGCTCTCTACTCGAGTTTCACAGAATTATGTTGTTTTTCTTCCGTAAATGGAGACGTGAATCCAGCAAGAAATTGCTTCCTGTACTTGTATTACGAACTATCAGAAAGTTCAGCGAATCAACCACCGTGTTTTTTTCGTCTTTCATTCAGTGCCGATAAGGAAACAATCTACCTCAGCGCTTCAGGAAAAACGATGAGACATTCTTGGCATAGAGGAAAAAGCAGGAGAAGACCGGCGACGCGAGACTAAAAAGAAATGGGAACGGCGAGAGGATCAGAGACGACACAGTGTATAGTTGCCCAGCTCAACAGCCATATCTAAGAAGAAAAAAGGGAGGGATGAAAAAGGAGAGAGTGTCCGCGCGTGCGCTCCAGAACTTCTCCCTCCTGATGGGAAGAGAAACGAATCAGTCGATTGGAAGACCCGAAACGTCAGGGGCATGGGACAGAAGAGAGGCGCAGACTGCAGCAAATTGACCACAAGAGAAGGATGTGCTTGATTGCATCAGGAGCGCCATACAGATAGCACGGATCGAACTCAAAGAGGGTAACGGCACAAACGAGCCGCTGTACGTGCATGGACCGTGGAACACGGAGCCCCACTGTGTGCTCCAAGAACGAGGTGTCGCAGCGTGGCACGGCTGATATCGCAAGAACGAAGCTTTCGCGTGCAGTCAACCCTCGAAAAGCAAAGGAAGCGCTGCCATAGATAGTGGCTTCGCAAAGGCAGGCTAGTCGTCAGTTATGTGGACCTGAGCACAGCACGCTGGAGGACTGCATCGACCTCGTAATACATCAACACTGGAAAATATCAAAATATGGAGCTCTGAGGAGAAAGTTAACGCAGCTGGCGGCATTTCAACAGCCACCATACACGTCGTTTGCGGAAACGCTGGCATATCATTCGATCCCATATATTTGCTCAAAGCCTTACGTTCTCACCAATGTCTGAAAAAAAAAAATCAAGGAAACTGCAAGGAGGTCCACGAGACCAGCGTCCGCACATTTTTGACGGCCGCACAGGGCAAGGAAGCGCCGTCGTCCGTGGTAAGCAATAGGTTGACAGTCCGCGCACCGATTATTTATTTGAGATACACGTGTGCTATACGGACACAGCGAGTTCCTGCTACATTCTTGGTTTGCGGGCGACAAGAGATGGTGAACAGCTTTCTCGATACAATATGACTGAGTGTCGTAAACCTTAGCGGCACCAGCATAATAAGCTGCATTGAGTGCGGTACAGCTGAACTGGAGCTAAATTGTAATGTACTCGCCCGGCGCTAACACATATTCCAGGCCCGCATCTAATACTGCGTCCTATAGATACGGTTGTATATGTTACTGTAGATACAGTAGCAATCACATGATATTATATTAAGACCATTCAGTTGTGGTATATACGCTCAACCTTGAGATAACGAGAGCGCATTTTCCTCGGGTTTCAAATGCCAAGCACTTCTTAGCGAACTTCGACGAGTTTGACCGTATCTGTCTATCTATCTATCTAGCCGCCTACGACTGTTAGCTCTCCCGGTCATTTGGAAAATGGGATCTATACCAAAATTGGTATGGCATGACATGACTGTATAACGAGCAGAAGTGACCAGTCAAAGCATGAAACTCATGCTATGTATGTCATGAATGTCATGATTTATATGCCATTGGTCTTGCTGCTCCTGCGGTGGTTTCGTTCACATTACATAACCCAAATTTGTATGGTATGACATGACTGCATGGCGAACATAAGTGACAGACTCTCACGTTGAAATCATGGCATGCGTGTCATGTAAGAACATGACTACATGCCACGCTCATGATGCGCTTGTGGTCGCTTTGCTAGCTTCACATACACCAAATTCGGTATTACGTGACGTGAATGGATGACGAAGGTATATGAATGGTGCAAACAAGAAATTATTACATGCATGTCATGTAAGAACATGACTACATGTCATGCTCATGGTATGCTCACGGCCGTTTCGCTAGCTTCACATATACCAAATTTGGTATTCCATGACGCAACGGACGACGCAGATAAATGACACATCCAAATATGATAATCATGACATGCGTGTCGTGTAAAACATGACTACATGCTACGCTCAAAGTGCGCTCACGGCCATTTCGCTAGCTTCACATATACCAAGTTTGGCGTTACGTGACGTCAGTGGATGACGAAGGTATATGAGTGGTGCATTAATGATAATCACGATACGCGTGTATATGTAGGAAGATATCTACATACCACACTCATGATGCGCTCGCGGTCGTTTCGCTGGCTTCACTTACACCAAATTTGCCATTACGTGACTTGAACAGACGACGAGCACAAATGCCAGGCGCAAATATGACAATCATGGCATGGAAGTCATGTACGGCAAAATTTACGTCCGCCTCATAAAGTTGTGCTGATTTTATTGCGACATATCCACCTTCGTCCTTCGTGCTTCGCATATCATCGATTCCCACTGAGCGTGGGATCTACCAATTTCTCGCCCTCTCTTTTTTGTAGCCAAAAAAATGGGGGGGGGGGGATGAAACAGCGTGGTGAGAGGACACCAACGTAGAACACTTCGTTGCCAATGAGAGCGCCGCTGCATGAAACGCTGTGCTAATCTAACACCGTTCATTAATGGTTATCAGAGAAGGGAAAGAGGGGCGTTCTACCCCAGCGGGAAAAAAAGGAAGCTGCGATCGACATGGTCGGTGAACTGATATACGCTGTGCGCACAAACGCGGCTGGGCTCAGGCTGCATGCGCTTACTACGCGTTGCACCCGCGCGCGCAGAGTCCTATCACGAGCGCAAGCCTAGCTGGGCCACTGCCGTTCGATGCGTACAAATGCTCCATCAGCGGGTCGGCTGCGGCCCAAACGCGCAGGCGGGCGGTGGGTGCGCGCGATATCGCGGCCGAGCCCGACATGGCGACCCGGGGTCGAGCGACGATCGCCATCGTGCGGCGCGCCCGCTCCAGCAAACGCAATCCCCCTTCTCTCTCTCTCTTTATTTCTCCACCCACCCGCCAGAGCTGTCAGCGCGATATCGCTTTATTTATTTACCGGGCCCGGCTGCGATAACGGGTCGACACGAAACGAGCATTACGGTAACGAGCCACCCTACAAGTTTATACGCTGTCTCCGCGCCGCGTCGTCTTCTATATACACGAGCATGCGCGCAAAGCTGGCCGTCTTTGCCGCTGCGGCTGTTTATGCTTGACGCGGCTCCTTTTGCTGCTGCCTCCGCTGCGCTGATGCTGAAAGCGAGCTGCTGGTGTCGTTCCTTGAGCCGCGCCGTTATAAACACGCAGCCGAGTTAGCCACCCTAGCCGAGTCAAGTTCCCGGCGCGGCTGCGACTGGCAGCTGCTGCCATGCTGCATCTCACCCCCTCCGGCAGCGCCGCTGTTGCTGCTGCTTGTACGCACAGCAATGCTCTTATCTTCAGCCAGAGGCACCCAAACCTCGTCGGCTTGCATTAAAGCAGCCGTGAAAAGGGGCACGCCGAAGTCAGCGAAAGAGTGGGCCAATGTTTATTTTTATCTGTGACATCAAAGTGATGGTGTAATAAATAAGCGCCCAAATAAGGTACTGGTCGAAGAGAGAAAAAAAAAGCGTAAGCAGCATGTGCGGTCTTGCGTAAGTAAGGCAACATCCATCTCATGAGTAACGACATGCAGATTATTGGGCTACTTACATAGCTTTTTTTTCCTTTCTATCCAGCCATAAAAGAAATGAGACATCCGTGACAGATGCACTCTACCTGCCCGTGCACTCGTGCTGCCCAATGCAAACGTGAAGAAAGCAAACGGCAAAGAAGCTGCGTATCGTAGCGGAGAAAATTTCTACTTCGATATTGCTGCACTCACTCACGTAATTAGAAATGCAATTATCTCCAAGGAGTGAGACACATCACGAAGCATTTCGTCACTGCCATTTACAAAGGTGAAAAGGTAATCTTCTCTACTCGTGAATGAGTCTCTAACCTAAGCAGTCACTCTGCGTTGTGCAGAGATATCTGACATAAACAAACCAATGCAGTGAATAAGAAACTGTGGTTTCATACAGCTTCTGGATAATTTCTTCGACAGGGCTTCGGATGATCGTCTTCGCTCGAACTCATTTTAGTGGTCATAAAACCACCAGCTTGCAAATACTGTGTTCATGGATCGCCTGCTGAACGCTGCAGAAACGCATTGACCACTTAGTCTATAGTGATGGCGGTGGCGTACTCAAAAGCGTGGAGTGAGTATGCGAAAAAAATGTTCTTCCGTGGATTTGCCTTCACAAAGTTATTTACCATTTCATGCCTAAATTATGAAACAACCAAGCAAAAAAAATGTTTTCATTTTCCAGCTTCAAGTAGCAACCTTTAAATGGTTCCGCAGTTAACTTATCTGAAATTCAAGGTTAATGCATACTTTTGCGTATATCGCAAAATATCCATATGTCACACAAACGAGGTCCTTGTAACAACAAAAAAAACGTACTTCAGAACTACGTAACATTTTGTGTGCCACTTCTTGAGTGCGCACACACCAAATAATCAAAATATTGAATATAGAAATTACGTCACCAAGGGGAGAAAAAACGATGAAGTGAAAGTTGTTGCGTGCGCTTCGCGCTCTCCTCTATGAGCTCCAAAACAATTGGCTCTAGCTTAAAGTACCATGGACGAGACTGCGCTTGATTTTTCATATTGAAAGCTACATGCCCCGTGAGTACTTGGCAGCCGGCAATAAAGGTGGCACGCATTCGCTCACTTACTATAGTAAGTTCGAAACTTATCGGTATATCGCGAATTCGTGACATCCGGCAGTAAAGGCTTAAAATAGGGTGAGGCTATAGTAAAATGGGCACAGTGAAACAGAACGTTGGATACGGCGGTAAAGGAAAAAAAAAAACAAGTGAGTTGCGCAAAGCTCGGTACAGCGAAGCACGCACCCGTCACCGATCGCAGCATGGGCAACCCATTTCTCTATATTCCTCGACACATCTGGACCAGCGTCTTTGATTCCCTCTACTTTTCTCTTTCTTTCTCTCACTCTTTGTTTCTTCCTTTCTGTCTCTTCTCTTTGTTCTTTTGTGTCTCTGTTCAGTTTCATGGCGTTTTTTTTTCTTTTCTCTTTCTGTGTACGTCTAACTTTCTGTACATTTCTCGCTTGCTTTCTTTCAATTTCTTCGCTTCTCTATCTTGATTCTCCCTCTTCCTCTTTCTTTTGGCCCTGCTTTCTCTCTATTACTGTATTTCTCATTCTTTATACACAATGTACCTCGTGCCTCTTTCCAACGTTGACAACTCTCCTCCTTGTGCTCCCTTCCATTTAGTATACCATACGTGGCTATGTACGCTATGTTCTGCCAGCGTTCCTCGATATGCTAGCGGTTAAATACACTAGACTTTGGCTCGTGGATACACGTGCTCGAATCCCATCTCCTCGTAGAGAATTTTCTTCTTTCGCCGAGATTTTCTTTTTTTATATATTTCTCTCTGTTTGTATCTCTTTCTTTCTTCGCCTTCTTCTCGCCCTTGCATGTCTCTTACGCTTCCACCAACGCTTATTGAGATATCGGCTCCCGCCTTCTGGAAGTGAAGAGGACGAAGAGAGCACGTACCGGTTCACAATGATCATCATCTCGGTATCACAGTCATTTTACGCCACACTAAAACATCATCGCTGATAAAATACGAGTACTTAAAATATATTAGGAACAAAAAAGGCCTCACAAGACAAGTGAAATATGAAGCGTTTCAAGTATTACGCAAGGCGAGCGCATTCCGTAA